>NC_060161.1:24379202-24380466 GCF_021292245.1 Micropterus dolomieu | reverse complement strand
GAAAATTTGGTGTCAGAAAGGACAGTTTCTGACATGAGCCCACATTTTTTGGCCTTCCTCAGGAGGGCATATGGAGGTCCAGGGGTGCTAAGTGACATTTTAGGGTTTGGTGACAAGGTGGAAGTAGAGTTACGAGACACAGAGCTGCGTTTGTTCAGCTACTCTGCTGAAAAACTGGATGAGACAGAGAAAAAACTGCAAGAAAAATTCAAGGAAGTCAAGATCTATGTGCCTAACTGCTCTGCTGTGCCATCTGAGCTTCAGGAAAAGCTTAAGTCCAAGACAAATGAGATGAACCGAGGGCAGCATAGGGCTCAGGTTGTGTTTGGCTCAGACAGCACAGTGTTCCTACTGGGCCACAAGAAGGAGGTCGAAGAGCTGAGTGAAACTGTCACACAGTTTATTTTGGACCAGTCTTGTGTGCAAAGCATAGTCGATCTGCCTTTCCCAGAGTTAGCACAAGAGTTACCAGAATTGCTGCAGCTGCATGGTTTTGACTATTCAGGGGTTACCCTCCATACTTTAACATCTTCCTCTGGGCCTGTGGTGATGCTGGAAGGTCCATCCAGCAAAGTGACTGAGGTCAGGAACAACTTGGGTCTATTTTTGGACTCCCTTATTCAGGATAAAGGCACTACTGACTCATTAGGAGCAGTAAGAAATATCCGTACTCCCACTGGGAAAGATAAACTCGTAAGTGTTACACAGAATTTGGCATCTTTGAGTTTAAGTGAAGTTAACACCCTAGTTGCTAGCTACAGCCTTTGTGGCGGACTCCAGGTTCTGGTGTGTCAGGGGGACATCACCAAACAGGTTGCTGACGCCCTGGTGAACGCTGCCAATGGAGACCTGAAACACTGTGGCGGTGTTGCTGCTGCACTGAGTAAAGCAGGTGGCCCTCAGGTTCAGAAAGCGAGCAGCGCTATAGTAAAGCAGACTGGGAAAATTCCTACAGGTGAAGTTGTAGTGACCACAGGGGGGAACTTAAACTGCAAGAAGCTGCTGCATGCCGTTGGGCCTGTAGGTGGAGAATCAGGTGGCAAAGAAAGGTTGTTATTAGAAAAAACTGTCCATTCTGCTCTGAATTTAGCAGAAATGATGGAGTTTGAGTCTATAGCCATGCCCTGTATCAGCTCAGGTGCGTTTGGTGTTCCTGTCACTGTGTGTTCTGAGGCTATCGTGACTGCTGTTAAGGAGTTTGGCAGTCAGGGAGGGCGAAGTCTGAGCAGAATCATCCTGATTGATAACAGAGGAGAGGTGGTGC
>NC_060161.1:24377587-24379102 GCF_021292245.1 Micropterus dolomieu | reverse complement strand
CTCTGCTGAAAAACTGGATGAGACAGAGAAAAAACTGCAAGAAAAATTCAAGGAAGTCAAGATCTATGTGCCTAACTGCTCTGCTGTGCCATCTGAGCTTCAGGAAAAGCTTAAGTCCAAGACAAATGAGATGAACCGAGGGCAGCATAGGGCTCAGGTTGTGTTTGGCTCAGACAGCTCAGTGTTCCTACTGGGCCACACGAAGGAGGTCGAAGAGCTGAGTGAAACTGTCACACAGTTTATTTTGGACCAGTCTTGTGTGCAAAGCATAGTTGATCTGCCTTTCCCAGAGTTAGCACAAGAGTTACCAGAATTGCTGCAGCTGCATGGTTTTGACTATTCAGGGGTTACCCTCCATACTTTAACATCTTCCTCTGGGCCTGTGGTGATGCTGGAAGGTCCATCCAGCAAAGTGACTGAGGTCAGGAACAACTTGGGTCTATTTTTGGACTCCCTTATTCAGGATAAAGGCACTACTGACTCATTAGGAGCAGTAAGAAATATCCGTACTCCCACTGGGAAAGATAAACTCGTAAGTGTTACACAGAATTTGGCATCTTTGAGTTTAAGTGAAGTTAACACCCTAGTTGCTAGCTACAGCCTTTGTGGCGGACTCCAGGTTCTGGTGTGTCAGGGGGACATCACCAAACAGGTTGCTGACGCCCTGGTGAACGCTGCCAATGGAGACCTGAAACACTGTGGCGGTGTTGCTGCTGCACTGAGTAAAGCAGGTGGCCCTCAGGTTCAGAAAGAGAGCAGCGCTATAGTAAAGCAGACTGGGAAAATTCCTACAGGTGAAGTTGTAGTGACCACAGGGGGGAACTTAAACTGCAAGAAGCTGCTGCATGCCGTTGGGCCTGTAGGTGGAGAATCAGGTGGCAAAGAAAGGTTGTTATTAGAAAAAACTGTCCATTCTGCTCTGAATTTAGCAGAAATGATGGAGTTTGAGTCTATAGCCATGCCCTGTATCAGCTCAGGTGCGTTTGGTGTTCCTGTCACTGTGTGTTCTGAGGCTATCGTGACTGCTGTTAAGGAGTTTGGCAGTCAGGGAGGGCGAAGTCTGAGCAGAATCATCCTGATTGATAACAGAGGAGAGGTGGTGCAGGCCATGCAGGAAGCATGTGACAGGCTTCTCCAAGGGATAAGTCCTGGAAACCAACCAAGTGATGTGGGGTTCCAGATCGATACTGCCCAAAACACTGCAATAGGAGCCACAGCTGGAGCTCCTGGAGATGGTGTCCGTGTGGAGATCATTCAGGGAACCATTGAGACCCAGCAGGTGAGAAACGTTTTTAAGAGAAAATGGATTAAACCTGTTCAGACTAGAGATTTTCATATTGGGGCGGCTGTGGCTCAGGAGGTAAAGCGGGTTGGCCGTTCAATCCCTGGCTCCCCCTAGTTGCGTGTCGAAGTGTCCTTGGGCAAGATACTGAACCCCGAATTGCCCCTGGCGGCTATTCCGCCAGTGTATGAGTGAGTGTGAATGTTAGTTTCTGTTTGAGCACTTAGGCTCAG
>NC_060161.1:24376522-24377567 GCF_021292245.1 Micropterus dolomieu | reverse complement strand
AGCGGGTTGGCCGTTCAATCCCTGGCTCCCCCTAGTTGCGTGTCGAAGTGTCCTTGGGCAAGATACTGAACCCCGAATTGCCCCTGGCGGCTATTCCGCCAGT
Organism: Micropterus dolomieu; assembly: GCF_021292245.1. Classification (NCBI taxonomy): domain Eukaryota; kingdom Metazoa; phylum Chordata; class Actinopteri; order Centrarchiformes; family Centrarchidae; genus Micropterus; species Micropterus dolomieu. The sequence continues at coordinate 24,377,464 of NC_060161.1, read as the reverse complement.
GTATGAGTGAGTGTGAATGTTAGTTTCTGTTTGAGCACTTAGTGTATGAATGTGTGTGACTGGTGAATGCATGTAGTGTAAAAGCGCTTTGAGTGGTCAGAAAGTACGGAGCATTTACATATTGTATCAGTGATTATATTGGAGGATAATAACAACTCTTAATAGCACGACTCCTTGTGTTTAACTTTAACAATCCTACAATTGGAATACCTACTGCTGGAATGTCCAACAGTAACTCATGATATTTCTCTGCATCATAAAGGTGCGAATGTGATTCTGGATTCAGATTAAGAAATCCAATACCATGACAAGTACTATCATATAGAGTGAACAACGGCACAGCAAGAAATTTCACTGATGTTATCTAAGTTGTGGGTTAGCAAATTGTCGCTACGTGCTGCTGCAAAGCTAACATGAGAGGACGAGACGGTTCCAGAGGAACACAGAAGCTCCAGACTGCGATACTCACAACTTACCTGCAGCTATAGCTAACCTCACAACAGCATGTCTTGGTGAGACTAGAAAGTAAGCTGCATATCCGTGGGCAAGTCATTAAACGTTCCCTAATACACATGGCTAAAAAGAGAGACGTTTTTCTATCGTCGTACAGTATATCGTCATATCGGACAGCCCTAATAGTAAGTATAGAGATAAGTTGAAAAATCTGTGGATTGTTCAAACACCATCACATCACCTGCTCTCCTCCCAGGTGGATGCTCTGGTATCGCCCATGGTTGGCCATGATCCTCTCACTACCCGTGTTGGAAACACTTTGTTTGAAATAGTTGGATCTCAGCTGACAGCAATGTTTAGAAAGGAAGCAGAAGAAGAAATGACGCCTGGTGACACAGTCCTGGTAGAGGGTTTGCCTGGACTTCCATCTAATGCAGTGTTCTTCCCCAGCCTTGTTCCCTGGGATGATGACGACGATGGGGCTGCAGT
>NC_060161.1:24361948-24376502 GCF_021292245.1 Micropterus dolomieu | reverse complement strand
GTGGGGTTCCAGATCGATACTGCCCAAAACACTGCAATAGGAGCCACAGCTGGAGCTCCTGGAGATGGTGTCCGTGTGGAGATCATTCAGGGAACCATCGAGACCCAGCAGGTGAGAAACGTTTTTAAGAGAAAATGGATTAAACCTTTTCAGACTAGAGATTTTCATATTGTATCAGCAATTATATTGGGGCATAAGAACAACTCTTAATAGCACGACTCCTGTTGTTTTGGACGTTTTTCTATCGTCATACAGTATATCGTCATATCGGACAGCCCTAATAGTAAGTATAGAGATAAGTTGAAAAATCTGTGGATTGTTCAAACACCATCAGATCACCTGCTCTCCTCCCAGGTGGATGCTCTGGTATCGCCCATGGTTGGCCATGATCCTCTCACTACCCGTGTTGGAAACACTTTGTTTGAAATGGTTGGACCCCAGCTGACAGCAATGTTTAGAAAGGAAGCAGAAGAAGAAATGACGCCTGGTGACACAGTCCTGGTAGAGGGTTTGCCTGGACTTCCATCTAATGCAGTGTTCTTCCCCAGCCTTGTTCCCTGGGATGATGACGACGATGGGGCTGCAGTTCAGGTAAAATAGAGGAAGAGTGTCTCAACTTGTTGTGTTTGTGTTTGTGAATACTGAGTCAGAAGCTGTTTCCCAGTCCTCTACACCATACTAATGTGTTTCCTATGCCTAACCTTAAAAATAACTAAATTCTTTCCAGGTTCTGAGACTGTGCATCAACAAAATCCTAACGTCTTGTGAGAACAGAGGGTTTGGATCTGTTGCGTTCCCCGTACTCGGGGCTGTGATTGCTCTGCGTTTCCCTGACAACGTGGTAGCCAGGGTTCTACTGGAGGAGGTCCATGAGTTTGAACAGAACCGAGCCGGCAGAACACCATTCATGGTCCGCATCGCCATCCACCCCAATGATGAAGAGTCTGTTGAGGTAATGAAAATGCATTGTGCACAGACACAAATTTATAGAGGCCAAATAATGATCCTAATGATAATGAGAGTGACTTATTTAGTGTGTCTTGATACCAGCACTCAAAAATAACACAATTTTATAAATGGCAAATCTATTCAAAATTATTACATGTAAATCTCATAGTTGAATAGTGTTGAAGTAATTAAACAGTATAACATATTTTGTGCACAAGATGCGGAATGTAATTGTTATAAACCCAATACTTCCTTGTCTCTACAGGTCTTCAAGTCTGTCCAGGAAACTTTACAACTCAAACGATTCACAAAAGATGTTCACCAACCCGACCATGGTGGGTATAGATATTATATCACAGAAAATAATCGGAATTCAGTCCTGTGGTACCCATTTGTTGTGCTTTTTAAATTAATATGTTACTTATTTACACCCAGATGTATTTGATATTATTAATATTTTACAATTTAATATCATAATATTGCACACCACTACTTGGGTGAATAGCAGAAGCTTTCTTTACTGGAACAATTCAGGTGATCTGTCAATGTTATGAAATGTATGTGACTGCTGTAACTCACCATGTCACAGATTTATATGGACATGGTTTATTGTTTATTTCCATCCAAATTAGCCATTGAGATTTCCCCTTGTCATTGTTCTCTTGTAGCGTCAACTACAAAGAGGATTGTCCTGCTGGGAAAAACTGGATCTGGGAAAAGCAACCTAGCTAACACCATATTTGGAGAGAAATTATTCACCACAAACCATTCACCCAACTCTGGAACAAGAACATGTCAATCTGAAACCAAATCTGTCAATGGAAGAAGCGTCACTTTGATCGACACTCCTGGTTTCTTTGATGCAGAAAGGTCTGAGGACGACATGAAGCCTGAGATAGTGAGCTGTATCACAGAGTGCGCTCCTGGGCCTCATGCTTTTCTCATTGTGCTGAAAGTGGAGAAATTCACAGAGCAGGAGCAGGCTGTCATCAACAAAATATGTCAATATTTCTCTGAAGATGCTCTAAAATATGCTGTCATTGTCTTCACTCATGGTGACCAGCTCCGTAAAGGGATGAAAATTGAAGAGTTTGTCAATCAGAATAAGAATCTGAGTGACCTGGTGAAGAGGTGTGGAGGCCGGTGCCACGTCATTGATAATAAATACTGGAAGAACAAACAGCAGAACAACTACAGGAGTAACCAGTTCCAGGTGGAAGACCTACTCAACACAATAGACAAGATGGTGATGGAAAACAATGGGGGCTGCTACACCAATATGATGTTTGAAACAGTAGAGAAAGAAATACAGAGAGAGGAAGAGAACATTAGACAGTCATCAGGAAACCTGCCAGTGGAAGAGATCAGAAAACAGGCTAAAACCAGAGTGTCCGAGAGGTTTCTGATCCAACTTGCAGGTACTGCAACAGGAGCAGTGTTTGGAGCTGTTTTTGGTGTGGCAGCCATGGTCCGGTTAGTTATCACAGTTATAACTAACTTTAAAGGAATAATGACACTTCCAGCAGTGGGAGGAGTGGTGGTAGGTGTGTCAACAGCAGGCTTGGCTGCAACAGGAGGAGTAATGGGTGGTATGATTGGACACAATGCAACTGAGGGAGCAAAAACACCATTGGAGGCAGCACAGAGGGCAGCTAAGGCTGTCATGGACAAAAGAAAAGATACACTTAAGCTGAGTTAGCTTTGTTTTGGCACCTGGGGGCAGCGGAACAACATGAAGACATGAAGACTTAACAGGTACTTTTGACTGATGAAGTCAAAGGCACCTATTATTTTTTATAAGTTGTTGTGCTACAGTAACCTATTTACATATCTAGCAGTTATAGAGCAGCATTGGCATTCATTTGGAGTTATGTTTCTGGCCACCCGGCGGTCATGTTTATCCAACATTCACTCTCCTTTTATCTCTGCTTTTGGCTCCACTAACTACAGGTTTAATTATCTGCTCTGTAGCTGCTAAATGCTCTACTATGATCACCAGCTCGTCACTATTTTTGTCTGCCGTTTGGTGCTGAGCACGTAGCGTACAGAGAATTCTGCTGAAAAAAACTGCTTGCCGAAGTGCAAACAATGATTGATAAGAGTTTGCTGGATAGAAACCCAAAACAGTGAGCTTAAATAAGTTAACAAGTCTCCACACATCTGAATAGTCGGGTGATAAATTTTCGTGGGTTTGATACTACGAGCGACAATGACTTTCACATCACTCATAGTCACTTTATCCATTGTAAATGCAAATATAAAATAAAATGTATTAGTGCAGCTTTAACTACAGGGAACAATCTTTGGGGCAGTGACCTGAAAAAGGTTATTGTTCGTTTGTAAATTACTTGTAAATACTTATTTCTGATCAAAGAACACTGGCCTTATGTCATCTTTATATATTTGCAATGTGTAAAATAAATGTATTTAGGGAATAAAGCAACATAAACAATATTTCGTTATCTCACAGCGATGGACTCATAACTTAATGGTGTTGGTTGACTTATTTTTACATTGTGTATTTGTTAAAAATCTATTTTAACAAAATAAAAGCATTCAATACTTGTTGCTATAATTTCTCTTTTGTCCATTTTGTTTAATTATTGGGGAGTGTATGTCCTGACTAGTTTTGACTAGTATTTTTACACTGCACCTGCAAGCTCTGATCAGCAGGGGGCTCCCTACAGCAAGCCTTCCACAGGGATGTCAGAGGTCAAGTTACAGTTCTGCTATATAGGGCTTTTCTCAAACCATAACCTCCATACTCCATCGGGCTTGCAGCCTACTGTTTGCTGTCACATTCACAGCTGAATCAAACACCCATCATCAAGTTGTAGAGTTTAAATCTAAAGCAGCGAGCTCCAGCCTTTCTGGCAGAAACAGGAATGTTTATTACCATGGTTTCGTATCTGCATCTTTTCTAGCTACTTTTTATTTTTCAAGTAGAAATTGGCTATAGGCTCCTTAGAAAACTGAGCACACAGTGTAAACAGAATTTTAGAAAAAATAAAACAATAGAATTATGGCTGGGCACGTTAATGTGTTGTTATGGCATTAACGCATTAATTACTTAATTAACACCGACAATTATTTTATTGCACGTTACAGTTTTATTTTTTAATTATTATTATTTTGAAAGTCCATTGCTTACTGCCTCTGAATACATATACAGTCAAACCATGGGTCACAGGAGGGGTGGGATGTTGATCAGCCTGCAAATCATCCACCCAAAGAAGCAGCAGAGGGAGGCTTCAGCAGACTACGCTGGATGCAGCGTGTGGGAGAAGTAAGACAGCGCTCCGCGAGTAAACAGCAGGCGCTCTATTGACAGTAACCATGGCAACGGCTTCTGTGCGCTACACAGCTGTAACCTGTTAAATTTAAGTTAAAATTATAGGCTACATAACTTTACCTGATAGGCCTACATCTAGTTTTGCGGGGATGCTCTGCCATGCGAATTCCCTCCTGTTGATGTCCTCATATTTATTTAGTTAAATAGTAATAGATTCTAGAAACTCACAAACAGCAGGATCAGTCTCTCTTCCAATGATTTGTGCTGTGTGTCCCATACAAAAAGTTCAAGACAATTCAACTTCGGCAGCAGGCGGCACGTGTGTGCGTGCATATTAAATTTATATTAAAAGTGCAAGAAGATTGCAAGAAAATCATGCGATTAATCGCGAATAAAACTTTTACCCAGCACTAAATGAAATAAAACAAATATTGGATCTATAATATTAAGGCATCAATAATGTTCAGTAGTTTTTTCTTGTTTTCTTTTTCATATACTTAAGTGTTTAGCAGTGCAGTGCTAGTTCCCAGCACACCGAGAGTAGCCTTTCACAATTTTATTATTTTTTTGCTTCAAAAGTAAAACATTTGCACATTACATTTTATGTATTCCAAGGGTCAAAAGTCTCTACATTGTTTATAGACATTGTTTGCGTTAGTCGGATTACGCAGGTTTTAAGTTTCACTCACATGGTTTTGAGGTAAGCTATTAACACAGTATTTTAGATTATAAACAAAGTCACAATTCTATTTGTTTAAATAGGAAAAAGTGTCCAGTGGATGCCTAGCATCTGTGATAATGTTAGGACTAAAATGAAAGTGTTTTTTCCCTTCTAAGCTTAATTGTTCTCTCTTGTTTAGCTACAGTTGAAGAAAATAAAACCCGTGACACCTGTAGAAACGGTAACATAAAAGCAACCTGAGTTTGCATTCTCTATCTGCGACAGCTGTCTGTCCAACATTAGGATGTGATTTAAGCTGTGATAGATGTCACCCAATCTCCTAATATTAGACAATTTTAAGTATCTTTTTTTATTTTCTACTTTCATTCTATGTAGGTCACCATGTTATTTCAATAAAATAAATGCTCTTTTTCTCCTCTCTGGCAACGCGGCAGGTTATTGCATTTGCTGTCCTTACGAGCCACAGAAGAATGAAAAGAATAGCCTAAATAATCACTCATGCATTTGTAACATTTTGTAACTGAGAAAGTTTAAAACAAAAACAATAAAGTAAATAATCACTCACGCATTTGAAACAGCTTGTTCTGAGAAAGTTTAATTGCCATTATTATTTACTATAAGACACCCCCTCCGTCCTCTATGGGACACACCAAACACCTCTTTTCACAACTAGGTGTTACCGCATGTCAGAGACTCACACACCCACATCCCATATTATGCAGTCATACCAACACAAGAGGAAGCAAGATTCTGTGCATTCTATGCTTTAAAATCTGTCTTGATATTTCTCCCAGCATATTGATGAGGCATAAGGAACCTCATACTCTGTAAGGCGATGGTGCAGTGGATAAGAATATGCCTTTGGTATGAGAGACCGGGGTTCAATCCCCCAATGTGACCCATCTACCATCGTGTCCCTGAGCAAGACACGTAACCCCTAGTTGCTCTAGAGGTGTGTGACCTCTGACATTCATAGCAATTGTAAGGCACTTTGGATAAAAGCGTCACCTAAACAAATAAATGTATATGTAATATCATGATTTTCACAGGGGCCTTAAATGTTTGCGCTGCGCCACCACCCCTACACCCTGTGCAAAGCCAAACTTATACTACTGGTCAAAAGTGCTTAATTTCAGGAATTGTTTTTTAGAAAAGGTGTAGCTTGAAGTGATGAAGTGCAGTCTTAACCAATTTTATACTAAACACTCAACACATCTTAACAAATGAACAGCTGTAATGCCTCCTCTTCTCTTTCATTCCCTCTCATAGAGTTACCACTTTCCTACTTTCTCTTGTTCAGTGAGAAACGTGAGCTCTAGCTTGTCCTGCCAGCTAGCACTGAAGATCTATGAGATATTCTGGTTATGAACTGCCCGTGGGAGGAATGTACATGTAAGAATCTGTACATTCTTGATTAAAAGCCATGTGAAATCTCTTCTCTCATTCGCCTCCTCACTCCCTGTGTGTTTCTAAAACGTCTCCGGTGTATCGCACTCGCGGACTCGCAATGCCTGTTGGAATGCACAGATTTGATTGGGTGAGCAGCGTCACATGAGACGATTAGAGCACACGCGATTGGTCTGTGACTTTCCTAGGCCGTTCAATCAGTACAGTAAATGCTAGAAAAGCTGCGCAGGTTACAAAAACAGAAACGCTCTGTCACGAGGTAGTAATTTTCTAGCTTCTGAAAACTTAAAAAATATATTTAAGTCTAGGATTTTCATTCCCTCCACCATGATGGCTGCTGTGTTGGCTGTTGGTATGGTCGGACTGGCGGTGGGCCGGTTATCGATGATGGCAGTTTTCATCACTTGCCAATCAAGGCTGGCCTCAAACTCCTTGTGTCCTTGGAAAGCAAATTCAGACATATGTTAGCGTGTTAGTGATATTCAATGATGGAGAATGATCGCAATGGTAGGATCTTCTCCAGACAACAACCCATTTGTTTTGTAATAGATGCCATTAGAAAATGCCCTGAACTGTGTTTCATCAGTACTCTGAGCATCTCTATCATGCAAGATCAAATCCCGGATCTCTTTCCGGGTCACTACCTGATAAATAAAACATACTGGAAACTTTCGTTGTCCTCCCTACTGAGCACATACTCTACTGGTTCCACCACAACAAACTGCTCCTTAAAATTTTAAGTTGTATCAGAATAGTAACCAAAATGCAAAATCTTTTAATGTCATATCTAACATCTCTTTCTGCATGTTTTGCTTAGACATAAAATAAAGTGAGCAAGACAGACAAAAAAGAAAGCAGTAGCACTTTTATCTCTCTCACAGAAATGTCCACAGTTTTGGTCAAACAGCAACTTGCCTTTACAGTGGAACTACATGGACATCTATGTGTATGAACAATAGATTTTTTGAAATGGTAAAATGTCACCATGAAATGTCCTTTTTTATCCAGTTTCTTCAGCCTACAAATGCAGTGGCTGTGTGGCGACTGTGGCTCAGGAGGTAGAGTGGATTGCCTGTTAATCAGAAGGTTGGCGGTTCTCCTCCAGGCTGCATGTCAAAGTTGGGCAAGATAATGAACCTGAATTGCCCCTACAGATGTGTGTGAATGCAGATGTATTGTAAAGTAAAAGTGGTTGAAAACACTAGAAAGACATGGAACATTCAGCGGTGGAAGAATGGGCCCCAGTGCAGTGTTGTGATAGGCCCTTGGGCTACACCGCCGTTAGGAAGCACACGTAAACATACACTGTGTTTGTGTCTAAAATGAACTATATTGGCAAATGTATGTGCCTTATTTCCTCATTTTGCCACAACTGATACACGACGACCACATTCCTCTTCGACAGAGAGGCAAGACATTATGGTGGTGAATAAGAAAGAAAAGTAGCCAACTTATAAAACAACACCATGTTCTGGAAACAGGCCAGCTACAGAGCACACACAATTAAACAGGTAGGCCTACTCAGCGGCGACCTGACCACGAAATGATAACAGCCTTTAAATCAGCGGCACAGCAGCCACACCACATTCAAGCTGAAAACGTACTTGTAAAGTTACTCAACTATTTGAATGGCATTCGACGAGCCTGCATTGAGCGAGATCTTTGACAATGTCCGCAGTAATCCAAAACAGTGTAATTTGGGTGCTTTGCGACCCTCTCCTCCTGTTCTTTTCGCTCCTGTCTCTCCTTGAAACTACTTTTATGTGTGAATAGCATCGACTTTCAGCTTGCACGTGTGGTCTGTTAGTCTTCTGGCTAGATTTTGCTAGAATAGAATAGAATACCACTTTATTGTCCAGCCAAGGCTGGAAAATTGTCTTTGGTCTCACCAGACCTATAAAAACATGACTATACAAACATGAACATAATACAAACATAATACGAACATAATATAAACATACCAACATCATATCACATCGGTGCCGTACATCTCTCCGCCCATCACATCCTAGTCCTGTCGTCTTGTCACATGATCAAAAAGAAATTGGGTAGATTGTGTAGTCATTTACATATTACCCAGCAATCATCACTGCATATGTAGGTGTGTGACACGAATACCAAAGAAAATAAGACTAAAATTATTCTGTTGAAACTGTGGAATCTGTTTTTTTTATAATTCACCGTATACCTTAGCATACTGCTTGCTACAGACTTGTGTGTGTAAAATTACTGACTGCAGTCTGTAGTTTTACACACACAAGTCTGTGGCATGTGACACCACGGTCAAAGAGGCACATGCACATATGATGTTATATATAGCACTTGATCAGCAATTAGCATTATGTTATGAAGTGAAAAAGGAAAAACTGATGGGTGAATTTGATTTATTTTTAACTTGTAACTGTCATAGAACAACCGGGCCGCTCCAACCCGTGAAGTACTCCCAGTACAGTCTGGGTTCCAGTGCAGCTGCACTGTCTGCACTGGCTACACCTAAGCCCCTGGGAGCATTTACATTTACACGTCTGCTAACACACAGTCTTACTGTGTTATTTGTCTAAGCATCCTAAGTGGGTAGAGGAGGGGACTTGAAATCCTGAAGTCAAGATGAAGAGAAATTAAGTTATCAAGCCAATTTTATTAAGTTACTACAACTTAAATTTTGTTGTAAACCCATTAACAACAACAATTACAACAATTACATCTGAGTTTTAATTACATGCAAAATTAAGTTGATGTATTTACTAACATTATTATTTGAACAGAACTCTAAAAAACAGAAAAATAATGTTTGCAACTTAGAATGTATATAAAAATAAATTAGATTTTTTATCTTGCAGCTATGCAAGTAATCAAGTGGTGGTAACAGATCCCCTGAATTACTTTTTAGAGTGTTCAAAACAGTGTGTGACAATAATAAAGATACATACTACATACTATTTAAACAATACAGAAAATATAATACATTATTTTTTGTTTTTCTGCCTCTCAGCAACATGTGAATTATGCTCAACATTTCAGTCTCTTCAATAGCTTGAAAGAACAGCTAACCCACTGAAGCTCTAGGTATGTTTTTTTCACAGTTGTGTTTGTTTTCAGCCTCCATGCTCTTGCAGTTCTTCACATGATGGTCAGATCAAGGTACTGATGAATTTGGATGATTTATGGCTTCTGATCGTCTGGTATCACTTATCTAATCTTGTCATAAAAATAATCATTTGTTAAAAGAAACCTTATTTTTCTGGGTCAGAATGGATTCATACATGGAAATGTGGTCAGTGGTTCTGAGTTTACTCAATACACAATAAAAACCTCAGCTGCATAATGCTATTGTTGGAAACCTCCAAAACTGTCCAGAATAAAATGTAAAATAATACATTTCAGGGAGCAACTACGTACATAAAAAAATGATATTTAAAATAGACTTTCTCATGTATTGACTATTATGTTTATGTTTTTTTCATCAGGTAATGTGAAAGGTAACATTTCAATGATGACCTAAATCATATGAAATCGTGTGACATTCTGTTAGTGGCTCCTTATTTATGTTTGACTCCATGTTAAAATATATATATATATATATATATATATATATATATATATATATATTAACCTACATATCATATTTTATCCCATACATATAAACACCACTAAATGTCATTCCCCTAAACCAATATATTAAACTGCTCTAGTGGGCAGGTGCTGCACTTCCTGTATTTACAGTGCTCAGAGAGTCTTTTATGGTTTTGTTTATATGCCTGATGTCTTCATAGACAGAGTAATACACCCACTTTACATAATTGTTCATATTATCTTTAGAAAGTAGCTTAAGTCATAATCCTTGATGAAACTCAAAGAGTTTATTTGGTTAGGTCTACAGTATGACTTAACTATTTTACCAAGCAAAAGGTTTTTCGTCTTCAGTTTTACAGCAAGTTTCAATGGAAAAGATGGAAAAACTACCAGAGAGGACTTTAATACAGTGTGTAATACATTGATTTATTGTTTCATTATGTTTTTTTTTACATTTGATGTAAACATTTTAAGTATTAAGGAATAAAAAGAAAAATCATCCTCTAACATGTCACAAAGTCTCCATACATTTCATTAAACAATTTCAATAAACCTTTATTGTATGGCACTATTCCTTACCCTCCTTCATTAATCCTGTTGGTCAGTCATCTACTTCTTAGAAATTTTTACAATGAAATAATAATTATGCTGTAGCAACTTTGTACAAGTACAATACACCTATTTTTTAAAACAAATCTTACGCATTAATAATAAGAACATGCTCTGTTGCATTTCATAAAGCTATAGTAGGCTACTAAACTGATATTCTATTTGTTTGTACAAGTACAACATATCTACGCAAAATACATCGAGCCATACATTTTGCAAAACTCAAACGCAAACATGAAAGGTAAACTTTGCCCTAAGAAACCCAGACGAAAAGTCCATGTCTAAATTAAGGTGTTACAGTAAATATATGCAGAGGTACTGTAGCTGAAACCGGGTTCAAACCCCAGCCTTTCTGTGTGGAGTTTGCATGTTCTCCACGTGTCTGCGTGGGTTTTCTCCGGGTGCTCCGGCTTCCTCCCACCGTCCAAAGACATGCGGATGTGAGTGTGGCTGGCTGTTTGTCTATGTGTGGCCCTGCGATGGATTGACCTGTCCAGGGTGTACCCGCCTTTTGCCCAATGTCAGCTGGGAGCCCAGCTCCAGGCCCGCGGGAGCCTGTACGCAGGAGAAGCGGTTGATGATGGATGGATGGATGGTACTGTAACTGAAGGTGTAGCTGACATGCACCTCCTTAGAAATAGGTGACTAGTCTGCTTAGACGGCTTTGGATTTTCTATTACATGTGTTCAGTGTGAGTGAAGACAACACTTAGTGGGTAAAGGAAATGTAATCTTGTCGCTGCCAATTACACTGAAGATTTATGTTTTGGGATCTAACAAAGTCAGGTCCGTTGCAAACTTTCCCCCTCACCTCACCATTCTATCTTAATGTTATAATATAAAAAAGAAAATAATAAAACACTACTTTATGAATGTACAAACTGGTGTGGTGGCACTACAACAATGAATTGGTTAAATCTTATGCTGAACTATAATTTCTACACTCTGTCTACCTGTGGTAGATCATCACAACATCCGTAAAGGAGAAGCATACATTACATACTTCTATAATAGCAGGAATAATACCACTATTAACAAAAATGATAGTAACAGAAGTAACCATAAGAACAGGGTCCCTACGATTGGTACTTTCAGAAAAAATGATAATAGTAGCAATGAGTAGAAGGCAATCACCAGCAATGTGACTCTAATATGTCGTAGTAAAAAATCTCTGAATTGATATATTTTATTTCGTATCCATAATACGGCTCCTGTTATTAAGCTCCCAGTTGTGATTAATGTTGTTACAACTGCTGTGCCTGCTGCAACTACTGCTGCTACTACTACTGTACCTACACCACCTGCTACTCCTACTCCACCTCCTAGTGCTGCTAGTAGTGCACCTACACCTGGTACTGCTAATAATAAACCTGCATATGCTGCTGCTAGTAGACTACATATAAACTTCATAAATCCGCCACCTCCTGCCCCCCGTTCTCCTCTTTCTGCTTCTTTTTCTATTCTTGTTGCTTTTTCTTTTGCTTCTTTGTCCGTTTCTGTTACTATGTCTCCTTTTTCTGATGCTGTTCCTGTTGCAACTGCTTCTTCCTCCTCTACTTTTTTTTCTTCTGCTGCTCTTTTTGCTGCTCCTTCAGTTTCCTGCAGAACTACGGCAGCTGGTCCACACAAAGCCTCCGCCAATGATTTTGCTGCAGGGCCTGTTAATTTAATCCACACATTCTTCGATACACTAAACTTATTGCTAGTGTATCCTTTTGCCATGTTTCCCACTGATGTTGTGTTGCCCCCTTCCTTTATTTCTCTCTTCACTGCTTGTAGCATCTTATTGGTGTAGCAGCTTCCTTTGTTTTCCATCACTATCTTGTCTGTTGTGTTGAGCAGCTCTGCCACCTGGATGTTGTTGTTCCTGTATCCATCCTGTTGGTTGTTCTTCCAGACTACATTGTCAATAACGTGGCACCGGCCACCACACTTCTTCACCAGATCGCTCAGATTCTTATTCTTACTGACAAACTCCTCAATTTTCATTCCTTCAAGGAGCTGGTCGCCATGTGTGAAGACAACTACAGCATATTTGAAAGCTTCCTCTGGAAAATGTTCAATAATTTTAGTGACAAGCCTGTCCTGCTCCGAGTTAGCCACTTGAAGCACAATGAAAAAAGCATGAGGCCCAGGAGTGCACTCTGTGATCCAGCTCACTATCTGACGCTTCATGTCCTCCTCAGGTCTGTGTGTGTCAAAGAAACCGGGAGTGTCGATCAAAGTAATTCTTCTTCCATGAACAGATTTGGACTCTGCTCGGCATTCGCTTGTTCCACAGAAGGGGGGATTCTCTCTCTTGAACAAGTCCTCTCCAAATATGGTGTTTGCTAGGCTGCTTTTCCCAGCTCCAGTGTTGCCCAGCAGGACGATCCTGTATACTTTTAGCACTAGAAGAAAGTAATGACATAAAATGAACATTGTGAATTTGTGTTCAGCCGGTATCAAAGTGTGTCGAGATGTATCTAAAGATATAATAGGTGGTTATTGTGCACATTAACTGATTAGGGTGAATCTAAAGCATCTGAAAATAAAAGCATATTTTCATTGTCCTCATTTGTAAGGCAATTTGTAAATTCTGTTTATAAGCTCTACTAGTTAACTGATCATCTTTCTGACATTTATTAGATATCTCAGCCAATGGTTCATACATAATGATGTGGAGTCTATAAATAGCTGCAACCATGTGTAACACGGTCACACATAAATTGGTATAAAAGCTTTATAAATCTCAGGAAAATGATGTACATGTATATTTCTGTCTTGGTACATACATTAAGTAGTGAATCTGCAGAGAGTTTTATATTATCTGGCCCCAACTCTCTGGAGTTTCCAATTTTGCACACGAGAAAACCATGAGCACCCGAATGAGGGCTTTTGTGGTACACCTCCTCAGTATGTGTGAATTTGTGTTCAGCCGGTATCGAAGTGCGTCTAAATGTATCTAAATATATAGTAATCGATAATTATTAGAGCATGAACTTGTTCATTTTACCGGTAAAGGCTTGTAAGGCTTGCTATTCTGTAAGTTTTGTGTGTTCAGGCCTAAAGGAAAGGTGGTATTGTGCAAATTAACTGATTAGGGTGAATCGAAAGCATCGGAAAATAATAGCATCTTTTCATTTTATCCTCAATTGTGAGGCAATTTGTAAATTATGTTTATAAATTCAATGAGTTAATCATCTTTCTGCTATTAATTAATAATGATTGAGGTATCACCACTAATTGTTTATACATAATGATGTGGGGTTTATAAATAGCTGCAACTATGTGTAACACGGTCACACATAAACTGGTATGACAGTTTTATACATCTCAGTAGTAGTACGCAGTGTTGGGGTAGTTACTCAAAAAAGTGAAATCGCCCTTTTTTCATTTTAACAAATAAAATATATTTTTTTCAAATCTAAAAAAGTGTTTCAGACAGCAGTAAGAGGTGCAAAAAACTGAGAATCAGTCGCTCAGCAATGTAAGTTAACTTTCACTTAAGTTCCCCTTAACTGCAGAATTATACGCGGGTTAGGGAGCTCGATTTGGCTGTGAGGGTGACTCCAACCAGAGTTCACTCCGTATCGGAGTGGAAGTGGCGAGGGTCTAGCCATAGGCCCCATCCACACTACTCCGTTTTAGTTGACAAACAGAGAATTAGCGATCTCTTTCTGTGATAGCTGCATATCAGAGGTGATCTTTGTCTACTTTAAAACAACTAAAAATGCCCGTCGGTGCACACATGAAGCAGATGGTCTCTTCCGTAGTTAGATAGAATATTTGGCGAAAGAATAAAGAAATTCAGACGAAGACTCAGACCAGATTTTTTTGCACCAACAAACTGAATGTAATTGAATCCCAGTCTGTTTTCCACTGTGGCGGCAAAAAAAAAAAGTTGCAAAGTAAACGGCAATAAGTAGCCTAGAGTGTAGGCAAATAGGCCTAAGTGATATCTGCACAGTACAGAATATTTTAATAAAAATACCAACTCAAAAACTCTCTCAGTAGCACTGTGTGTCCGCTTTGCATGACTTATAAGACCCAATTAGAGAGCTG
>NC_060161.1:24350572-24361848 GCF_021292245.1 Micropterus dolomieu | reverse complement strand
TACTAGTAGTACTAGTGACCATTTTTGCGCTTACTAGTAGTACTAGTAGGCATTTTGGCGCTTACTAGTAGTACTAGTAAGGCGAAAATGTGCTTACTAGTAGTACTAGTGGCCATTTTTGCGCTTACTAGTAGTACTAGTAGACGTTTTAGCGCTTACTAGTAGTACTAGTACGCCATTTTGGCTTACTAGTAAGGCAAAATGGCTTACTAGTAAGACAAAATGGCTTACTAGTAAGAGCCAAAAACCGCGCACTAGTAGGATATCGAATAAATGCTCAAACGGCTTTCCATAGAGCTGAGCGTCTGCGTCATCGTTTCTAAAGTCCTCCGTTTTAGGTCTTCGTTTTTGCCATTTTAGCCTGGACGAGAGGTAAACGTAGCAAAAGGTCTCCGTTTTAATTCGAAAATGCAGTAGTGTGGATGGGGCCGTAGACATAGACAGACTCGACGAAGTCACCCCGCTCATTTGAATGGAGAGCAGTGAAGCCAGTTTTAGACCAATAAAATACTACCAATAAACTACTTCCTGTCGTCTCCAGCGTCTACTGCGCATGATCATGCAGCATGGTTTAATGACGTAGAGCAACAGCAGAAACACCGTAATTCTGGTAGCTGCATGGCTGTGGCAACAAAAAGTTTCATGGCTCAGTGTGTTTGTCTGACTCAGATCTTCACTGTTTAATCAGCCCACCTAAGGTTCACCTGCCAAACAACAATGCAGCGTCACGGATGGTGAAATAGTTTTTTTCAGATTGCAGAGAGTTTATAATCTAAGCAATATGGTTACATCTCTCATGTGCGATGGGATATCACAGGTTTTGAAGTCATTTTTGTGCCTACATGAATCCCTCCATGCAGGCTCTTTGGTCGCCTTGACTGGCTTACTCACTTTGGTCTAGTTTTGGAAAGGCCCCAGTAATACATAAACAGAATGGAAGTTAACTTTGGGCCGGGCGCATCACCTTGGCAAAGCGTCCGATGAAAGCGTCTATACACAATTAGAAAACAATGAGCACCCTAATGAGGGATTTTGTGGTACACCTCCTCACAGGGGTGTACTAGGACTGAAATTCAGCCCGGGACTTTGAGACAGAAATATTTTTTGGAGTTATTTTAACATGTTAGTGTTTTTGTTGTAGCCTACTGTGAATCAGATGAAGACTTTCAAGAAACTTCGGATGACACCTGCCTCTTCAGTTTGTATAAACAAGGAACCACTATACTAAACAAGACCAGGCCAGGCAAGCCTGAGTCAATCAGAGTGCTAAAATAGTTAATGCATTCCCATACAATACAGCAGTGTGTTTGATAAAAATCAAATCCCTCATCTTCAGTTCTGAGTTGGCCTCTCCCTGGCTCAGCTTCCCTGTGCTTTTACTGATTGAACAGCTACATATGCCCGAGAAGAACATCAGTAATAATCTGACTAACAATAATACATTTTCTAATTCTATCTATGATTGCCTACTCAGCCCTGCACACTCTCCCTGTACCTGTCACTGTTTTGTCTGGTTCCACTGACCTCCCTATCCTCCTCCTGTTCCTTCTCTTCCTTCTCTCCCTCATCATCAACATGACTAGGGTCATCATCACCCTGTCTCTCTCATCACCTCCACTGACCTTAACAGCTTATATACATAAAAACATACAGAGATTCCTTGCTTACAGAAGGATGTTGTCTTTGTGTGATAAAACATTGCAAACTGTTGTTTATAATATAGGCTATATAAATATATAGCCTAATGTATATACCTATTCATTAATGCATATATAAATTATTTCAGTATATAATAAATGCATTAGCCTCCTAATCGTGCACCTGTTTCTGCCTGTGCAGGGTCCTGCCTCACCTGCTACAGCAACCTCTCTGCCAAGAAGTTAGTTAATTAGGCACATTTAGTTGACAACATTTATTTTTTCTTAATTCTTATTTTTTCGGCACCACACGTTTCTTTCTCCTCTCTCTTTTTGTCACATTTACACTCTCTGTTGGCTTATCACACAACCCAGCGCATTCCTGAACGTCTTAATGGGCAGCCCACCCCTGCCTCCTCAGTATGTCCAGCTCTGACTTGCTTTTGCTCACTTGCAAGTAATTCATCTTTTTTTTCCAAATATGTACCTTTGATGCTTTTCTCAGCTTGGGCTGTTCTGGCGACGTCAGTCCTTGTTGGTGACACTAGAAGAACAAAATGATTAAGAGTAACTAATACAGCTTGTTTTAAATAAATGTCACGTAGAATCTCTGTGAAATGGGAGAACACTGGATTACAAGCATTACTGACAAATCAACTAACACAGAATATGCTCTAAAGATTAGTTTATAACTGTGACTATGGCTTCATATTGTGCATTTGGTTGTTTCCTATTGCAGTGTTTTCTAATTGAATAGCCTATACAGGACATAGAAGAATATTTAATGGATTATAATATCTTTAATTCTCTTTTGTTCTTCAAATTTTGCTTGACTTGTGGACAACATGTCACAAAAATCCTCCCATTGTTATTTCTGTTCCAATAATGACTTTTACCTGACACTGTTGTAACTCTTGCTGTTGTTCCTCCTCTTCCAGTGACTTCCAAAACTTCGTTTTCAGCCTCTTGTCCCAGAGGTGTTACCATTATCGTGGCGTCTTCTTCTTCTGCTCCTCTTTTCGCTCCCTTGTTTTCCTGCAGAAGTAGGAGAGCTTGCCCTAAGAAAGCTTTTGCAAGGGATTGTGCTGCAGGGCCTGTTAACTTGATCCACATGTTTCTAGAGACGGTATTGCTTCCTTTGTTTTCCATCGCTGTCTCGTCTATTGTGTTGAGCTGCTCAGCCACCTGGAACTGGTTGCTTCTGTAGTTGTGTTCTTCCTTATTCCTTCAGTAGGCCTATTTATTAACAACGACGTGACACCGGCCACCGCACTTCTTCAACAGTTCGCTCAGATGTTTATTCAGACAAACTCTTCAATCTTGTCAGCACTAGAGGAAACAAATGGCAATGTAAAATGAATACTGTACAATAGGCCAATAATTCCAGTAATTCCAGTAAAACAAATGTATGGTGTAGTGGCAGAACTACAACAATTATGAATTATGTTCAACATTTATGCTAGACCAGAGGTCACTAATTGGTGGACCGCGGTCCGCATATGGACCCAGCTGCTGTCCTCTTCGGACGGAGCGTTTCTATTTTAACCTGCGCAGCTTTTCTAGCATTTACTGTACTGGTTTAGCGGCCCAGGAAACTCACAGACCAATCGCATGTGCTCCAATCGTGTCATTTGTCGCTTCTCAGCCAATCAAATCTGTGCATTCCGGTGCTTGCGAGTCGAGTCCGCGAGATTCACCAGAGACCAAGACTGTACAGATTCTTACATGTAGACTACATTCCTCCCACGGAAGTTTAAAACCAGAATATCTCATAGATCTTCAGTGCTAGCTGGCAGGACAAACTAGAGCTCACGTTTCTCACTGAACAAGAGAAAGTAGAAGAGTGGTAACTCTGTGAGAGGGAATGAAAGAGAAGAGGAGGCATTACAGCTGTTCATTTGATAAGATGTGTTGAGGGTTTAGTATAAAATTGGTTAAGACTGCACTTCATCACTTTAAACTACACTTTTTATTTCATTTTTTAAAAAATTAGGCACTTTAATTTAGTTTACTTAAATTTAGAATTTATTATTAGAGTAGTTGATGTGAAAACTGACAGTAAATAATCTTGAAATATTATTTGATTTGACAGTCAGTTGTTGACTAAAACATATGTTGATACAACTATGGTACTGAATGATAACGCAAGTTAGTCGTTTTGATGTTCCGGACCTTTGCTTCGGGAAATTTAATACCCCTGCTCTAGGGGGTGCGCGACAGGAAAAATGTAGCCTAATGGTGGTGTAGTAGTGTAATAGCCATTTTTGGGATTGGATTGAAAACTTTCTTTTTTAAGTTTAATTTAAAATTAAAAACGTTATTATTAATAGTTAGTTCACAGGGAATCACACACCTCTTTCCCTCTCCCTCTCTCTCTCTCTCAGCTGAGCCCTCTGCGCGGTACTAACAAGTCCTCATATGGATCCTCTTTTAGTCCAAGTTATCTGTTTATCAGGTTTGTGAGAAAACAGCGGAGGTATGTTTTGAAACGTTTTTTTTTTTTTTTGTCATGAAAAAACCCTCCACCTCTCTCTGCACGGTTGGCACGCAGGTGAACTGTGGACTGATCACAGTATGAGAAAGTTTTACTGTCACTGTTACTTTTTAGAGTAGTAGCCTAAATATATAACGTTACATCGCGATCAGTGAAAAGACAGATGCATGCTGTGTTTAGGTAAGGGGAGAACGACTGATTTAAAAGCCGTCACTTTCAAGAGTGTCACTGAGTGAAACCCCGTAGCTGTGACTTTGGGCATGTTCACTGGTGGTTTAACAGGGCACTGCTGTTGTCCCTTTAGGTGAAACATTAAGCAAATGTGCTTTGTGTTTTGTGATGGGACAAATAGGCAATGACGTCTTGCTAGCACCATTATAATTATGTGTATCTGTTGTTTATCAGGGGCAGTGTGCTTAAATGTGTCAGACATAGCTCTACTCTACACCCTCAAAGATTAACACTTACAGACAATAAATTCATGCATGTTTTGTTTTTTAAATAACAGAAAGTGAAAGAGAGCATGAACATAATGGGGCAGGCTAAAAGAGAGAGAAAACCAAAAGTGAAATATTACATTGTTGCTCAGCAAGAGTTCTCAGATACAAATTACAGGGGCAACTCTGCTGAAATGTTACCAGTATGATTAACTCAATGGTTAGTGAGTCAAATACCAAATATGTGACTCTCTTTCACTCTGCGTAGACTACTGTGTGCTAGGCTGCCACATTTACAATAGCCCAGACTGATTTTTTTTTACAATAGTTAGCCTGCAGCATGTGATCCTAAGGATTATTTTCCCCTCATACGTATAGATTAAAATACAATGAGTATAGATTAAAATACAATGAGAAGTGTAAGTAAAAGATGTAACCTTAACTTACCGTCTATGTTGTAAAAAGAGAGATCA
This sequence comes from Micropterus dolomieu, assembly GCF_021292245.1. NCBI lineage: Eukaryota > Metazoa > Chordata > Actinopteri > Centrarchiformes > Centrarchidae > Micropterus > Micropterus dolomieu. The sequence continues at coordinate 24,356,807 of NC_060161.1, read as the reverse complement.
GTGAAGAGTAAACACCATTTGTATCTGAGAGCCACCCTGTGTGTTGTTCCTCCTGTCCACCGACGCTGATTTTATTCTAATTTCACTTTCACTTGATATTTGAATTGTGGGGGCAGGGCTTGAGGTGGGCTGGTAGGCTTTTCACAGATCTGCCCCAATACGACAAATAGGATCTACCCAGGAGCAACTTTTAATTAGAGATCATAACATTCTGTTAAAAAAAGACCTATTGGCACCCATCTAAGTGCAGCACCTGTAAACTGTGAAACATGACTTATTTGTAGGATATTTCACAATGCAAAGTGTGTTACAGAAAGTAAAGTGGGCCAGATTTTGCAGCCAATCACAATTACTGATCTTGCATTGTTGGTACAACATTTAACAATAGTTTTGATCAGTCTGAGGTTTCTCTGGTGGGCGTGGAGTGGTAAGTGAGCTTGACATAAATTTCACTCATCATTATATGGGTGATAAAGCAATTACAAGTAAGTTAACTAAGAAAACAAAATGTTTATTAAATATGTTTTGACAGGCTCTTTCAAATAAAGAAAAGACAGAAGTATTAATGTTTACATAACATGAGTGATATGTGATACATAACATATAATTGTTGGTCTGTTGTCCCTTTTCATGCTGTGGATTAGCACAATATGCCGGGAATGGATTGTGTCGACTGTGGACACACTATCAGAGTACCTGGTGAGTCTGCGGAACCATACTGGTTTGACCTTGAGCAACCAACAGGTCAGCACCATCATAGGCCTCTGGCAGAACCTGCTGCCATTTGACCAGCAACTGGTGGCGTTCGCTGCCAGGCACCAGGACAGGCTCAAAGCAGGAAAGTTCATGTATAGTTTACTGCTGGTGTGGAGAGCCTGAAGCGGTGTGTGCTGGGGTCCTCTGCCTCCTCTGCCCACTGGCCAGACTTGACTAGCTCAAGAAACATTTTTGTTAGACTCTGTTGTTTACACAGGAGTCCCAAAAAGAAAGAAAAGGGTGGGACCATGCCATTATATTCAATTTTACAAATATCAGGCCTTAAATCATTACATATGCTTATGCTTTCTGAATTAATAAAATCTTCATTTCAGTGTTGTCCAAAAAAGTAAATTCTACATACAAAACACTAAACTGCTGAGCCTTATACTTGCCTTTATACTTTCCTATTAATGATCCTTCATACTGATCTGTAGTGAAAAAAAGAAATTTAGATGACTTATGCTTCTGATCTGTTTAGGGTGGAGTGTTTTCTCTGTGGGTGAGGCAGTAGTGGACAGGGATACAATTTTATTTTATTGTGTCTCACCATATCAACAGTTCATGTAAACATTAACGTGAATATCTCAGCTGAAGTTGGCCAATTAGCTTTTATTTACTGCATACACATAATGTGGTCAGTGGGTCTAAGCAAGACACTTAACCCCTAGTTGCTCCAGAGGCGTGCGACCTCTGACACGTTTAGCAATTGTAAGTCGCTTTGAATGAAAGCGTCAGCTAAATGAATAAATGTAAACGTTAATGTAATGGGTTGGATGTTACTCAGTACACAGTGAAACCTCAGCTGTACAATGTTATTGTTGGGAACCTTAGGAATTTAGGATGAATATACAGTATAGCTGTATTGTGGTTTTTAAATAATACATTTTAGGGTTCAACTTATTAAATAAAACTGCTATATATTTAAATTGGATCTTCTCATATTTATTAGCAGAAATGTTTAAGTTTGCATTTCAATGATACGCCTAAGGCTCAAGTGAAGAAAAGTAACAAGACTCCTTGATAAGACCTTTAAGACTCAAAGAATTTATTTGTTTAGGTCTACAGTATGACTTAACTATATTGCTAAGCAAGCAGAGTTTTTTGGTCTTTGGGGTTCAAAACTACTAATTGCTTGTTACATATGATGTAAACATTTCAGAATGCAAAGGATTACAAGATTAAAATATATAAAAAAGCATCTTCTCACACGTCACAAGGTCTTGATACACAAATTTAGGATTGTCATTTCATTAAACAAATTCAATAAACCTTTGGTGTATGGCACTATCTCCTCTACCCTTCATTAATCATCAACAATATTTCATTAATACAGAAAAAAGAATTTCCATGCTCCCTAATAATACTCAAACAAAATACACACAAACAGCAAAGGGAAAATTTGGAAACCCAGGCAAAAAGTTGACATTGGGTCTACACCGGGGTCTTACAGTGACTATGTGCAGATCTCTGTAGCTGAATGTTCATGGACCCCTCAAAAATTTGTGATTAGTCTGCTTCATAAAAAAATAAAACTCACAATTACTTAGTGAATGTACAAATTGGTGTGGTGGTGCTCCAACACTTAATTGGGCAAATCGTATAGTTACAAACCTTCTATAATACCAATAACAACAGAACCAGTAGCAATAATATGAACAGGGTAACTACGATTGGAACCTGGACAAAAAATGATAATAGTAGCAATGAGTAGAAAACAACCACCAGCAGTATGATTCCAACGTGTTGTGACGAGGCCTGTAAAAAATCTCTTAACTTATCTGTTGTTCCTACTGAACCTGCACCACTTCCTGCTCCTCCTTCTCCTTCTTTTTCTGTGTCTGGTACTTTTTTCCCCTCTGTTACAGCTTCTCCAACTTCTTCTCCTTTGGTTTTAGTTTCTTCTTCCTCTACATCTCCTTTTCCTTCATCTTCATGTTCTCCTTTTTCCTGCAAAACTACGGCAGCTGGCCCACAGAAAGCTTTTGCCAATGATTCTGCTGCAGGGCCTGTTAATTTAATCCACACATTCTTAGAGATGGTTAACTTATTGATAGCTGTGTTTCCCACTGATGTTGTGTTGCCCCCTTCCTTTATTTCTCTATTCACTGCTTGTAGCATCTTATTGGTGTAGCAGCTTCGTTTGTTTTCCATCACTATCTTGTCTGTTGTGTTGAGCAGCTCTGCCACCTGGATGTTGTTTTTCCTGTATTCATCCTGTTGGTTGTTCTTCCAGACTACATTGTCAACGACATGGCACCGACCACCACACTTCTTCACCAGATCGCTCAGATTCTTATTCTTACTGACAAACTCCTCAATTTTCATTCCTTCAGGGAGCTGGTTACCATGTGTGAAGACAACTACAGCATATTTGAAAGCTTCTGTAGGAAAATATTTAATTATTTTAGTGACAAGCCTGTCCTGCTCTGAGTTAGCTACTTGAAGCACAATGAAAAAAGCATGAGGCCCAGGAGTGCACTCTGTGATCCAGCTCACTATCTGACGCTTCATGTCCTCCTCAGGTCTGTGTGTGTCAAAGAAACCGGGAGTGTCGATCAAAGTAATTCTTCTTCCATGAACAGATTTGGACTCTGCTCGGCATTCGCTTGTTCCACAGAAGGGGGGATTCTCTCTCTTGAACACGTCCTCTCCAAATATAGTGTTTGCTAGGCTGCTTTTCCCAGCTCCAGTGTTGCCCAGCAGGACGATCCTGTATACTTTTAGCACTAGAAGAAAGTAATGACATAAAATGAACATTGTGAATTTGTGTTCAGCTGGTATCAAAGTGTGTCGAGATGTATCTAAAGATATAATAGGTGGTTATTGTGCACATTAACTGATTAGGGTGAATCTAAAGAAAATAAAAGCATATTTTCATTGTCCTCATTTGTAAGGCAATTTGTAAATTCTGTTTATAAGCTCTACTAGTTAACTGATCATCTTTCTGACATTTATTAGATATCTCAGCCAATGGTTCATACATAATGATGTGGAGTCTATAAATAGCTGCAACCATGTGTAACACGGTCACACATAAATTGGTATAAAAGCTTTATAAATCTCAGGAAAATGATGTACATGTATATTTCTGTCTTGGTACATACATTAAGTAGTGAATCTGCAGAGAGTTTTATATTATCTGGCCCCAACTCTCTGGAGTTTCCAATTTTGCACACAACGAGAAAACCATGAGCACCCGAATGAGGGGCTTTTGTGGTACACCTCCTCAGTATGTCCAGCTCTGACTTGCTTTTGCTCACTTGCAAGTAATTTATCTTTTTTTAAAAAGTCTCTTCAAGTATGTTTATACCTTTGATGCTTTTCTCAGCTTGGGCTGTTCCGGCGATGACAATCCTTGTTGGTGACACTAGAAGAACAAAATGATTAAGAGTAACTTAATATTGAACAGAATGTTTTGCATTTGAAATCTTATTTTTTGCAAAATAATCAACTGAAAATGCGCTGAAGATTAGCTTATAACTGTGACTATGGCCTCATATTGTGCATTTGGTCATTTCCTGTTGCAGTGTTTTCCAATTTAATAGCCTATACAGGAAATAGAAACATATTTAATGGATTATAATATGTTTCATTCTCTTTTGTTGCTTGACTTGTGGACAACATGTCACAAAAATCCTCCCATTGTTATTTCTGTTCCAATAATGACTTTTACCTGACACTGTTGTAACTCTTGCTGTTGTTCCTCCTCTTCCAGTGACTTCCAGAACTTTGTTTTCAGCCTCTTGTCCCAGAGGTGTTACCATTATCGTGGCGTCTTCTTCTTCTGCTCCTCTTTTCGCTCCCTTGTTTTCCTGCAGAAGTAGGAGAGCTTGCCCTAAGAAAGCTTTTGCAAGGGATTGTGCTGCAGGGCCTGTCAACTTGATCCACATGTTCTTAGAGACGCTGTTTTGAGCATCATTGCTGGTATTGCTTCCTTTGTTTTCCATCATCTATTGTGTTGAGCAGCTCAGCCACCTGGAACTGGTTGCTTCTGTAGTTGTGTTCTTCCTTATTCCTTCAGTAGGCCTATTTATTAACAACGACGTGACACCAGCCACTGCACTTCTTCACCAGATCGCTCAGATGTTTATTCAGACAAACTCTTCAATCTTGTCAGCACTAGAGGAAACAAATAGCAATGTAAAATGAATACTGTACATTCATGATTGTTTGTGGTATTGCCAGAAATACTATGCAAAGTGCATTGATTTCATAAATGACAAGGAGTAAAGGCCCATTTATACGCCTACGGCGTAGGTACGCACATAGCAAGGCATTTATACTTGTGCGAAGGTGTGTCCGTCATTCTGCAATTACATCCCCAAACACTACGTGGCAGTAGCGCTACAGCGTCCACTGTGTTGACTTTTGCTGGCTGAGCAGGCTAACTTCCGGTTTAGCACTCCGCTAACGTAAATGGGGGTAAAATTGTATACGTGCGTCTGGTGTAGCCTTTTCAAATGTTACCAACTGAATGGATCACGTCCTGATAGCGAAACAAGTCGTTTTGCTCGGGTTGCGACGGTCAAATATATTGATCCATTGTGTTACAGTCGCTGTTTTGGCTGCTAGTAAATCTTACTTCAAAGAGCGGGGTACTTCCGGTCGGCATGGAGGCATTGCGAGGCTACCCAGGCGACCAATCACAGAGCTTACAGTCCGCGTTGACACTACGTGTAGTTACATTTTTGAAGAGTTGCACGTCAGGCGACGGCGTAGCCTCTGCTTAGGCCTGTAGCCTACGCCGTCGATTTGATGCAGAAGTATGAATTGCACTTAAGAACCAATGCATTTACTTTCAAGGATTGTTGGGATTGTGTGCAGACTAATGGCCCATTTATACTACTGACTCAAATATATTGATCCACCGTGTTACAGTCATTGTTTTGGCCGCTAGTAACGGTTACTTCAAAGCACGGGGCACTTCCTGTCGGCTCGGACGCATTGCGAGAATACCCATCCAACCAATCACAGTGCTTATGGTCCGCGTCGCCTTGACGACTACAGCGTTGATTTGACGCAGAAGTATAAATTAACCTCTTGGTAATAATAATAATAATAATAATCCTTATTTGTAGAGCACTTTTCAAAAACAAGTTACAAAGTGTTTTAACAAGTGTAAAGAATAATACAAAAAAAAAGATAAGAGCATGAAAATTTAATATAAAATTAGTAAAATACAATAAAATAAAAGGGATAAAATAAAGTCAAATAAGATCGGGAAAAGCTCTCCTATAAAAGTATGTTTTAAGAAGGGACTTAAAAGAGTTCACTGACTCAGCCGACCTGATTTCCTCGGGCAGGCTGTTCCAGAGCCTCGGGGCCCTGACAGCAAACGCTCTGTCCCCTTTAGTTTTCAGTTGAGACTCTGGAACAGACAACAGACCTCTGCCCGAGGATCTCAAGGTACGTGCTGGTGCGTATGGGACTAAAAGGTCCGAAATATAACAAGGCGAGAGGCCATGAAGAGCTTTAA
>NC_060161.1:24331435-24350472 GCF_021292245.1 Micropterus dolomieu | reverse complement strand
CTCCCTGGGGCTGCAAGCCATTCACTCTATAGGGGAGTGTTAAGAACGACGTGTGTGAATGAGTCGTTAAAATCTTTGCTTGATCCACTAGAGGCACTGCTGAGTATGGACTTAAACACTCACACACCTGCAGGTCCCCTCTTGACAATAGTTTAAAAAATTTACCAGATGGTTTTAGACATGATTTTAGCATGATTTAAAGCATGTCCAACAGGGGACCTAAAAAATGTCCCCTGTTCACTTTTTAGTCCCCTCTTAGTGGGTGTGTAACGACGTCGAGGTCCACTGTTAGATAGGTTGGTAAGTGCACACACACACACACACACACACACACACACACACACACACACACAGTCTCCTTGCATTAAAGGCTGTGAATATATAGTGATTACCTACTGTGGTCACTGTCAGTGGTTTATACCATATTTTATTGAATATTGTGAACTCCAATGAAGTGCACTTTCCAGAGTGAGTCATGCATGGCATTGCAATGCTCAAGGTAAACATGGTTAATCTATCAGTACACAATGAATGTCGCTCTTATAGCTGTACAGTCCTGATCATTTGGAATTTTTTTCTGCTTCAACAAAAAGCACAAATACAAAAGGACATTCTGCTCAGGTAAAGATAATGTAAGGTGGGGGGATTGTGGGACACTACACAAACTGGGTTGGTACAATTAAGAAACATTTTAAATAAAACACAAAGCACACTGAATGAAAAGAGGCTGTATGCTAGTGATCGTATTCCTCTCTTCAATTACAGGGTACCCCCAGGATTCTCAAAGATTCAGTACCAACTTCACTGCCGAATAATGTAAAATCTGTATGAATTTTAATTTTAAGGAGGTCAAATTTTAAGAAAATATTTACGAAGTTACACAAATTTAATAAAACATGTTATTATAATACATTCATATTTAACACACTATAGCTTTTTGGGGTGTGTTTGTACTTTGATCAGATAAAATGAATCAAGGCCGTCACTTTGTGTTGAAAAGTGGTGGGGGGACAAGGGTTCAGATTAGGGGTGTGACACATGCACCATTCACAATACTGGGTTCATGAGAACAAGACAAGAAGATATTTTAACACCATTTTGATTAAATATTAAAGGCTGAAATATATAAATGGTGGGTCTGGGGGTCCTCCCCTAGAAAATATTGAGCAATAAACACATAATTTCCTGCATTCTGGAGACATTTTCTGCACCAATTTATGGTAGAATTGTCGTTATTTATATAAAGTGACAATTCAAACAGAATCTAATGCAGCAGCTTGTTGTTTTAGCTTAAGAAACTATTTTTGGACAATGCACATTTGTTTCTTCTAATTTTAAATTGCATTGCATGTTTTCTTATTGTGCAAATAAATCTTTCTCAAAGCATTTTCATTTGTTTTTTGTTTTTTTTAACAAGCTATTTTAAGAACATATTTAACAAATGCTTTAAAAATAGTGATGGAGACATGTCCCCAGTATCCCCAGTGTAAATGACAACTATGAAATGAATACTGTATTTGTGCACTAACTGCAACTCTTAAGGGGTGAAATCAAAAATACAAAAAGATTGTGCGGTATGAGTTGTTGCAATTAGTTACACCTTGGCTAGATAAGGTAATGTAATGTGTCAGTTGCTTAAGTGATTATTCATTCTTTCCTGTATTGGCTTGAAAGCAGCGGGGATAAGGAGTTGGGCTCCGGTTTGTTTTTTCCTCATCCTGGCTATCGGCGCATCTGGGTGATGTAGTTTAATGTGCATCAATCAGCATGTTTTATGTTTCCATTCACATAAAGTTAGCCTACAACAGCGGCGCAACGCCGACACACAGACATCGTCCTCATCTCATACACAACTATCTCTCAGTTTCTGTAACATTTACTGAACAGTAACCTGCAGGCGGGTCTTCCAGCTCTGCTGTTTCATTAGTGCTCGCCGTAGTGTGACTGACTCGCACTGATCCCTTTGTTGTGCTAACCTCAGTGCTACTATCCTCAGTCTCATCCACCAACTTGTCCGTGTCTCTGAATTTCAGACACTTGCCCATTCTGAGGCGACCAGCTAACGTTAGCTTGTTAGTAGCACGTCAGAGATGTTAGAGCTGGATGCCAGAGCTCGTGTACCGCGAACACTCCACAGTCCAGAGCGTAAAGCTAAACACTGACGTAAACAGGAACGTTACCTGTACTGCCGTATAACATCAGTCACACCAGACGGAGTAAATTGTAAAGTCACACACATAAAAAGTGTTTATTTATGACGTTACGGCATTTATCTTATCCCACGAAAGGAGAAAGAAAATAAAATAAGATCTTTGTAAACAAAATGTAATACTTTTTAGGCCTTATTTTTGGAATATGAAATTTAAGACTTTTTAAATACTTCTAAGACCCCGCAGGTACCCTGAATTACCCTGTCTCTCTCCCCCAGCCAATCACGTTCAATTATCTGACTGGTTATTTTAACACCGACCCCAGCTAGCTGTTACATAATCATTTTTTGGGTGCATTCCATGCCTTTATTTGACGATCGCTAGTAGAGATGAGAGAATGACAAGTTGGGGAATGACAGGACCCCAGTCACACACCAGTGGGGGGGACGTGGTTCATGGTAGGTGCCTGAACCCCTTACGCCCCTTCATCAGAATTCTGAATATGCTAATTAACAAAAGAATGCAAAGGATTTTGTCTGTCTGATTAGCTCCAACATTACAGTCCTTTGTTAGAGAGGGATTCAATGAAGAAACACAAGCAACTAAAATGTTGCTGTTGTATTTGCTGCCATTTGTAATTACACTTTATAGTAGCAGTAGTGTATCAATAGAGAGTAACAATAATACAATGCAAATGGCACTGTAATACAGTAAACACCAGTTAGCGATATTAATGTTCAGTTTTTGTTGTTACTTTAGTTGTTTGTATGTTAATTCAGTTATTTGGTCATTTTTAAATATTTCTTACTGTTTAAGTACATAAAAAAAGATGTTTCATATTTTGCATATTTTGTCCACATCACAACTACACAGCACCACAGTATCTGCTCTGACCTAGTGTAAAATCAATTCTAAATATGCTTCTATAATTATAGGCTATAACATTGGACACACATACTTAACTCTTGTGAAGTTTGGTTATATGGGGCGAGGTGTGTCTCCAGGAGGGTTTGGGTGGGCTGGTCTGAGACAAGAGAGATTTTTATTCCCAGTCCATCTCTGAGATATACTCTTTGAACACAGGCATCATAGATTGTCACACTTGCATCGTGCCTTTAATTCCAACAAAACTTCCTTTTTAATGTGTGTCAGTTTATTCTTCGCAGTGACTGATAGCTTTTCTAGGTTTTGGTTTGGTGCCTGATTGAAGGAAATCTCAGTGGCTGTAATTTGTTCCCTTTAGACGTGTTTGTTTTGTCTCTGACAGGATTTCTGAAATGGAACTGTCAGCTGGAAGACAGACTTTGAACATGAAAGCTTTCATTTCGACAATGGCAGTAGTTTTTGTTCAACAACGTGAGTTTGCTAACTTGACTTTTATGTTTGTTGCCTCTCTCTGTCCTCTGACGCTCTGGTTTCATGTAACGATCATACAGATTTTCCTTTCGTTATACCTTAACACAAAACTGATATAATTGATTTTTATAATAATGACATTTCAAGATCTGGATATAAACATGGTCTGCTTGCTATGCTGGATGTCACTGCTTGGTTTCACAGGTTCACATGGTTTCCTGCGCAGTCCAACACACACACACCCCCCCAAACCCTATCCAGTATTAAAACCAGCTATTTGACACAAGATGGACGTGGTGGACAGGCAGAGCCCTGGGGACACAACCAGGGTTGCATATGAGGCGTCCGTTACTGGGAGGGCCATTTACATTTCTCTCTGCGCATTTTCTCTGACAGCGACACAATTTCCTGTTCCGTCTGGCGAGCTTTTGACTGCGAGCCAGGGACTGGAATGTAATCTTTGGAGCTCACAGCGTGCTCAGCCTCCCCAGAGTATTTCCCCACCAAAACCTTGAACTCTGCTCGGGAAATCTTTTATTCCAGGGCCCGGTGTTTTTCAGTCCGAGAAAAAATGGAGCACTCTAAAAGAGACCAGGCCGTAAGATTACTCCACTAGCCCCAGGTTGGATTATGTGCACACAACAAACACACACACACCAACAATCTACAGCAGAAGCATTCAGATTACAAGCCACTCCTGTTCTGTCTGATCATCTTCTTGCTAGTCTTATTTTTTTTTCGTGAGGGTTTCCATTTTTGTATACGTTTCAATATATTTTCAGTCATGCATGCACTTGAAGATTGAAGGAGAGAGAGAGAGAGAGAGAGAGGTGTCTTGGAATCTCTACCATGACCTGAAATGTGGGTGGGGAGCGTTGTATTTGAGGTCATGTTGATTTCTCGGGAGAAAAGCTCCCTATAGGTTTATAGTAACAAGGAAACAGTCTCTTTCTGCAGGTATTGTGATTTATTGTTTAGACAACAGATCACTGTGCCAGATAGCCGCACACATTATGACACCATGCACACAATGCACTTACTGCTGGGCTTGTTTGTGACAGTGAGTGGCACGATTTAAATAGATATTTGCCTTATCTATCCTCCTTACACATGGACACTTTTAGTATTTTTGTCACAGAAAACCGTGGGTTGTTTATTTAGAGCATTGTTTTATATTGTGTTAAAAAGGGCCAGCCAACAACATCAAAAACATGTTTTCACTTTCACCAAATAGTGACATAAGTAGTTTCAGTTTTATTTGTCCAAGTTTTCAGACATCCTTCTAGCTTTTTCCCTTATATATCTTTTTTGTGCAAGTTAAAGGTTTGCAAAGTGAGAAAGCCCAAAGTGCACCCACCCCAAAGGGAGTTCCCATCTCCCACCGAGAACACACTGAACTGCAGCACACAGTGACAAGACGTTCGCCTGCTGCCTCTCCTCTTCGTTCCAAACGTGATGTAGAGACAGAGCTCAGTTATAACTTAATGGATGAAAGATACTCTCTGCTTTTGATTGGCTAGTAGTCCTTAACTAGGAACTGCGCATGTGCAACTCCCAACAAAGATCATGTAGAGGCGAAATGCATCACTCCATAGCTAAAACGAAGCGTTCAACACACAGGGTGAAAAGAGGAGCTTCAGCAATGTGCAGTATAACAAAAAATATGGTGTTTTTTGAAAATGAAACCATGTAAACCTGTTCTGGTACAACCTCTAAATAAGATTTTGAACCTGAAAATGAGCATAAATCAGGATTGCTGAGGGCTGTCTATGTCCCTCTGTTTGATAAGCATATTTGGTCATATTTTAGTATGAATTCATCATGTTATCTGATCCGATCTTGTGTGCCATGTTAACCGCCAGTGTCAGTTGCAAACTAGTCAGCAATGAGCCGGATCCCAACCGAGAGTCGATTTTACTCATTGAAATATACAGTATATGTCTGTATAGAGTTGTGAAAGTATTTATTTACCATACTATTTAATTTTCATTAGTAGGGTTTTGTTATATAACTAGTAAAGTTCACACTTTATTACCATCAAAGTGACAGAATATTCCAATGTATTGCAGATTTTCTTGCCTATTTATTTATGCAACAAATAATAATGTAACTTTGGCAGTGACCAGTAGAAGTGGTACTAAATGAAGTTGGGAGTTTGGGAGAAGAGGCGGCTCTCAGAAAGGAACGGTGCCCTAAGATCTGTCTTTCTTCAGAAAGCCCTAATTCCCATCACTAACTGCCAATGAGTAAAATTCAAACTGCTATTAGAATGCATTGATTCTGTGATTATTTTGGCTACATGTTGCTCAAACACATTTTGCGCAAACATTCAGCACCTTGGCTGTGCATTCCTTGCAAACATTTATGGAATGTTTTGTTCTGCTTGCCTTGGGCCTTCACAATGCAGGTCATTGTCCTGGGCTTTTTCTGCCAATTTTCAGTAGGGGTTGCCAGCTACTAAGCTAAACAATAAGTGTACATCTAATTTCTCTTCTCTTCTTAATTCTAACAAACCAGACGAATACTACTACTACTTCTTCATGCACATTCAGTGTAGTGACGAAACGCTCTCTGTAGAGCAGTTTGTCCTTTTCGCCTACTGTAGAAACATGGAGGCACCCCATTGCGACTTCCGTGTAAGGGGGCCCACAGTGTATGTAGATAGAAATGGCTCATTCTAAGGTAATAAAAACATAATGGTTAATAATGTAAGGTCTTTATACACCACTGAAAACATAGCTATGTATATTATAATGCATTTCTGTCAATAGATCCTCCAAAATATTACACACTGAACCTTTAAGAGTAGGCTTAAGATTCTCCTCATTGATAAAGCTTATAGTTAGGGCTGGCTCAGGTGAGTTCTGAAGCATTCCTATGATGCACTGATCTCCTCTCTCCTCCTCTCGTTCTCCATCTGCATGCATTCTTATCCCATTAATGAATGTTACTAACTTGACTTCTTCCTTCACCTGTAGTTTTGTGCTTTTGTTGTCTTTCTCCTTCTGTTGCTTTCTGCAGGAAAGTCTTGATCTGGATCTATGATTGCAAGCCACCTACTACCCCATGTTCCACCTGCTGCTACAATTGTTTTTATAGTCCTACTATCATTGTTATTAAAATTATTATAATTTATTTGCCCGTTCATGAGTGTATTTAACCAGTGCCGGTCAATTGGACATATAACATAATGAATGTATTTTTTTTTCTCTCTCAACACAACAGGAGTATTGAAATCATTGCTCAATGGTGCCACTAGTGGTCATGTGGGTACTTTTAAGTTGCAGCTCATATTGTATTATATTCCTTCAAACCCTTGCAGACGTGATACGATGACCACACTCAGACGCGTTACAAGATGAATGACCAAATTATACAAAGGAATACTAAACCTAACCCTTGCTTGTGGTTATTTGCAATCAGCCAATATTACTGTTACTCAGGATAATCTAATGACCTCACTGTGAACTATTTTTATTGGTACTTCCTACCAAAGATGTGCTCCTTCAAAAAGCTGTGGATCTTTGGATTTCCCACAGTGATACCGTTTTTAGAGGAAGGACTCTTTTTCTTGGGAGCCCCACAAAACAAATTCCATCCACCTACATTGTAAAAACCAGACCAACCGTAAAACCACAATTATTTGTTCTTTCGTTTTTGTTTTTTTGGGGTGTATCAACTCATTAAGTTGCATGCCTTACCTCAGTTAACATTGATGTTGCTGTTATTGATTTGTCATTGTAAAATTCTATGAACGTTTAAGAGCACAGTCTCAGTGTTCAACACAAGCAGCGGGAGATGCTCAGTAAAACTGTAAAACAGAGCTGTGACAGCACAACATATAATCCTCTGTTGATGGTTTTACGATATTGTGACCTTTGTTAGGCTCTTGGAGATGCACACCCCTTCCTTTGCTCTCTGGCTCGTGCTATAAGGGCATATTAAATCTAGATAGGACTGCTGTGTTAAGCGGGGAGAGTGTCTCATGCTACGTGTAGATAACCTTGTGTTATTAGTTCCCTGATGGCCAATCAATACGCCACTTCCTAGCTGCTGAGGATGAACCAAGTCCCTCACCTAGATAATCATCTCTTACTGTCTGACGGCGAATAATTGGTAGCCTCTCAATCCCAGCTTGGTTGACAAGAGTGGTTTGCATATTAAAAACACTGCGCTAACACTCTATTGTTCTGAACTGAGAGAATAAACATGCATATACATAATATTTTTCGATAATTGAGCTGGGATGCATCACCAAACCCCAAGGATCAAATGTAGCTTGATAAAGAGAGGCTGGGGATGGGCTTTGCTTAAAGTGTGAGGTTGATCACTGCTGTAATGCAATGAATAGTCAGGGAAGGAAAGTGTTTATGACTGTGTCGGGAAAAGAACTGCAGCAGAGAGTTGAATCCCTGATGGCATTCTCTCTGTGGAGGGGAGACATCATCCTCCCACTGAGCGGCGGGTCCCTGGCGGACAGAATTGACATGGATGATGAGGATGGTGATGATGTTTAAACGAAAAGCTCCCTGTCCATCTGTCCACATCCGCACCTCTGCTGCCTCTCATGCTGCTGTTCTTTCTCTCCATTTTCTCTGTTCTCTCAGTCTCCTCAAAACGTACATATGTGTGCCACAAGAGACATAGAAATCCTCACCTTAGAGTATTAGTTAGCTTTAATTCATATCAGTTACTATGAATAGATGGGGACTGTTGTACTATACGAGCATAACCAGTTGAGAAGCACATAAATGCATGTATAAATAAGTAACCTTCTGTACAGCAATGAACAAAATGCTGTAAAGCATTTTAATCATTCTGTCAGGTTACTAGATTAGTTCTTCTTTAAACATTCTCAAACTCACAGTCAGCACTAAATATGCCATCAGGCAAGCATTACGGCAGTAGTGCTAGTTAGTTCTGTGAACCTCTACTGCTCAGGGTGTCCCAATCAAAGAGTGACCCAATTTTACAGTGAAAAAAAAAAAAAAGAAGATAAATCTCGCTTCCACATAACTTGAAAAACTACTGCTGTCCAAAATAAGCTGACGATGTTGTGATTAGCCAAAGATTTTGTTGTGCCGATAAAACGAGAACATGCCTAAAAGATGCTGTGTAGCAGGTTGTAAAACTGCTAAATATAAGAATCCAGATCTCCAGCTCCCCATCCTTCCTGGAAATAAACGATCCAAAACGGAGAGCTTTCTGGCTTCACACTATCCAGAGAGAAGATAAGGAAGGGAAACGATGGGACCCGGTATCTCCCTTTGTATACGTGTGTGGGAAACACTTTCATAACTTAATGTTACTTTAATAGTTATGTTAGTGACAGGGTCTTGTTTATGTTGATTAAATGCTTAAGAACTGAGTTAGTCTCGCTGCCAGTGTGGTTCACTAGCAACAACCACGCCACAACAAGTGTGATTTGGTGGTACATGCAAATATGGAATGCATGGATTGTGGAGGATGGATTGATGCATGTAGAGGGGAAGGGTGATGGTGAAAGAAGGATGTCGTCTGGCTGGTCTGAGAGGGTGTACAGAAGACCGGGCAGAGAGACTCAGTGTGGGGGTTCCGTCTCGGAAGCGTTTTCGCCCGAGCTTATTTCAAGCCCCCAAAAGATTCAGATTAAGGTCGGGTTCGAGTTCCTCGAGCTTGGGTTATAGCGGAGGAACGGACTTGGAATGAAAGAGCGTTTGTGCTGAAATTGCGGCGGGGCATGAGGTCCTGAGAGGAGAATGACCGATGAAAGGTGACGTGGTGCTTTGAAGCGATTTGGGCAGTTAGGTATGTTGAGAGCTTAGTAGCTTTGGCAATATTGCTGTTATACGTTCATGCCAATAAAGCTGATTGAATTTAATTAAATTGAGAGAAGCTTGGGCAGATGCTGTAGAGGATGGCTTATTGTGACACGTCAGAGAGGTTTCTTAGCTGCGGAGCTGGTAGAATGACGTGGCTGAAATGGTAAAACTGGTATGGGATGAAGATATGATCCTGTGGCCCGGTGTCTGAAATTGAATAAGAGACGAGACAATGGTTTACTAATGGTGCTGTGGTGGCAGGAGTGTGAGCTGCCCTGAGGATGAACTGATGTGATAGTGATAGTGGTATGCCTGGGATGACCGGCAGCTGACGACAATGTATGGTTTGATCAGAGATGCCAAGTCTGGCCGCTGTGAAGCTGTGCTGATGCGGCAAGATGGCTTGAATAATGTTCAGGAACCGGATCGAGTGACTGTTTCCTGTTTCTGTAAGAAAAGTAGGTGTTGTGGGGATGCCTTGTGGCGTACCTGGAGCCGATGCATTTGATTCGTGGCTCGTAGGAGCTGAGTTGAGGCGGAAGGAGACTCCTAGCTGATCCGTTCTTCCAAGTGTGAATATAAGAGAGAGGGAGGCACTAGCGGATTGGCCGCCCGTAGTGCCAGGATTCACTGGTGGCCTGCCGCCAATATAGCAATATTAGTAATTAATTAATTATTAATTGATCTAGCACGTAGCATGTGTTTTAGCGTTTGTGTGTATAACCTTTTCGGACGAGGAACGCCCCCCTCCTGTGTAGCTAGCTACGCGTTATGATCCACGTGGTGTCGTTGTGCTCATTAGAAAGACGGCAAGACACATCTGTAACCGTGGCAACGGCTTCTGTGTGCTCTTAATACTGATGAATACGGTAGCGAAGATTGCCTAGTTAGATACCCCTTACATCGAGGAATGGGGTTAGACCACAAACTAGCGGTTTGGTGGTTTGCGTGAACGGGGTGGTCTGGGATGGAGTGAATGCCCGTCCTGAATTATTGTGCCAATCCGCCCCTGATCGGAGGTGCGGATGGAGATGTCAGATGGACAGGGATGGTTGCAAGGATTATAGGCAGATGACATCTGCTAATACTGTCACTTCAAGAAAAGGCCGGCAGGAACATGGATCTCGAGTTAAGTTAATTGCTGGGGACGTGTATCCTTAACGTATGGAAGGATGCAGAGGCTGAGAAGGTCTGAAGTGAATGGTAAGCGTCTGGCTGTAAAGCGGGTTCCTGTTTCTGTGAGCCTTGACAAACATGTGACGGGAATGAAAGGTGGATGACATTGGAGACCGGTGACTAGCTGGATGAAGAAGTAATGCCAAATGGGTCTGATGGTAGAGAACAAGATTAATTCATTGATTTTATTTATTTAAATACTCATTATATTATTAATTTATTTGGGATGCGTGTAGGTGATAAAATTGCGGATGGACAGGGAACTGACGGCTGATATGTGGCGTGATATGCCTCCAATTCCAGCCAGTTAAGGCTGAGAGAGTGCTTGGGGCAAATCTGTAGAGAAAGGTTGCTTGTGAGTTGTTGGAGAGGTTCTCGACTGTGAAGTTAGTTGAATGTGGCTGAAAATGGTGGGACAGGTATGGGATGAAAATCCGATTCGAGAGCGAAATGCCTGAATTTTGTAGAGAATGTGCAGATGTAAAGCGAGAGATACAGGTGAAGGTCAAGGATTGATAGAACTGGCTGGGTGGCTGGTGCTGCTGTGGCCAGAGAAACTGCTATGGAAGGAGTAAGGGGAGGGGTAGGGATGGGGGTGGGGGAGTTGGGGTAAGGACAGACCAGTTGGAAATGAAGGAGAAAGCTTGTTGAGGCCCATTGAGTTGTGAGCGGCTCTTGAATTGTTGCGTTGGCCGCTGAGAGAGGATGTGTAAAAAAGGATGTGTGTGCACAGGAGGTGAGTGCAGCCTGCGAACACAGGGATGAAAAGAAGGCAGAGATTGCCTGAGAGACACGGAGGGAGCAAGCACATGGGGAAATACGACCTGATCCCCACCAGGGGGAGCTGGAGATGCGAGCTGTGGCCGTCGAGGCCCTGTGGCGTCATGCGTGATGCCACTGGCCGTGGCCGACCCTGGCGGAGAACCGGAAGCGCACGAGGCTTGGTGTTTGTTATTGGCTGAGTATTGCTGGAGGCTATGTTGCGGTTGGAGGGAATGCCTTTCCCTCTGAAAAATCGTTCGAGGCGGGTGACGGTCCAGTTTGATGTCGGGCTCCGTTTGTGAAGGAAGAGACGGCCACGCTGCGGAGGAGGGCACACTGCGCTGTGAAGAGTAGCCGGTGTTTGTACAGGAGGAAGAGGAAGAGGGGTGTTGATGCCGACTCCCGCGATGTCCTCAATTTCCTGACCTCGCTGACTGAGGGGAAGAGGCCTGAGAGCTGCAGGGAGTCAGGGATATCTCATTGGAGAGCTGGGGATCCTGGCGAGCGAGGCCCTCGGATCACGAGCTGGTCCCCGAGACACTTATTGATATCTGCCTGGAACTTAACGTTACCTTGTTTTGAATGGATCGATGTCTGAATCAGGTGAGTTGTTAGTTTGGATCTCTGAATCCATGATTATGATCGTGCTGTTAAGCATGGATCGTTGTCTGTCTTGCATTGAGCGATTTGAAACAAGCGTTCTGTTAAGCGTGTGCTGTTGAGCGTAGATCGTTTTCTGACTTGCGTCGAGCAATCTGAACAAGTGGGGCAGGGTGAGCGGAGTGGTATATGTAGCCTTGACGTTTATTGGAGGTGTGGTTGAGGCGTGGCCCCGCTCCCTAACCTAAGTTAACAAATTAACTTCATTTTTGTTAATTATTCTTAACAGCAAACTGAAATTAGTCATTTTCTCATACTTTCAGGGTTCCAGGTAAATGTTTATACCCCATCTTTCTTTATTAGAGGAAGCGAGAGTTAGCCCCTGACTTGCACATTACTAATAGAATAAGGCTCCCCAAGACATCCAGTGACTTTGTGAAAGAAGCTACCACAAATAAAGATGACACCTCCCTATCAGGCTAAGTTAAGACCAGCTATTCATAACACTGTTGAAGTTACGATATCCTCAGCCTTGCTGTGCCACATGTTGGACCTAGGTTTACAGCACTGTACAGGACCTGTTCCAAAGATGGATCAACCTGATCTACAGCAAAATAACTCACTGGATCGAGCAGAAATCCATGTCAAATAAATACCAACAGACAAGCTAAGTTCCCTTGCCTTACTTCTATAATTTACTACTTTGAAATGCATATTGAACATTCCAAAAAGCTGAAAGCAAGGTCATTACATAATAAAACAAGAAACTGACAAAACAATCATCCTATTATTTAAAGGAATTTTCTGAGAGAAATATTATTTTCTTTATTGTGGATATAGTTTCAAGGTTAATGCTCCATTTTTTAAAACTGATGTAAACTGAGGTTTAGTAATTGCCACATTCTGTCAATGAATATCACTTAAAAGCTGCTGTTTCACAGTGGATAACGAGGATAAATGAGGACTCTCCCTCCATCCCATCTGCATGGTCTAGTGTAATGCTTTTAGCTTTAGTAAATGTTGGTTCACCTGAACCATGTGGTCCACCTTCGGGCAAGACATTCCAGACAGACCAGTTTAATGTGCCTCGCACAGGATCTGCATATACTATCGACAGCTTAGCTTTGTAGATGAAATCTTCATCACAAGAGACACAGATTATGACACTTGGCTTTGGGGTCCACGTGATGAAATCACATCAGCCTCAAAAACAAATATTTGGAGCTTGGTGTAATTTTGCATCATTGCATGAGTCCTTCAGACTGACATCCTGTGATAATAAAGTTCGAAGATTACACTGATGATTATACCTAAGTATGGTTGGGATGCTTTGTTTTCAGTAACATTAAGGTCTTCAGATGTCCCCTTTCTCCCTTACTTTGTTGGTCAGATGACTGGTCATTTGCACCACTTTAACGGACGCTCAGTGGAGTTTGTGATGTGCCCTACACAGTTATGATGCCAAGCACAACAATTATCTTGACCTTTTGTTTCTCCTGCACCTTGAAAACATGCTGATCTGTGAAATCATCCAGATTACACCATACACAATAGTCATCATAAGTGCTAAGGACTACAGTTCCTTTGTTGCTGCTCTTATCACCAGCAGCTGGCTTCTGCTGTTTAAATTACTGATAATAAGACCAGAAACAACCATATTAATAACCAAACCTTTTCCAATAAGATTTGAGGCACATAGGGTACATGCATATCAGTATGGTAAATAGTTAAATGATGCTGGTTACAGTTACTACTGATGAGGCCAGATTTACTAAAGGTTTGCGTGAATAAAAACGTGTGCAAACCTGAGATCACCAGCAAATTAACATGTAAGCTGATCTACTAACGGTGTGCACGCAGAATAACGTCTTTCAAAAGTGCAAGATAGCACCTGTTGTTCATTTACTTCTTTTGCCTTCATGAATATGCAGTTTGGGGCATTTCAATTTTATTGTGCAAAGTAGCATGCAAATAAATGTGTTTGCTACACACAATGTGATATACCAAGCCTACAAGCAATTTCATGTGAGTGCAACAGCATCTGGATTTAATAAGTTTGAAAGGAAGGTGCAAACTGCCAAGTGTTGCAGAGATGGCTGCTGTTATCGATGGAGACACAGCCGTAATGAAATTAACAATATTAGATAATATTATTCTATATCCAATGTATTGAAATATAATTAATTTTATTTATTTATTCAAACTATATGAATTGAGTTGTTTTGTTGTATTTTCCTTGAAGCTTTGGCAATACTGTTGTATTAACATTCATGTCAATAAAGCAAATTTCGTTTCGACCTGACTTCTTTTCTCCGTGAGATGGAAGAATTTAGAAAGTTGCGTGGCGCTGCAGAGTCCCGAGCTGCAGCATAGTGCATGGCTCACGCATAAAATTCATCCAGCCAGAGGGAACGATCACCAACTGTTCACAGCGTGGCGGTCGTAAGAGCGACACAACCCATTGTAGGTACCAGAGAGGGAATTGGGGCGTTGGGGTGTACAGGGCCAGTAAATCGCAGATTGTCTGGACACGGTGCGGACGGTCGTGATTGTGCCCTCTGGCTGGAAGAAGCATGATCTGCTTCCTTGCATCTGGGTCATTCCAGCATACTGTAGCTGTTTCTGGTGGGGTTTCCCAAAGCAGTTTTTCCAGGTGTGCTGTCCTAAGTACTAGTGCAATCTTAGGCAGGATATGTACATATGATTTCCACATACTGGGGACGCACTGAATGAAACAAACCAAGGTTTTTACTCAGTGGCTGCTTTCCCTCCAGACTCTACATGGCGGAAACCATTAAAACAAGCAGAACCCTCATTTAAATACCTCCAGTGTGTATGCTCCTGTTGTCATCTACGCAATAATTCTTAGTTAATCACCCATAACAGGTACTACAATTGCACATGCAATATTTTAGAATCCACACGCAATTTAGTACTCTTTATTCGCAGTGTTAGTAAATCGGGCCCATAGACAGCTAGGTGGGAGGCTGCTGGATTATAACCATACAGCATAACAGCACCAGTAAATCAACCTTAATTTATCAAGGTATGGCGAACACTCTAGGCAAGGTGGCAAAATAATTAGATGTGTCTAAAAAAACAACAGTTTGTCTAATATGAATGCAACAACATTTTGATCAGAACACACGTCAAACCGCGTTGACATCGATAGAACAGGTTTTCTATCCCCCTAATTGATGGTGCTACTGTGATGTTTTGTACTGGAATGTGCCTTGCTGGTCTATACTTCTCAAATCACTCCTTCAGCATGAAAGGCCTCACTTTGTGTTGAAAAGTGGTGGGATCATAAGAGCTCGGAATAGGGATGTGATGTGACACTTAGGTCACGAGAAGAGATGATGCATAAGAACACGATGAGAAGATTTTTAACACTATATTGAAGAAATAGGAAATACTGAAATTTATGATCCCAGAAAATTGGAGCAACTTAACTTAATTTCCTGCATTCTGGAGACATTTTCTGCTCCGGTTCATGGTGTAAATGCCTTTATTTATATAAAAAGAAACAAAATTTAGCTGGAAGGTGACAATTCATAAATTTAAAAATATAACCGGATATAAAGCAGTAATCAGCTTGTTTTTTTTTTTTTAGCTTAAGTTACTTTTTTGGACAATTTTTTTGGAACATTTAATTGTATTGCATGTTTTCTTATTGTGCAAATAAACCTTTCTCAAAGCATTTTCAATTGTTAGTTAACATTTGGTGCAAACATTTTTAACAAATGCTTTCAAAAAGTGATGGGAACAAAATCAAAAGTTTCTAAAAGTGACATCCCCAGTGTAAACGACACCTATGTTCAGCATAATCCACTGTCCACGCATATGTGCTGGATGTTCAGAACACATACTTTTTGCCACATCATGGCTGAAGAGATATCATATTGTCACTGATGATGATGTGTGTGTGTGTGTGTGTGTGTGTGTGTGTGTGTGTGTGTGTGTGTGTGTGTGTGTGCGCGCAATGGATAAGACGCCTGCCTTTACTACAATGTGGGCGTTTTTATTTGTGCTTTAGAACATGCTTCACAACACTGTGAATTTACTGAAAATAAGTCTTATTTCTCTGATTTACCAGCTTCTCACTACCAGCACTCCCTGTCCTCGTTCTCTCTCTAGGTCGTACGACCACCGATGTCTCTCTCCCTCAAACAAATGAACACATACCAAAGGAAGGAAAGGAAGCTTCTTGGGATCACTGTTTCCAGCACATACTGCAAGCCAGACAACGACATCTAAGCTGGCCACTGCAGCGCGACGTAGACCATTCAAAACTACTGGGATGAATAGCATTTGTGCTGCAGTGCCTAATTTGGTCTGAATTCAGCTGTATATTCATATTTTGGCGTATTCACATGGTAACAATGAGCGTGTTCTCAGGGCGTCATATACTGACGATTTGAGAACGAAGGACAAAGCGTAGTTATTTGAGACGCACCAGGTGCGTCCCTGTTGGCACATCGGCCGTTGTGTTGCTGCAACGTAGCAAACGGGGGCGTTTCATACGGACGCTGAAGGGTACCTTTAGCATCAGTTATGACGCATTGAGATGAGAATGTGTTGTAATAATTCAACAAAACATCTGACAAATTATCTTTGGCCAATGAACCAGAATTCATCGGCCAAATATTTTTGGCTGACACTGCATCCTTACCTTCCTCCAGCAGGGTAAAACAAACAGACAAGCAAGAACCCATGAACCATGAGTTGTCAAACTGTGAAGGACTGTAAGTAACCCAACACTGGCAGTGACCTCTTTTGTCTAGACTGGAGTTTCTTAAGGTCACTTGGTCATTCTCAGTGGAATCAGACATTGGCTGGCAGGGCAAACTTTAAATATAGCTGTCATCTCTGTTTCCACCTCCCATGGTGGTACTGAGGGCATGTGTGTTTGTGCCAGTCTTACAAGGGCAACATGAAGCCACAATGTGGGTGTCAAAGTGAGAGAAGTGCTGCTCTAATATCAAACGATATGGAGATCACTGCCAGAAGTGGCAGCACTTGTGTTTCCAGGATGGAAGCTGGATGGTGGATGTTGTGGAAGTTGACAGCCAGCCGAGTGCCCACCCACAGGGGCTGCTGTTCGTGGGGCATGGCTGCAGCCAGGCGCCAGGGGAGCTCCAGGGAAGCTTCAGACTTAGAGGGGTATGGGGGTGGATGCTGTCATTGCTGGATCAGTGGAAAAGGCGGACACCATGGACCCAGGTTCAGTGTATAACACTCAGGGGACAATTCAAATGGAGCACAGACGCTTGTGCTGCTAACCTCTGCAATACAGCACAAACGCACTAGATCACTGTCATGCAAATATCCACATACATACTGTATATGCACACAAACAGATACAAATACATGTATACAGGATTAACCATTTTGTGAGTGAGTGTGTGTAGGAAGGAGAACGTTTGAATTAACCTACATGTAATAAAACAATCCAATAGTTCTTCTTAAATTTCTACATATATTCTCCTACAATGAAAACAAAAACAACCCCCCCCCAAAAAATAACCCACATGGCCACCACATACTGGGGTCGCTGCTCTTAACTGGTTTAACTAAGCCCCTTTTAGTAGATTTTATAACTCAGCATGAAAACTGAAACACTGGTGGCTGTACACTGCATGGCCAAAAGCTGATACACATGTATGCAGCCAAACATTAAACCCACGTGATTACACCAATTTCAAATCCATAAGCATTATGCTGCTAAAACAGATTTAAAATCTCATTGATTTGAGAATGTAGTTGCAGTCATCTAGTATCTGTTTCCAGATACATAATTTTCCGTCATTTGGAAAACGAAACTGGTTTGATGGAAATAACGAGCACTAATGTGCTGTCAGCTCCAATCATCCTTTGAATGTTGCATGTTTTCCGTTTGCATACATTGTCATAATTTCTGTCAAGTTTGATTGTTTCTAGGTAAGAATAATTATAATGAGCTTGGTGTAATCGTCCATTAAAAATACATCCATATGGTCTGCCTCCCACCTCCAACCACTGAAATACAGACATCTTGTGGGAATAAAGGAGATACAAAACAAAATAACAACCAGAGTCTTCAACTTTACAATATCTCACTATTTTTTAAAGCTGTAGTTCTCAATACTTTAATTTTCATTTCAAAACATGAAAATAACAAGTAAACACAGTTTAGCTAAGTTCATTCAACTAGTTTACCTGAGACCCTTACCTACCTTTAACTGTCAAACATATATTTTAACACTGTAAGTAAGTGTTAAACAGCACTGTTTTGCTCAACATAATACAGCATAATAGTTAATATTATACAGATTTACAACGCCATCTTATCAGGGTTGAGAAGTATTTTTAATCCTTAAGGCATGCGGTTTAGTTAACTGACTAGTTTCATATGGCTTCAGTAGATATAATTGGTTTTCATCAGCATAACAAAAAGGACTTTATTGGAGTGTTTCCTAATAATATTGCCTAAGCAAAGCATGTATAAGTTGAACAGGATTGGTCCAAGCAAAGAACCGTGTGGATCTCCTTTACTAACTTTACCGTGGATGGAGGATTCATTGTTAACATGTACAAACTGAGATCAATCTGATAAATAGGACTTAACCTGTTGGGCACAGGCAAAATAACAGACCCATAATGAATCAGGAATAACTCCTCAACCATTTGGCCTAGATGCATAATTCTGGTCTCCTTTGAAAAGTCAGAAGCTAAGGAATATAAATCCATTGTATATTAATATTTATTTTACCATTACAGACTACATGGAGATGCAATAAAGAAAAGAATTTGATCTTTTTATCCTCGCCTGGTAAAAAAAGCTATATTTTAATGGAATAAACCATAAAAACCATCATAATGAAGCATATAATGCAACTGAATATCTTCTAATACACCTAGAATGCAATTGTAATTGTAAATCTGATAAAAATAAACTAAAATACAACAGTTATCATACAACATTTTCAAAATATACCAGGCAAATCTCCATATTTTGGTAATATTTACTGTTAAAATGTTGACATTTTTTTCTGTCCATACAACCACGTTCCAAATAACAAAGCTTCCAAAACATTGAAATATTGATAAAAACAGAGAATATTCATCACCAAAAGCACACCCATGTTTTACAGGCCTGTAGATTGAGAACGGAACATCCCACAGTGTTGGGGGGGGGGGGGGGGGCGAAAGT
>NC_060161.1:24311099-24331415 GCF_021292245.1 Micropterus dolomieu | reverse complement strand
GCATCAATCGATCCGGCTTGAGCAGACCTTTCATTTGGTACATGTCTATGTATCTTCAACGGGTCATCCACATAATGTCGAAAAACACAGTGTGTTCTCAAGCGGCAAGTTTCTACTCTGCAGAAATGTCAGAGCAGGCAGGCAGCTCGCAGAGATTGCGCAATAATCAAGATGGTGCCCGCTTATACTCTGAGCAACAAAATAGGCGGGTTTTGGACTTAAAACAGCAAGAGAAAAAAGTTTCAGTTAGAGATTTTGCCTACAGCCCGACTGCACCTGGTACCGGGGGCTCTGTTTTCATCAACCAGCTTAATGAGGTCCCTTTAATGACAATTAAATATTTGAGTCTGTGTAATAGGATGTGATGGTCAATTGTGTTAAATGCATTTGTAATTTTCACCACATAGCCTGTTAGTAAAGACAGATTGATCTTATCTAGTAAAGAAATGCAAGCTAAGGGTACAATTTCCTTAAGCAGCCTGGTTTGAATGGCGTCCAAGAGACATGTTGATGGCTTAGATGAAAAAAAAAAAATCACTGAAGTTAGTTAGTAAACATTAATGACAGAAAGCAGTCTTAATCCATATCAGCTTTTACAGCTTTTTCTAAGGTTCCTGAGTTTGAAGATAAATCAGTAGTGGTTGAGGGCAGGAGGTAATGAATTTTGTCTCAAATTACACTGTTATCATCAAAGAAGATTATGAGGTTGTTATAGGAATACATGGCTCAATAAAACTGTGAGTCTCTGTTAGCCTGGCAACAGTGCTGAAAAGAAACCTGGGGTTGTTCTTATTTTTCTCTATTAACGAGTAATAGGCTGCTCTGGCATTACGGAGGGCCTTCCTATATGCTTCCTATCTTTCCAGATTAAACAAGAATCTTCCAAATTGGTGCAATGCCATTTTCTTTTCCAGTTTTCACAATATTTTTGCTTTAATTTGTACCCTGAGGTGGAAAGTAACAAATTACAATTACTCGTGTTACTGTCTTGCTGCAAAGAAACAGTCATAGCTGCAAGCATGTTGGCCTAGTGGTAAATGAAAATATCAGATATTGTTTATTCTTATCATTATTACTAGATGTAGCCATTTTGCTACAATTAGGCTCCACTCAACAGCTGCGGCAGCCTCTCTACACTGTTTCTACCAAACCTCTCTTTTCTCTGTGAGATAGAAATTTGCGCAGAGCTGTGGAGATCCTTCAGCTGCAGTAGCACATGGATGATGCGTAAAATCAGGAGCGTCGGACTTCATCCTGCCAGGGGGAACGGTCACCCACTGTAGGTTGCAGAGCGACCTGGCACGCTCTGCAACCTCCTGCTGCAGAGCGTGCCAGGTCCAGAAGTTCCTATGGTGCGGAGCCGACTTTCCAATTCACTAAGCCTCGCCTCCAACATGACTCCAACATGAATAATCTACAGTTGATAAATGTACTATTTTCAC
The DNA here is from genome assembly GCF_021292245.1 of Micropterus dolomieu. NCBI lineage: Eukaryota > Metazoa > Chordata > Actinopteri > Centrarchiformes > Centrarchidae > Micropterus > Micropterus dolomieu. Next base: position 24,329,973 of record NC_060161.1, on the reverse strand, counting down.
TAATGGAGGTAGAGAAATAGCTAGATGTTTTGACACAGAGCAAGAGATAGAAGCAGGAAACGATGAGTGATTGAGCAGAAATATTGCAAGTTTAAATAATGAGCTGCTGTAATGAAAAATCTAACAAATTTAATTGGGTTGAGCTGGAGCAGCGAAATTACGTTTTCAGACCAACACACAAGCACCAGTAACCGCAAATGATACAATATGCCCACTGCAGCATATCAGCTCATCAGCACCAACCATCCAATACCAAATGATGATAAAATGTTTGCTCATAGATTTATAAAGAGGCAAATACACTGAGCATGGTGCCTCATCTGGGGAAATCTGGACTTTTGCAAACCCCTGTGGAAGTCTTGACAGCAGGAGCTGCTGGGCGACTTTGGAGAGTATCACCACATTGCATTTCAATACACTCCAACGGTAGGTCCATCTGCCACATCAACAAAGAAAGGGTTTAAGAACAGGATAAAAAAAAATAAAAAAATAAACAGTATTCTCATAGTCTCATGTCATATTTGTCTATTTTAAATCTCAGCAAACAGAACCGCTCCAGAACTGTCCCACAACTAAGTCAACACATGTGAGTGGTAGATTACATCCGTATTGCACATCAATTTCCGACAGGAAAGCCTGGAACTACCGGTGATTAAGTACTCTTAATCAGATGAGATTAATAGTATTCTCCAAGGTACTCATCACATCACCCAGCTGTGTGGCTGTGGTGCAGGGGGCTTCCTGATGTATAATACAATGCAATTTCATGGTCCCTCCTCCAGGCTCCCTAACTTTATTGTATGCTAGGGATGCCACTCCATTCCGCTCACCTGTCATGACCGGAGTGCCATCAGTTGTAACTCCACACTGTAAAAAAGTAGTTATTTTGCAGCTGTGTCTGAAATCTCCTGCATTCACTGTCCACCTTCTGTGACTGGAAAAAAAAATCTTTTTAGAAAGAGTGTGCAAGCAATCTGCACATATAGTGATAGTGACACCTAGCATTCACAGTAGGAACTGCATTTTAATATAGTAAGCGGGTCAAATATAACATTAATTTTAAAATAACTAACAGGCCTTATGAATCAAGGAGCAGCCTACACATGGCTTGTATGTCGTAGCTTGGACACACCTAATCTACAGCCTTGCAGGCATTATGTGCATCAACATGAACATCAATAGATCTGCAGTGGTTTCTTTAGAAACAATGAGTTCCTTTCCGATTCCCAGATTTGGGAGACACAAATTTATACATATTATGGGTATTTTACAATCAAACAGTCAGTATATAGTCCATGTTCCCCAAACTTGCCTTTTGGGTGAAAACTGGTTTTATTCAATACCATTATAACTCAATGTCAGAGCTGATGTTTTTGTCCATAAACCCACATAAACACAGACAAATTCAAATTAACAGATTGCATCACATGCTGTAAACGGTTGCCTCTGGATTACACAGAGACCTGGGGTGTGTATGTGTCTCTGCACATGTGGTCAGATGTGTATGTGTGGGTCCATGTCTACTTTGTGTGAGGAAGTCATTGACAGTACACTTACAGGATTTTGATTATCCAGCTTGCAGGAGGCTGAGACCTGTCTGGACGTCAGGTGGGAGTCACAACACTGAGGAGTGATGAGACAGAGACGGAGAGAGAGACGAGGGCGTATGTCTGGGGCAGAGGACGATGACAATAAGCTGTCTGTCTCAGCTGACATAAACATAGCACTATCAGGATGAGATTATCTACAGCACTGCTCTACAATGTGACACACAAACAAACACACATGCACAGGACATGTGTGTACTTCAGATATAGTCTCTCCTTCACCCTCAGTCTCTCTTGCAACATTTATTTAAGTGTATGCCCTCTAGACAGAGTGGCAGAGTAAATACTGATTCATACAACGCAGCAGTTTGCCTCAGATCTACTGAGCCTTTGTACATCTTTCAGCTCATTGTTTTGGTTTTATAGCCCACATTTTTTCTGTTTTGGTTCACCCCCACCACTTTCATCATTGTTGATTCCAGACACAGCAGGCAGGTTTTTTTCAGTGAAAAAGCAGAGCACCAAAACGGTAAACAGACAAAATTAGCGGCTACTTGGTGAACATAGTGGAGCATTTATCTGCCAAAGAGCTTGGGGTTTCCCTGAGTGAGAGCGAATATTGAACTTGCATTCATAAGGTGGCTGGAAGCACAACTCCAATTGAATGCTAATATTACTCCATATCTGCTGGTGTGTAAATTGGCAACTGTTTGCAGTTCGACAGAGGAATCTGTAGTTAAGGATTTAGCAAGTAAAACTTGAGATGATTATGAACTTGTTTTCATCTGATCTTCCTCTCTTATGAAAGCAAAGAAATGTAAATGCTCTGTACTTGTATAGCGCCTTTCTAGTCTTTTTAACCACTCAAAGCGCTTTTACACTACATCTGCATTCACCAGTCATACACTGAGCCTGAGTGCTCAAACGGAAAGTAACATTCACACTCACTCATACACTGGTGGAACAGCCGCCAGGGGTAATTCAGGGTTCAGCATCTTGCCCAAGGACACTTCGACACGCAACCAAGGGGGAGCCGGGATTGAACTGCTGACCTACCGATTAACGGCCAACCCGCTCTACCTCCTGAGCCACAGCCGCCCCAAGAAATGGGCAAGTTGCATTAAATAATTTATTACATTATTAACAATCACTTGTTAATTGTTAGGAATAATATAGAGTGCCTTAGAGTATCCTTTATAAATTGGGAGAAAGAGTTTATCTTGTGCGCAGGTGATGGTAGCTAACTAATGCATGCTGTGAGCTACTTTATGTTACATACTAGTAACGTTATACTATTTATGGTTTATTTTTTTCATTACTTTAAAAGGTATCCTTTGGAGTTACTGAACACTAGCAGCCTACGGAGCAATTTTTACAAGTGGATCCCTGCCGTGAGTTTTCATGATATAATGTAGACTGACGGTGGTGACAATGCTTGAAAAAACATAGAACCGCAACATAGCATAACACTGTCTGTGCTGTAAGTCTACAGTAAACATGAGTAAACAGTCATGGGGTCCTGAAAAAAAAGCATATTAAATAGTATTGTAAGTAGTATAAAACTCATGCACCTGGGCCATTCCTACTGTCTGGTATAAGGCATCATTGGTGTACTGCAGTTTACAAGGCAGTGTTCATTTTAGTTCTTCCCCATTATGCTTCCTTCTGTTGGTGTAGAGTTTTCTTGTCAGTAAAGATACCTGACACCAGCATTTTAGTTACGCAAATCCAGATTCGATTTGATCCACATTATAATAATTGACTGAATTGAGGGTTCTTGTGCTTTAAAAAACAAAACAAAAAAAATACTGAGCTCCCTTCTTGACAAAAATGATTTTCTATATGTCCTTTCTTCTCTTTTATTTGGTTATTCTTTAATTTTCCTCTATTGGATAAAACTCCATTGGAATAAACATGTTCCATTATCTGTGAAATCTTTAATTATGCATTAGGCTGTGGTGTGCACATTAAAAAGATGCAACTAAAATGCTCATTAAATTTGCATAAGCTACAACATTTAAACTAAGTACAAATACATAGGCAGAGGTCCATTTACCACCCCACAGATGAAAGGGCATTGGATATTAATAGGTGGGGCTGAGACTGAATTCACAGAGAAACCCCTAATCTTGCTAAATTGTCCTTCTCCAGATAATTGACTTTTAATTAATCCCCTTGATATTTGGACAAGCACAGACCTTAGCAATAGGTGGTCTGTGTTGAAGCCCTAGATTGTGGAAGGAAGTGATCTTTGTACATGGGTCGGTAAAACTGTTTCACTACCTGGAAATATTGCCTTGTAAACAGATATGTGAAAACTGTTGTTTCCTAGGACCACCAGCCAAAATTAAGACTACTACATGGGCTTCTTTTGAGAGACAACAGTATCTGATACGCAATGGTTAGACATCGCAGGTAGATATCATTCTGTGTTATCTGGTTTACTCTGTTATTCACTTCTCGTCTTGTTTCAGATCATTACGCTTCCTACCCTTGTGTGTTTCCCGCCTGTGTGATTGTTGTATTGGCGTTTCCCGGGGTAGCACTGAACTATCTTGGTACGATGCATCATAAACTAACAAACATCAGAAGTACGATCGTTTCTCAAAACGGTCGTATCTTATTGGTACCAGCGTAATTTGAACTAACTTAGTTTTAACCAACATAGTTCAAACTAACATGTTTCCAGTTGTGTTTGTCTGTTTTTCACAGTAGGAAACTCACAAAACGTTGTCATATTCTGCCCAAATATCTCAGCTGTGACCAATATTAAGTAACATTATTATGCAAATTTATTATTTAGGCTTTTCATACCTAGTCATACCGGCAATAACAAGAAAATCAACAATATAAATAATATATAACCCAATCAATTTATTTTATCTAACTTTATAGCAAAAGCAACATTTTAAAATAAAAAATTAAGAACTATTAGTGTAATATTAATAGGTGTGTCTTCATTTCAACACTTTAACGCTATCTTGAATCCCTTGGACGCAACTGATTTCAAGGTTTTGAGAATAGCTCAGTGAGACAAGTGGCTGAACTTGAGTAGCCTATGTTATATATTGAGACAGATGTGACAAGTGAGTGTGACAAGTGGTATGTGACATTATAGTTCATAACTCATTATTGCATAAAATAGTCTGTTATAAAATGCGTATTAAGTTTTGTTTATATTAATGGTTATATTATAATGCGTATTAAGTTTTGTCACTGTTTAAAATTAGAGTTATATTAAGAAGTTGAATGCAGATAATACTGATCTTCGTCTGTATGGGTTGATTATTCGTCGATCTTTTGGTAATGCCTTGGGGTTTCAGTAGGGGGATTCCGGCGCGCTCCTCTTCCTCATTCAATACAGACGAGTGAAGGCGGGAGCTGCGTGTGCGTGTTTCCTCAACTTTCTCGTTATTTTCCCCCTTTTTAAGGTAATGACCACTCACAAAACAATGTAGATTTTAACATATGCTGATAGTAGGCTACATTTCGTGATGTTACTGTGGTTTTATATGAGTAAAAGAGACGTTTTACATGCGTATATCGTTAAAGAGTTTTGTGCTAACTGAGAAAATGTGTCTATGTATGCTAGCAGCCGGAGACCTCGTGGCTCCGTCGTGTCAGAGTCCCGCTATATACACGAGTGTTAACTTTGTCGTTGGTGTTTAAGCTAGCTACTGACATCCACATATTTCTGTTGTAAAATTTATTGTGAATTTATCACTAATAAGGGTGAGTTTGTGTCATGCTGAGACAATGAATACTATTGAAAGTATAATTCATTTTAGTGTTATGCGAGAACTAATGTAAAAATGAGTATTAATGTAATTTGATAACTTTGTTAAAAACATTTTACATTTCATATGGTAATTTAGTTAAAAAGATAATTTAGAATGCATTAAGAAGATACTTGTGACTGTGGTCCTGAATCTGATGAGTGCACTAATATTGAAATGTATGTTTTCTTGTATACATTGTTCAAAAACTCATTCAATACAGACGAGTGAAGGCGAGAGCTGCGTGTGCGTGTTTCCTCAACTTTCTCGTTATTTTCCCCCTTTTTAAGGGCACAACACCCCCACAGTTCCAACAGCAAGTGAAAGTAAAGTTATAAATACAACCTGCATCAGAGCCTTTTTATATACACTCTATATTCAGAGCACAGGAGAAAACACACACAGGACGGTTGTCTGATAAATCCTATCGGTGTTTACTCTTCACAGATCTCTCTTTTAACAACATGGATGGTAAGTTAAAGCTATGTCTTTCACTTGGCCTAACACTGCTCACTGTAGGGCTATTTATTAATAATCTAAAACGTATTTTCGGTAAACACATATTTTGCCGAAATGATCCTTACAATGATATTTGAAACATGCTGTAGGCTAGCCTAACTATTGTAGACCTAATCAACAATCAGTAGAATTTTTAATGTGTCAGATAAACATTTAATCAACATTTAGATTGGACTTGGTATCAGATACCCGAACTTAACAGACTGAGATCAGGATCAGGGCCAAATGAACCAGATGATTCCTGTTAAAAGCTGTTTACAAAATGATTAGTTTATGTTGTTGAACAGCGATTGATAGGCTACTGTATAAATATTTACTATGTATCACAAATTGAGGTTATATTGATCACTAAAAAAATTTTTTTATGTATTGATAACATTATTAATTTGTGTATTATGCTAATGCAGATATTTTCTGAGTAGCCTACTAACTACTTATTTTTTCATTTTGATTTTTGATCAATGAGATTCTTTTGTAATTGAGCTTTTATGTATATTTATTTACGAAAACAAAACACAAATAAATGACAGTATAAATGAATGATATTTTCTTTCAGCGTTAAACAGAAGAATTGTCATCTTGGGAAAAACTGGAGTTGGAAAAAGCAGCCTGGCTAACACCATATTTGGAGAGGAACTGTTCGAGATCGATGATTCTCTCGACTCTGGAACAAGAAAATGTCAAGCAGAGACCAGATCTGTCAATGGAAGAAGCATCACTTTGATCGACACTCCTGGTTTCTTTGACACTGATAGATCTGAGGAGGAGCTGAAGTCTGAGATAGTGAGCTGTATCGTAAAGTCCGCTCCTGGTCCTCATGCTTTTCTCATTTTGCTTAAATTAGAGAAAGTCACAGAGCATGAGCAGGCTGTCATCAACAAAATAATCGAATACTTTTCTGAAGAAGCTTTCAAATATGCAATAGTTCTCTTTACTCATGGTGACCAGCTCCGTAAAGGACAGAAAATTGAGGATCATGTCCAGAAGAATGAGTACATGAGTGAGCTGGTGAAGAAGTGCGGAGGCCGTTGCCACGTCATTGATAATAAATACTGGAACGAAAACCCAAAGGATGAATACAGGAGCAACCGGTTCCAGATGGAGGAGCTACTTAACACAATAGAAAAGATCGTGATGGAAAACAACGGGAGCTGCTACACCAATGAGATGCTAAAAGCAGTGGAGGAACAAATACAACAGGAGGAGAAGCAGATTAGACTGGAATCAGAAAACATGTCAGAGGAAGAGATCAGAAAGCTGGCTGAGAATAAAACAGTCAGGGAGGTTTTGGCCAAATTTGTAGGTATTGGAACAGGTGCGTTGTTAGGAGCTTTTTTGGGTATGCCACTGGGTTTATTGGGATTGGTTTCAGGAGCAGTGATGGGAGGTTTTCAAGGATATCTTGTAGCCAAGGAAGCAGCAAAGAGGGCAGTAGTTGCTGTCAAGAAAAAAGCACAATTGACTCTCGGGAAGAAACACAAGCAGTAAGCCAAAATCCTACATTCTGTGATCAGTGACGTCCAATGGTTGCTAATCCATTTTTCTTTAGTCCAGCATATGGAATCTTTATACCCCTAAACAAATTTAACCGAGTTATCATCTAATTGCATTGGTTAGTTGCCATATGAGTCAAATGTTTCCCACAATCGAACCTCCATTCTCATTATTCAGCCATTGTTTATTTCTCTGATGTATTTAACCACCCTTTTATATCGCTTTAGTTAGTTAATAAATTCACTGTAATCAAGGAATTGTGTGTGTTGCCTATTTCTACGTCCCTGCCAAGATAATTGACCCTTTAGATATGAGACTGACTGATTGATTTAAGATAATTGAGCGATTATTAACTAACTGATCACTGGTGAATAATTGTATAATTATTAAAAGCTACCTAGAGGTCCGGAGAGTTTAGGATAATAACAAGTGCGGTGGTGCCCCTTTTTAAACGAGAGCTTTTTATGGATTGATGTTTTCTGAGTATTAAAATTCATAATTGGGTATTAATTCTCATAAAGTTATTAAAATTCATAGCTAGTTTAGACATGCTACAGTAGTCCTATTAGCCGAGTAATAATTTTAGTTGGACTTTTAGCATGTGGGCAGCCATTTGTTACTGCTAACATTAATGATGTTTATGACTTTTTCATCCGTGTCGTGTACTGCATCCAATCTATTCAGGATGACCCAATAGCCGGACACTATACTGAGTTATGGCACCTTACAAGGACTATTCATTCTATGTTATTAGGATTTCTGTGGTTCATTGTGGTGACACCCCGGAGTCAAGAGACTGCACCACTCTCTTAGGGACATTACATAGGCAACTAATTCTTATTCTACAGCAACCTGAAAGTCAGACACGCCAAAGAGGCATTGTCATTCTGCCGACAATTTGAAGTGGCGCTCCTGGTTGCCCAAGGTACGATTTGACAGCGGATCAGATTAACCATTGTGTGGATTTAGGATTAATTGGCGAGGAATTGTAGAACGAGTCCTATACTTCGCTGTGATTGGATGGGATCAATCGGCAAACTTTATTTTGTCACAGACAACGTCTTAGTATCCCATCACAGGATTACACATCACTGTCCAGAGTTGTGGACTCGAGTCACATGACTTGGACTCGAGTAAGACTTGAGTCAAAAATTATGACTTTAGACTTCACAAAATCAAAGAAGACTTGCAACTCGACTTTAACTTTAACTCAAATGTCATGTGACTTCACTTGGACTTGATGATATTTAGGAGTTTGTCATTTGGAAAAGCATATTAATTTGTTAATGACTCATTCTGCACTTAATGAAAAGATTTCTCAATATAGGCCTAATGCTGCTGACTTTAAAAATGTAATATAAATTACATTATAATGTATAATTACTAATTACTTGTTATTACTAGTGTATTTCTAGAGAAATATACAACAGCTTCCATCACCATGAAATCATAATGCATGTTTAAATGTGTTTTATTTGATGTCATCATTATGGCAGTATCTGGCACATCAATGACAAAAAAAATGTGTTTTGTAGGTATTCTTGATGATATTTAAGCCATTTAGAAAAGCATTTTAAAATGTTGATGACTCATTCTGCACTTACTGAAAAGATTTCTCAATATAGGCCTAATGCTGATGAAGCATAGTGTTTCTGGGGCCGGGCCCTACTGATTACTGGACAAAAACACATTTTTCACAGATTTTGGTGAAACTGGATCAAATATGAAGGAGAAATATTATATATTCTAGTGTTCTCTCTGATGTCTCTGTGATTCACAGAGTTTCCTGATGGACAGATGGCTTTACTTGTGGTTGAAGTTAGTTAACAGCTAACTGCTGTTATTAGCTCAGTTAGCTGTGCAACCACTGGTCAGATTAGCTCTGCCTGTACTGAGAGCTCAGAGTACCGGGGGAGTGTTTGTTACACCTTAACTCAAGCACTGGAAGTTTTCAGGCCGTTTGGGTGGGCAGCAGGGAATGATTGCAGGGTGGGGCGCCTAATTGGGAACCGGAGTGAGGCGAGCGGCCAACGACACCTCACTCAGCAGCATCCCAGTGTACACGGCATGAACAACCTCTACCGTCTGTATTCACAGTGGTCAAACTGGCCTCTGCTGGTCTCGGAGGCTGTGCTCCGTCCCGGTCCAGGTACCGTGTTTACTCACTGAGAGCTGGAACTGGTCCACACAGAGTCTTCATGACAGGGTGGGAGCGTAAACCTGGCGAAACACACATTCGGCACTACTGGTGACTGTAAACGCCAATCAGCACCTGCAGCATGTCCCTCCCTAGCTTTGTGTTTTAACAGAAACAGGTACACATAGACCGTTTATTAAAAACATATACAGAGGCAAATTGCACTGCGTTTTCTGTTTCATGGAAACCTTATGAGTAATCCCCGATATTACAAAATGTAGGCCCTACCTGTAATCTGATTACGTCTTTTTTTGTACTGTAACAGAATACAGTTTCTCCCCAGTCTCAAAATTTAGACATGAAAGGGGCATTTCCAGAGTAGGAGCCCATGTCTGTTTTGCACTTGGTAACCTACATTGTGGTCTTGTGGTCTTCGGGTCATTAATGTTGAGGAGTTGAAGAATACTGACTTTCAAGAGACTGTAAATGGGAATGTTGACATAATAGAAACAAATGTGCTCTCAATGTGTTAACACAGGTCTTGTATGATGAGCAATGCCAACAACCAATAAGATGTGCTGCGATTGACATGTGACATGTCCAGAGGGAGAGTTCCACCACGAGCGCTGATGCCCCACCATGTTTTATTACTCCATCATTATTCATAGATTAGCACTGGGTGTGCACGCCAGAATCGAACAATCATACTGTTATGGTTATGGGCCCAGGATCACCTAGAGATGGTTGTCAAAAGTGCAGGGCAGAAAGCTCTAAAGATTCTAAGAGACTATTAATAGTAACAGTACAGGCAGAGACTGGCAAAGGTAAGCCACATGTAATTAGCCTGTATACAGGCTTCTATAAAAAGGGGCGAGACAAAGCGCCGAAAGTTTCTGAAGAGGTGAGCAGCAAGGAGTATACATTCAAGATGGAGCGCGGTGTCAAGGCAACAGGTCTTACGTAACAGAGGACTTCAGCATTAGTAGGTAAGGCGGTAATACTGCAAGTTAGCCACAAAGGTCTATATATATTAATATATTATATATTAAAAAAGCTATGATAGCTTTAATATATTCTGAAAAAAGTAACTATATAATAATGCTATATGGCTATATAAATAACTGTGGTTCAGACAAGCTAGCTCATTTTAGCTAACGTTAGCTAGTTAACTGTTAGCATCAGATAACAACAAGTTAACCAAAATTGATGTTTAATTGCGTTTAGATGATCTATATGTCACAAATGCACTAATATTGGGGAACGAAATGAAAACATTGTTTTGAAGCAATTTTTATCGTATCGTTTATTTAGAGTTTGTAATTTCCTGGAATACTTCAGTTAACATTATGTAAAAAATAAAAAAAAAGATGACTCATCCTGGCCTAATGTTATATCAGTAGACATGCCTCACTGCTTAATGTTAATGTTACTGGACAAAACAAACACAACTTCACTGATTTTGATGAAACTGGATCATGTTTTATGGAGAAAATATTTTTAGATTTTCTCTGCTGTTACTTTGGAGGTTCTCAGACAAGGGCAGGGGGACCCAGCAGAGAATGACGGCGCTCCCCCGCATAAAGTTAACATTAGCAGGTTAGCTTTGGTAGCCCTGCAGCTAGCGGTCTTATTAGCTGACTCAGCCCCGGGAGTCAAACCCGGCAAGAAAACTTGTTAACGTTATTTAATGTCGTTGCGCTGGGTTTGCTGTGACTTTATGATGTCTTTTTGTAGTTTTGATTGGACAATGATTGTGCTGTGTGTCTGTTAGCAGGTTAGTTGTGCATGTAATGCAAAGTTTGACTTCAACCTTTTCACGAGAAAGTCAATAAAAGTAATTTTGACCGTTTTAAAATATGTGCCACTTATCATTAGTTGAATGAAAGACAAACTGTACTGTGATCTCTCCCCCACTTTAATTTGTCTCCTTATTTAACATTATGTCTGGTGCTTAAAAAAGAGCAACATAACATATGGTTAGCGTTAAACCAGGTTTTTTGCGAGTGCAAAAGAACAATCAACTAACCGGCGAAAATGATAAGAATTTGTTAAAAATAGCATATCTCCCTGACAACAGTTAAGACCACACACACGCACAGTGCTACAGTGACTCAGCCCCGCTTCCTCTCACTGACATTGCCGTCTGCAGTCACTATGGCTGTCACTCGTGTTCACTCCGGTAACTCATTAACTTTGGGCCTCCGCGACTAATTTTGTTAAAGGAGTTGTGTTTGGAAATAATTCGCATTAAAACCAAATGAACAACGAAAGGTAAAAGATACAATGCGAGCGATGCTAGAAGAGACGTCTTCCATTTCAGCATCACTGGATTTAACGTTATTAAACAAGACGCCCAGTAAACTGTAGTTGATAACATTAAGCTAGCTGGCCTGTTGTTGGCTAACAGACATTTGTAATTCTCAAAGCTAAACTAATGTTAACCCCCAACAGAGCTATCGTTATATCTGACCTGCGCGTGCAGTCGATATTGACTACCAGCTATGTACAGCGTGCTAGCCTCAAAAACCCACCCAGGTGTTTTCAACATTAACTTAACGTTAGCTCTCCTTATTAGCTAGACTCCTTACATGCTTGCTAATAACTTTTTTCTGGGTCTCCGACATTGACAGCATTGTGTTGGACTGATTTGTGCAGCGGTATTCGAGAGGGAGAGAGAGCGAGTGAGAGAGAGAAGGACGAGTGAGTGAGAAAGAGAGAGGGACGCGCGAGAGAAAGTACTGCGCGAATGCGCTATGGCGCTCTGCAATCAAATAGATTTAAAATAGGCCTAGTAAAAAAAACGAAAAATCAATCTGTGGCGGTCAGCGTTGATATTGTGGCGGGCTGCCACAAATAAATGACCATATGGGAAACACTGGTGTGCATTCCAGGATGGTGTTTTACTCATCTGTTTAGCTGATAAGGGCTCCCCAGAAAGCAATAGCCGTCATTTCACCGTCTAGGTTTACTATAGACCTGATTTAGTCTGGCTATGAGTAACCCACTTCTAGCCACAATAACTTTACAAGTGGTTACATGCCGTTTTTTGCCAAAATAACTTGCAATGTGTATGATATTCCATCATTTAAGCAAGGTCTACAGTGATTACAAAGTGATTTTTTATTTCATTTCTAACGCATGATTTACGTGCAGCCTGTGCGTAGCCACGATTTAGCTCGTAGACAGACCGGCTATTTGTAGGCCAGTTTTAGTCAAAAAAGTCAACAATTAGTAAAAATGGGTTTTGCCCTGGCCCACATGAGATGGTTGATATCCTATTATTTTTGCAATCTCAATAATATCAACAAGATATTAAGTGTCATTAAATTGATATGGTCTATCTGTAGCTACGATTTAGCTCTTATTTGGACAGGCTACGTGTGGTCTGCTTTTAGTCCACTCAGCGAAATAGAGGCAATTAGTGATCTAATAGCAACAGCTTGGCTGTAGCCCTGTTTCAGACCAAATAGGTTACATGTAGTTTTCACCCATGCAGCTGTTGAGGTGCGTGATATCATTTCATCAAATGCAAGTAAATATTTGAAACATTTAAATTTATTTTCGCTGTAACATTCACTACATTAACTTTCATTTTAATTTAAAACAAAATCCAATTACTAGTTTCAACCGCTAGATGTCAGCTGTAGCCCTACTGACACATGACTACTGGCAACGCGAGACTTGAAAGTTAGACATCAAGGACGGCCAGATCTCGCGATAAAGTCATCTGTCATTTTTAAACAAGGGATACATTACGATTTCGGCCTTTCAGCAAGCAACGGGCGAGAGTTTACTGCAAACACTGGAAGCAAAAAGACATTTACTTTGGTCTTGTAAGTATCTGTGTCTTTCTTTGACATGTCTTCATTATTTATCTACATTATATGTTAACGTGTAGGAACCGGGACATTTCAGTGGGTAACAGTGTAACGTTAGAGTAAGGCACGTTGTGGTTAGCTTAACATGCTGCATGCAAGAGTAACTTAACGTTACTAAATGATACCCACTGGTTTCCTTGTGCCCTTACAAACTCTATTATCTGAATTCAGAGGGGGTGAACATAAAACATGTACAACCTTACCTATTATAATTTGTAATGAAAGCCACGCATATTTTACTCACTATTGTTAGATCATTATGATATGAAACTAGGAGTTTTTAACTTTTGACACTAAATATTTATTGTAAATTCTCCGGCATACAGTCAGCAAAGACAACAATAAATATTCAGAACAGAACACTTACATTCATTCAAAAGAATAAAAGCAACTTTCTCTATTTGGTTGTTCTAATGCAACATGGCTAAAACGTGTCCTGTTCAAGTATCTTCATATTTTCCATAGAGATAAATGGGTAAGTAATAAATACTTTTAAATTAAAAAGAAAAAAACTTTATAAATGATTTTTTTTTAACCTTCATTAGAAGCATCATCATGGAACATGTGGGCAAGGATGTCCTGGCGTAGGAAAGTATTTGGAGCAGCAGCAGCAGGAGGAACAGCAGCCCTTAGAGGGGCGTCTGTTGTATTGGAAGTGTTGAGCGGAGGTGTTACAGGATATCATGCAGCTGAGGGAGCAGACACATCACTGGAAGCAGCAAAGAGGGCAGCAGGTGCTGTCATGAAAGATGAAGCAAATGATGTCGTGGAGGGAATATTACTTCCAAAGTTAAAACAGAGTTAAAGCCTTTAATGATACGTGACTCTTGAAGAAGCAGGAGAAAATGGTCTAAACTATCTTTAAACTTTGAGCTGATTGTGTTTATTCATTTGTAATACGCTTCTTAGAATTATGAAAGCTAACCAGAAAATATAACTTACACATACATAATCTTGTTAGACAGGCCTTCTGCTGTTCTACCAAAAAACAGGTCTTTGTAGATCACAATGCAGACCAAGCTTATAAGAACAAAGAATGAATTGAAACATGAAAATATTATATTTCTCCATTTCTGTTTTTCATTGGTAAGGTAATTGATTTATGAATGGTGCATTGGAATAATTACATCTATTTCATAACAGAGGAAGCCAAATATGTTTGTCAAAGATTACTGTAAAGAGTGAAACAAGAATAAGATGTTAATGTTTCACATGTTATCATCTTAGTTCGGTATGTTAGCATTTGTTATTAGCATAAAACAAAAAGTACAATTGAGGCTGACATCATTGGTTGGATGACATTAGTTATGAAAGTATCTGGTCATAAACCAAAGTATTGGACAAATTAAAAATTTAGTCTGATGACAGCGCTAGATAGTCAGGTGATCAGTCACCTTCATCGTCTGGGAACCGTGAATGTCTGTATTTCATGGAAATCCATTTAACATTTGTTGGAATATTTCAGTCTGGACAGATTTTGTGCCAAATCATTGAGCATATTTTTTAACAGAATAAGTGAAAACTTTGATCTGCTGGTGGCCCAATGTCAGGGGAACACCAAAGTCATTAGCATTCATGCTCTGACTGGGTATTTATCAAATTTCTAAATCACTAAAAGCCCAAAATGAACAATCTAATAGTGGTATAAAAGTCTTGGAGGCAGAGTATTTCTACACTGTGGTATTGCTATATTTCAGTACAAGATCTGAGTACTTTGCTGACACTACCTGAGAAGAAAAAAGAGATGAAGGAGGGAGACACATTAAGCGATGAAGAACAGAAATAAAGAATGTAACAGCTTCAGTGTCTTTGCAGAAACATTTAGTTAAATTTCTGACAAAAAAAATACAGACTGAGAATTTTAAAACTTAACTGTCTTTGAATTTCACTGACGTCTGTGATTGTCTCTGATGCTGCATGTGCTCGTGTTGTGTCTGGCTATGTTGAGATCTTGATCTCGATGAGATTACCTGATTAATAAAGGTTATATCTATTTCAGTGGGCTAGAGGTTGTCATATATTGTACTGACTATAAAGCTCTACAATCTGTGATGTGTGATTTTGAGATATATAAATAAAATTGACTTGACTTGAACTAAAACCCATCACACTTTAGACACCAGAGGGCCCCAGTACCAAACTGTTCTGTTTTAGACAGAAGAGAAGACATAGGGATTTTCAAACTCCTTCAAGCTGAAGACTGCAAACTGCCACTTCCTGTAAACCTTCCCTGGTCACAGGTCAGAGCTTGACCAGCCAACAGAGGTTCCTCACATATACCTCGGTGTTCACACAACTTTGGTTTGAGCCTAAACATGTCAGGCAGGGATGAGCAGCTCATTAATACAATTAGCAATTTTGTTGCAGTTTCTTATCTTTTGACATTTGTTTTGTTATTTATTTACTCAAAGCATTAGGCTTTAATTATCCTATAGACAAACAAGCCTGTTGATAATCTTCATCCTGGTCAGCGACCCTGTGGTCACTCAAGTGGTACAAGACCGTGTACTGCATCTGCTTCATCCTCTACTTGGCTGTGGTGGTGCTGTGTGGGCGAGTGCACTGACAGTCTCCCCATCTTCTTCGGGCTTTTAAAATACAGTTAAAAAGACAACTGCAGCATGCCTCTGTTTCTTATTCTCACCCTGTATTCAGTAGCTAAATAAAATGGGTGGTGAAAATGCACTTTTTTTCTGTACTGCCAATGTTGACTGTGAGTTAAGGTTACCTCTTATTCTTTAGACAACGTTTTAGTGAATAGTGATATATCTTTTGCCCTATGCTTTTGACTCCAATGTGCAGATAATATTTCCCTTCAAGTACAGATAAAATAAACAAAATCATTTTAAATGAGAAATCAGAAAATCTTAAATAAAGGTTGAATTGAATTAAAGTAATGTTTACTCATTAATGCATAAATCACTATAACCCAATGACCTTAACATTTTTGTGAAACTGGTCATTCTGCGTAATGAGTACTTTTACTTTTAGTACTTACAGTCCCCTCCAAAAGTATTGGAACAGCAAGGCAAATTGCTTTGTTTTTGTTGTTCACTGAAGACATTTGGGTTTTAGATCAAAAGATGAGTTCATGAGACAAAAGTTCAAAATTTCAGCTTTTATTTCCTGGTACTCACATCTAGATGTGTTAAACAACTTAGGAGATATTACTGTTTGTATTAGACCACAGCACTCTTAGGTGAGCAACAGTATTGGAAAAAATAATCTTAAAGTAAATAACATTTAATATTTGGTGGCATAACTCTTACTTGCAATAACTGCCTCAAGCCTGCGACTCATCGACATCACCAAACTGTTGCATTCTTTATTTGATGCTATTCCAGGCTTTTACCGCTTTCACTTGTTTGTTTCGGGGTGTTTCTCCCTTCAGTTTCCTCTTAAGGAGGTGAAATGCAGCTCTGTTGGGTTAAGGTCAGGTGATTGACTTGGCCAGTCAAAAACCTTCCAATTTCCCCCCTGATGAAGTCCTTTGTTTTGTTGGCAGTGTGCTTTGGGTCATTGTCCTGCTGCGTGAAAAAATTCCTCCCCATTAGTTTCAATGCATTTCTCCGTAAATTGGCAGACAAAATGTTTCTGTCCACTTCTGAATTCATTCTGCTGCTACCATCATCAGTTACATCATCAATAAATATTAATGAGCCTGTTCCAGAGGCAGCCATGCACGCCCAAGCCATGACATTACCTGCACCATGCTTCACAGATGAGCTCGTATGCTTCGGATCATAAGCAGTTCCTTTCTCCACGCTTTGGCCTTTCCATCACTTTGTAGAGATTAATCTTGGTCTCATCAGTCCATAAGATTGTGTTGCAGAACTTTTGCGGCTCGTCTCTGTACTTCTTTGCAAATTTCCATCTGGCCTTCTGATTCTTCCTGCTGATGAGTGGTTTGCATCTTGTGGTGTGGCCTCTATATTTCTGCTCTCTGAGTCTTCTTCCAACAGTAGATTGTGATACCTTCACCCCTGCACTGTGGAGGTCGTTGGTGATGTCACTTACTGATGTTTTGGGGGGTTTCTTCATAGCTCTCACGATATTTCTGTCATCAACTACTGTTTTCCTTGGCCGACCAGTTTGATGTCTGTTGCTCAGTACACCAGTAGATTCTTTCTGTTTCAGGACGTTCCAACTTGTTGTGCTTGCTATGGCCAATGTTTGTCCACTGGCTCTTGTCGATTTTCCTTCTTTTCTCAGCTTGACAATGGCTTGCTTTTCTCCCACAGACAGCTCTCTGGTCTTCATGTTGGTTTATCCTCTTTAACAGGAAATGCAGTCTTTGTAGGTTTGAACCTCACTTGAAAAATGGGTGGGTTCAAACAAAGGGTGGTATGTCCTGAGTTGTTTAACGCTTCTAGATGTGAATACCACGAAATGAGAGCTGAAATTCTGAACTCTTGTCTCATGAACTCATCTTTTGATCTTAAACCCACATTTCTTCAGTGAACAACAAAAACAAAGGAATTTGCCTTACTGTTCAAATACTTTTGGAGGAGACTGTAAATCCACATATCTCTGTCAAACTAAGTAAAGCTCCCACTTCCTGGCAACATCCATATATTGTTAAAATATGTTAATTAATATGTTAATAATAATATATTGTTTTATTCTTACTTGAAAGGAACTTGTTCTCTATAATTTAGATATTGAGTCCAAAAATATTTCACTATTCACTAAAACATGACATTCAGAATGTCTACTCTCTAATCTGCATGGTGCTCCTTTTAAAGAGGTAACATTATGATATATTATAATATTATAGGAACGGTATTATGAAAGCCACAACACAATCACATACCACAGTCCACCTTGTGTGCTTGCTGAGTGCCTGTGTGCCTCATATGATACATTAACCTAAATAAATGCAGGGGTGATTTCAGACCATTTTTTGGGGTGCTGAAGCACATTATGAAATGGCTGATTTCTGTCCACATAACTTTTTGAGAGCATTTGTTTAAAACGTTCCTAAAAACAGCTTGCACAAAGAAATGCTAACCAACAAATGAAAATGCTTTGAGAAGGTCGATTTGCACAATAAGAAAACATGCAATGCAATATAGTTTTCCCTCATATAATAAATACATTTTCACCGTAAATTGGAGCAGAAAATGTCTCCAGAATGCAGGAAAACTTTTAATGCTCTAAATTTTCTGGTTAGCTGTTTTTTGCCAAAGGAAACAGAGACCAATGTTTCTTTTTTACTTTGTTTTAAAATATGTTTATTAGTGCAATAAGGCATGGTAATGACACATATTTCAACAAAAGACAGGAATACAACCAACATTATCCAGTGGGTTTATAAAAAACTGGAGATCTACTCTATGAATGCTGTTAAAACTCTTTTGAAGTACTCTGGCTGATCAGTCAGTCCGAAACATTTTTTGCTTCATCTAAGACAGACTGAGCTTCTTTCTTGTCAGCCATTGCTGCCCCACTTGCTGCTTCCTGTTGTGTGTCTTCTCCTTCAGCTTTAATATATTCTCTAAAACCTTTTATCACCGCTCCAAC
>NC_060161.1:24290964-24311079 GCF_021292245.1 Micropterus dolomieu | reverse complement strand
ATGGGACTAAAAGGTCCGAAATATAACAAGGCGAGAGGCCATGAAGAGCTTTAAAAGTGATCAATAGAATTTTAAAGTCAATTCTAAAACATACTGGGAGCCAGTGTAATGAAGCTAAAATAGGAGTAATGTGGTCATATTTCTTTGTTCTGGTTAAAAGCCTGGCAGCTGAGTTCTGGACAGTCTGGAGTCGATCAATAGATTTTTGGGTTAAACAGGTGAAAAGGCTGTTGCAGTAATCCAGGCGTGATGAGATGAAGGCGTGTAAAATGGTCTCGGTGTCCTTAAAAGTTAACATAGATCGAATTTTTGCTATATTTCTAAGTTGATAAAAACATGATTGAACAAGCTTTGTGGTGTGCTGCTCGAAATTTAAATTACTATCAAACCAAACACCAAGGTTCTTTGCCACAGGCTTAATGTGATTTACTAGGGAACCAGCAGATGGCAGTATTTGATTTGCCATCTGCTGGGACCCGATGACCAGGATTTCTGTTTTGTCTGAGTTCATCGGGCAGGTGAATGATTTCCGCTGTTCCAGCACTTTTGGTCAAAGGAATATTGACTGTTTTTATCAATATTTCAGTGGAAGCTTTATGTTATTTGGAACGTAGTTGTATGGAGAGAAATAATGTTTTGAAGATAACTCCCAATAAAAGTGAATATATAAAACAGTAAATATAGCCAAAACATGGACATTTGCCTGTTATATTTTTGAAAGATTGTGTAATAACTGTTGAATATCAGTTTCTTTTCAACAAATTTACAGTTACAGTTTTATTCCAGGTGTTTTAGAAGATTTTGGTCTTTCTGTCAGTAATTTGGGCCATCCACCACTTTGGTCCAAACTGAAATTCAGATAGATTACTTAAAAAATTTGTATAGATATTTCATGGTTCAGGATCATATGCAATAACATTGCTGATCATCTGACTTTTCGCCTCTATCGGGTCAGAGTCTTAATTTGTCCAATACTTTGGTTTATGACCAAATACCTGTAAAATGAATGACAATCCCCCAGCCTCAGCCGTGTGTGTTTGGTGCTAATGACTCAATATATAGCATGGTAAAACTAACATGGTGACCATGTTAAACATAGCATTGTGAATGTGTGGAGCATGCCAACATTAGCATTTAGCTTAAAGGAGTCTGACAGAGGCTTTGGACAATTGGAGTATTGCTATTAATACAAAATGCATTTTGTGATGGTATCAGAATCCCTAAAACAGAATTTCTTATAGAGAATAGGTGACAGAAACAGTAAAAGTATTCTCAAAATTGTATTGTGTTTTCAAAACTCCTTAAACCGTCAACAAAATCAGTATTTGAAAAGTGTAAGCTATATGTTGTGACACAAAACACTCACACCTACAGTAATACTGAAAATAACAAAATAGGTTTGTTTACTACACCATACACATGAACAAGGCCACGTATTTTCATCTATATCACAATTACTGATCAAAATATCTTTATGTGACAAATCCAACATTGTCATACTGTAGAACCCTGAGATTTGTGTTTGTAAACTTTTCATTGCTACACAACATAAAAATCCTTACTTTCATGAGGGAGTAGTGAGCGTGGTTTAAAATAAAACATTGATATTCTTGAATGATACCAAAAACCTCTACATCATATTTCCACTTTCAGACATCCCTGCAGCTGCATTTCCTGCTCTGCTGTTTTCAGAGGGAGAGAGAATATTGGACTTGTAGCCTAAATCTGTACTCTACTCCAACTAATGCTGCTCTGTGCTGCCATCTACATGTTGGTGAAATATAGTGGAATGCTAAGTAACAGCTTGGTATTTAAGTTTCGGGTTCTGGTTTTGTCGCTCTATCTCACCTTCTCTCTCTCTCGTCTCCACCTTGTCTCTCTTATTCTGCTGTTGTCCCTTTAGGTTAAACATTAACCAAAGGTGCTTTATATGTGTGGTTTGTGATGGAACAAATAGGCAGAGAGGTCATGCTTGAACTAAATGATGTGTCTGTGTGATGAGCTCATTTACTCATCAGGGGCAGTGTGCATTAGTCAAAAATAATATAAATTTTGCCTAAATGTGTCAGACATAGCCCCGATTTGAATACATTTTATATAACAGAATGCTAAAATGGCTCTATCCTCAAAGATTAACACTCAGGCCAACACACGTGCCCATTTGTCAACTAAAGTTGTTGAAAGTAGGGATGACACGTTAAAAAATAGAAAGGGAATGGGTGCAGGGTAAAAGAAAGATAAAACAAAAAGTGAACCATTACATCATTTTATTACTTGACAAATATTTTAATGCAGCTGACAAAACTCTCAGCAACTGTCTTCTCAGATACCTACGTGGGCCTCTGCTGAAATGTTACTGGCCAGGTGATTAACTCAATGGTTGATGTTGATGAAGAAATATGAGTCTTTCATTCACACAGGAGGCTGCATACTTGGCTGCTACATTTTCATTAGCTAGTACTGACTGTTGATCAAGCCAAAAACAAAATATACTTCATATTCAGGTTAGATTAAAGAAAGTAACCTTAACTTACCGTCTATGTTGTTAAAAGAGAGATCAGTGAAGAGCAAAACACCGTTTAGATTTATCGTCCTGTGAGTCTTTTCTCCTGTGCTTTGACGCAGGTTATATTCTAGGCTACTTTTACTTGCTGTTTAAATTATCGGGGCAGGTGTGACAGTTTAAGTAGTGGCTGAATGAACAGGTGATTGGGCCAGGTGGGTTGCAGGTGTGGCTTGCGGATCCCTTGACTGCCTACCAGGAAGTAGCCCACGTTCCGATAAACTGGTTTATCCACGTAATGTAGAAAAATCCTCTGAATGCAGTTTGTACATCGTTATCCTGCACAATGATTGACAGGGGAATCTTAACCATGCAAATTAGTTCAAAAGAAGACAATGCTGACTGATCATGTATGTGATTGTGTCAATGCTTGTTCAAAACACTGCAAATTGTCCAAATATCTATGTTGTCCGTCTTATTGGTGTCATGATCATTTTTATGTGTCTGTATTTACAGCCTAAACGGGACACAGTCTAAGGCTCAGCTCGCAGAGTGGAGACAACAGTCAGCTAGCCAGATTAACCTGTGATACAGCATTCACCATCGATCACGTTAAATTTCCACTCTCTCTGCAATCGGCAAAAACAGTGTCTTGTCAATTTTATATTTGTATCTTTTATTGTCATTAATCTGACTTTGAGTTGATCTGAGAACAGTTAACTCACAGTCCACAATGGCAGTATAGATAAAAGTGCAACAGAGGCATGTTGCAGTTGTCTTTTAAACTGTATTATGAAAGCCAAAAGAGAATGGGGAGACAGCCAGTGCCCTCGCCTGCACACAGCACCACCACAACCATGGATGAAGCAGATGCAGTAGATGGCCAATCACCACTTAAGCGATACAGAATTGCTGACCAGGATGCAGATAATCAACAAGCATGTTTGTCTCTAGGATAATTAAAGCCTAATGTTTTGGTTAAATAACAAACAAAACTAATAGCTGGATGGGAAATGGCAACATCAAAGCTGCTAATTTGATTCATTTCTTCACCCCTGACTTACATGTCTAGGCTCAAACTAAAGTTGTGTAAAGACGAAGAATGTTTACAGGAAGAGGAAGTTTTCAGCTTGAAGGAGTTGGAAAGTCCCTCAGTCTAAAACAGAAATACTTTCTACAACTCCAGGCTGTAACAGTTTGATGTTGTTCCTCCCAAGTGTCCAAACTGTGATGTTTTTTAGTTCAAGTGAAGTAAATGTTATTTATAAATCTCATAATAACATGTCACAGATTGCAGAGCTTCATAGTCTGTACAATATATGAAACAGATGTGTACTATATAACCTTTATTAATCAAGGTAATCTCATAGAGATCAGGATCTTAACATGGCCATACATACAAGACCACATGCAGCATCCCAGACACCATTTATTAGATTCGAAGTTAAAAGTTTAAAATCAACATACACGACAATGAAGTTTTAAAATCCTCTGTAATTTATTCTATTTATAAGGCCCTGGAGACCTTTATAAATAAAAATAACAAAATGAAATTCTAGTCACTTGCTGCTACCAGCCTGCTGTTTCAGCGATGAGTGTGATATTAATCTCCTGTGATGAAATGCAAAGCACAATGATGAACTGTATCAGGTTATTTTAAGGTAGAGCGAGCAGCATGAGAGGAAAGGATAGGAGAGTCAAGCACAGACACGACGATCATTTTAATGTCGTCAATACCTCCCAAAGAGCAACAGGTGAAGGATCCATCTTTCAGTTTAATGCACTTTTGGAAGAGGAGGTGGATTTTTTCCCACACACGATACCGATTGTGTTTGCTTGCAAACATAATTTGCTTTTCAGATTCTATGATTACAGGTCAGAATATCAGACTTTCTGTTTAGTTTTAAGATTAAAAATATCACTATTCATTAAAACTACAACTCTCTAATCTGCATATATGCTGTAGTGATTCTTGGTTATCAAAATAAAAGAACAGCTAAAGCATTTTCCTCCAAACCCTTATTAACAAATTAAAACAAAAAGGAAACTGAACAAATCTGTCAGGTTGTGATGAGAGTGCCCATGTATTACACAAAATGCTTCCTCATCAGCAGCCAGAGTGCCTGTGTGTCTCAGACACAGTTAATGCATTTCTTCCCACGCCTCTGTTCATCTGCATTCTAGTTGTTGACTTTAGTGGGATTTTACAGCATTACAAGCTGACTTTGTTTTTTCCACCCTTAGATCGTTCACTTTCTATGTTTGGTGCACATTAAGCACAGGTCAATTCACACACTTTCTTGCTGACCTCTGTAATGTTTCTCTGTAATGATTTACAAGCTTCAATGAAACATTTGAATGTCTTTATGCATGTGTTTTTGTGTATATGTGTGTGTTTGTGTGTACTATGTACCTGTGCATGTATTTCAGTACCTAGGTCTTGTGATTTTGCTTAATGATGTGGGTGTAAAAGCACTTTGGCACAATCCTGGTTTGTTTCAAAGCGCCCTGTAAATAAATCTGATCTTGACCTTGACATTAGAGGTGAAATACTGTCATTGCAGACATTTTGGAATATTTAAACGTACATACATATGTACAAGTATGTTTTTTGTTCTTTTCTTGTATAAACAGGACATCATATTTCAACATTTTACAATTAGACACCAAAAGTGAAGAGTCAGTATTTTTTTGTCAAAAATTCAACATTTTACTGAAAAGCCACTGAAGCTCTTTATTATCTATTCTTCATCACTCAATTTTTCTCCGTCCTTCATCTCTTGTCTTCTCATGTAGTGACAAACATTACTAGGCCATGTCAGCGAGGTAAAAGCAGGAAGGTTGGAACACTGAAAACCGTCCGGTAATAAGTGATAGATACTTCACTGTCATTTCCTGTAATGATGAAGGAATGCTGTTTAGCAGAGGTAGAGGAAATAGTCAGAACTTGTACTTAAAAATGTAGCAATACCACAGTGTGGAAAAACTGTTCGTGCACACGCTTATGAACGAATGTTCACTAACAACTTGGTTCTTTTTTTTGAGCTGCAGTTTATAAACACTGTTGCCCATCTGTGTTTATCAGCTGTAAACTGCTTTATCACACAGCATCTGTGGAAGGGAAAAGGAAATAATTTGTCTATATTAAAGCAATATTACCTCTAATTAACAGTCCATTGTCTGATTTTTTATTTTGTTTAAAGTTGCTGAAACACAATATGACATCATGTCTGTTCTGATAATGCAAACCGTTTAGGTTCAGGTGAAATGGTTTTCCACAAGGGATAAAATGTTATTAAACAGGTACAACAAATATCACAAACATTCAGATTTGCTTAACAACTGTTCTGTCTACATGTCATTTCACATTAACACAGCAGTCAATTTGTGAAGTACAAAAGTAGCAAATTACTTATATAACAATATTTTAAATAAAATTATTTTTTCACAAGAATATTTGTTTATTTAGTCTGATCCTGTTGACATGTAGTGAGAGCAGTGATCGTGTGCAGGAGCCAGACATACCTATGAGCACATTGACCTTTAGGGTCCAGCTGGTCCTTTGAGGTTTTCATGGCCTCTGAGCCATCTGAGTGAAGCAACGATCCCGGGAACCCTAAAAGAAAAGAAATGCAGTTGCAAATTAGTTTAAATCTTCAGTTAGGCCAGTACTTCCACCTACTTTAGTTCTTCATTTGCGTATCATTATAAAAACTGTAACTCTATTCTTATAGCAAATCTATCCATCCATCGCCAACCGCTTATCCTGTGTACAGGGTCGTGGGGGGACTGGAGCCAATCCCAGCTTACATTGGGCGAAAGGCAGGGTACACCCTGGACAGGTCACCAGTTCATCGCAGGACCACACATAGACAGACAACCACTCACACTCACATTCACACCTAAGGACAATTTTAGAGACACCAATTAACCTAGCCTGCATGTCTTTGGATGGTAGGAGCAATCTTATAGCAAATCTTTATTATTATTCTTTATTTAATTTTCTTGAGCTAAGGCAGGTAATTCCAACTCTGGGTTTAGCGTTAAGCTGATTAAAGTTGGCAAAGGGTAGGTTCAACTTTTAAAAGTTGAATACAGGATCTATGACCATTCAAAGAGCAGTGTTGAGCAGTATTTTACATAACATCACATGCTATTTTATCATGTGGTCAGGCATTGCAGTACATAAAAACATTATTTCAAAAAATTCTCACATACCCGTGTACACTTTAACATTGCTGTTATAACTGAGGGATTATGATAGCAAGATTTTTGTATTACTCAGGGTAACCAAAATTATTGTGTTTTCTTATATTGATCTCTGATGTATTATATAGATAGAAGTTTATATGTTGGTTTATCATTTATTAAATTAGACCTGATGTGTGTGTTTTTTGGAGAGGTGCAGAAACAGGTGGTCACTGCATGATCAGATAAGGACACCCCTCACAATGGGTGAGGGTAGTTTGGAATGTGGTACAAAACATCTCTTCTCCAAGATATCTCATTTCAGGATCTACGCTCGTAATCTGCCCAGCAACAGCATGGTGATTCGTGGAGTCAGAGGACAAACATTGGGGTCAGAGGACTTGGGCCAATCATGGACTGACCTACACTTTTGTTTTATTGTTTTATGACATGACGATGTATACTAAAACACTGGGTCAGGGAGAGATAGCCAGTCAGACTTCATGAACTGATACAGCTTGTTGTTTGTCAGGAAGATCAACATAGAGCTCTGTAAGCTTTATTCATTTACTTGTAATAAAACTGATTAACTTGGACCAAAAACATCTTCTCCTATTGCTTCATGAAAGAACGCACAGGACCAAGGACTACACATAGTTTAAAAAGGGTAATTTAAAGTCACGGTCAAACATAACTGGGTTATTGGTCACTGTAATAATTCCCCCTCCATGGTTGCAGTGAAGAGAAATCTCTAAAAAACAGTGCACCTTTAGAAGATATCCACTTTTGAATAGTCTAGCACAGATGCTTAGCTGATGATTCATAGTAGCTTCAGCTAAACTTTAGAATGAATTTATACAAAATGACTGTGGTGATGTCTTTACAGACTATATGGGCAGGAATAATGATTACAGTGACTAATAACTTACTGTAAACATGGACCTCACTGGCTCATACACACACATGCACAGGCCTGCCTTGTTAAAATCTCATGCATCAAATTCCAGCAACAGGTTACTGAGATAGTTGATTACCGAAATTTTAGTAACATTAAAAACTGCCTTACAGAAAAAAGCAATACATTAAGCAACGTTAATTGCTTTATTTTTACTCCCAACACTGTTTATAATGCAGACGAAATCCGATGTCTCGATTATGAAGCTATTAAAATGCTAACTAACGTTAGCTAATAAATATATTAATCCACGTGCTAGCATTAGCTAATGCACACCAGAGTTATCCACCAAGGAAAATATTTCCAAACCCAGAGTGAGCTCAACTTTAGTTAACTTACACAACTGTGTTGTCTTGCTAACAATAATAAACTTAACTTATCAAGAAAGACAATTTTTGCTGGCAGTCTCTGCGTCTGTCCTGTCTTGCTTGTAACTTGCCAGTCACGCCGCTTTAGCTCTTTTCACATTTAACGTCTGCAGGGATCTGACCGGATATTCTTCTCTTCTGAGTTCTTTTCTTATTATGTCTGAGGTGTCCACCTTCCAAGTCCGAGTCGGTAAAGTAAAACAAAGGAAACCTGAGAAACAAAATGATTTCTGGGCAAAAATAGCTGCCCTCTCTCAACGACAGTAAACACGCCCTGAACTTTCGTGAAGCGGATTTCACGCTGTGTGATTGGGTCATCAATTTGAAAACCTTGATTCTGATTGGTCCAACTGAATGCACTGTGCTAGTGGGCGGGAGGGCCCACTTTGTCCCCCTGTACACATGTGTTTACTGTTTACAAACAGAAACAAGTATAAATACATTGTGATTTGAAGTATGTTGTATTTGTATTTGTTATGTAGTATTTACTTTTGAGAAGTATGTTAAAGCTCAGGAGACTAAATCTTTAACATACTTGTAGTAAGCATGTTAGGAGTATGAATGCACTTTAAGCATACATTTTCAGTGCCTTTAAGAGCACTTCTTCTTGACCTGGGTATGCCCTGGGGATCACAGCCTGCTTGTCGAACTGTGCAGGCATGGTACCGTGATAGATTGCCTCCTGTGCAATAAGTCGACTTGTGAAATTTCCTCAGTACTAAATATTCCACAGTCAACTGTCAGTGTTATTATAACAAAGTGGAAGCGATTGGGAACAACATAAACTCAGCCATGAAGCGCACAAGGTGCACAGTGCGCAGAAGTCCATAGTCAATAGCTACAGACCTCCAAACATCGCGTGGACTTTGGATTAGTTCAAGAACAGTGCCTAGAGAGCTTCATGGAAAGGGTTTCCATGTTTTGAGCATCTGCATCCAAGCCTTACATCACAAAGTGCAGTGCAAAGCGTCGGATGCAGTGGTGTAAAGTACGCCGCCACTGGACACTAGAGCAGTGGAGACGTGTTCTCTGTGATGCATCATGCTTCTCTGTCGGCCAATCCAATGGACGAATCTGGGTTTAGCGGTTGCCAGGAGAATGGTACTTGCCTGACTGCATTGGGCCAAGTGTAAAGTTTGGTGGAGGGGGGGTCATAGTGTGGGGCTGTTAATGCTTCAGCATACCAAGACATTTTGAACAATTTCATGCTCCCAACTTTGTGAAAACAGTTTGGGGATGGCCCTTTCCTGTTCCAACATGACTGCGCACCAGTGCAAATAGCAAGGTCCATATGAGTGAGTTTGGTATGGAGAACCTGACTGGCCTTCTTACAGTCCTGACCCCAACCCAATAGAATACTTTTGGGATGAATTAGAGTGGAGACTGCGAGCCTGGACTTCTCGTCTAACATCTGTGCCTGACCTTACAAATGTGCTTCCAGAAGAATGGTCAAATCCCATGAACACACTCCTAAACCTTGTGGACAGCCATCCCAGAAGAGTTGAAGCTGTTGTAGCTGCAAAGGGTGGGCCAACTCCATATTAAACCCTACAGATTAAGAATGGGACGTCATTCACCTTCATGTGCATGTAAAGGAAGGCAACTCAAAAATTTTGTCAATATAGTGTAGTTTTATCTTAATCTATAAAATTGCATCATGCTTTTAAATCACATTATGTGTTGTATTAATTTAGTTTATTAAAACACAATATTTGCCTCTGAACTGTAGTGGAGTAGAAGTATAAAGCTGCAGTAAACAGAAATACAATAAAGTACACATACCTTAATATTCTACTTAAGTCTATCTCTTGAGTAAATGTACTTACTTTCCACCGCTGACTCAAAGGATGGCTATGTTGGTCTGTCAGACTGAAATATGTCAACAACTATCAGATGGATTTCCATGACAGACAGAGCATAAATGCTAAAGACTTGGTGATCCCCTGATGTTTCATCTACCGCCACCAGCAGATCAAAGTTTTCACTTATTCTGTTAAATATCTGTTCAATGATTTGGCACAAAATCTATCCAGACTGAAATATTCCAATAAATGTTACATGGATTTCCATTATGATACAAACACTCATGGGCTGTTTCTCAATTCCGAGTTCGCCAAGTTCGGACTTCTGTACTTTAAAGCTTGGACTTGGCAAGTTCGGCTCGGGAGTACAAACTTCCAGGAACGGGAGCACGCAGTCAGTCATTCAGCAATTGGAACAGCAGCGGACTTGATGATGTCCGGACCCGTTAGTGGGCAGGACTTCACATCTCCGAAAACGTCGTAGCAATTTTTGAAAACAGCTCGGTCTTGAGAAATCAACCACATATTTGTAGTTTAAACAACTATATTCCCGCATAAAAAACTCTTAAAACTACAAAGTGACACAAGAACAGCAGTATTATAAGTTGCAGTTCTGAGTTTTCTCGTCCGACATGTCCGCTTTTTGGCGGCGAAATGCATTCTGGGAAGTCCACACAAGTCACCACCGATGCAGGCTCGGTAAAACATTCATTATATCCATTTTCCACGGTCATGTACCCGTTGCTGCATTTAAAGTTGTTTAATTTATTAACTTATGTCTATAAATAATTTAAAGATGATGTGGCTGAACAGGTCAAAGGGCCGTCCGTGTTGTGGTAACGTTATTTAAATCTACAAACATAAATGTAAAACTGGTGTAAGCAGTTTCTAAATTGTAAAACTTAGCAAGTTACTTATTACTTACTGTATTAATATATAGGCTCTATATTACTTCTCCCTAATAGATTGTTTTAGTTTTTTGCATTTTTATTTATTTATTTTTTAGTCGCATTTTTGTTGTCTGTTTTACTATTTTGTACTTGTATTTTATTTGTCCCGGTTTGCTTAGTCTTCTCATTTTATGTAATGCTTTGTCTGTTAGTACATATAATTTTATTGTGATGTTTATATTCACTGTTTGTTCATCTGATTGTGGTTTATAAACAACAAAAAAAACAGTACTTTGGCTGCGACTTGTGATGTTTCACAAGTCCACAAGAACACAAGTGCAGACAAGAACGCAGATTGAGAAACAGCCCTGGTTCCCAAACGATGAATGTGACTGTCTTTGATCACCTTACTCTGATCACCATCTAACGCCGTCATCAGGTCAAATTTTTTATTTGTCCCATACTTTGATTTATGACCAATTACCGTCAGATAGAAAGTAATACTTGTCTCTCATTTCCTGTAGTGAAGAAGTAATTATATTTAGCCATGCTAGCAGAGGTGGCGGAAGTACTCAGATCTTGTACTTTAAATGTAGCAATACCACAGTGTAGAAATACCCTGTTACAAGTAAAAACCTGCATTAAAATGTTTACCCGAGCAGAAATTTAAGTGTATTGGCATTAAAATATACTTTAAGTACCAAAAGTAAAAGTACTCATTATGACCAATTTCAGAATTATGTATATAACTGGATTATAAACATTGATGCGTTAATATGTAATCATCACTTTAATGCTGAAGCTGCTAAAGGTGAAGCACATTTTAGCCACATTATAGCTTGTGAGTGTGCCCATGGTGATCAATATAGTTTTATATTCCATCATACTTTATTTATTTATTTAAACACTGACTAATGTTTTCTTAGTATAAAACAATGTTTTAGTGCAATAGGACATGGTACCAGACAAATGTGGAATGGGATACAGATGCATTCACTGGTTTTACTAAAGCAATCAGAGGTTGGGCCCTAATATGAACACATTTTGATATTCAGTCTGAAAGGGACATCTTAGGAGTATATATACCAGGTAAGCAAAAGCCCCTTTTCCATTACCAGTACCAGCTCAACTCGCCTCGACTGGCCTAGACTCGGTTTGGCCGTGCTCCATTTTCCATTGCAGATAGTACCCAGAGATAGTACCCTTCAATGTAGCTGGTCGTCATAGCAACGCCACACAGAATAATTATCTATGCGACAAAAGCACACAATTTTTATTCCGCCATCACTTTTCGCAAAACTGTCAATATTCTAATTCTACACAGTTGATTTTTCTGTCACTGGCCTCTGTCTGGCGTGCGCAATGATGACACAGTGAATAGTGACGACTCTCTCAAAACAAAAATGTTGGCAGAGCACAACCTCTTTCTTTGAACTTTAAATTCAAACGTTGGGTCAAAAGTTGGGTCGAGTCGAGTTGAGTCGAGCTGGTACTGGAAAAGGGGCTTTACTCAGCTAGCAAATTATTTTGATGACCACTTTATCTTCTACTAGAGTACTTGTTTTTGCAAAGTAACTACTTTTACTTGACCACAGCTTTTGGCTACTCTACCCACTTCTGCAGAATAGGTAGGCCTACATTTGCAGCAAAAACCAGAGGACCCTTACTAAAGGTTTGTCCTAATCAGGATTTTACCCTCAATCTGGTGTAGGAAGGACATTGACACCTTCAATATGATCATTATAATATAAGACACCGCTTTTTATGCTGATGTCTTTGGTGACACTGAGCGGCGTAAAAAGAGGCATCTGACGTTTATTGGCACTAATGGCTTGCCATTTAAAACTTTAAAACCAGTCCAGACAAAATACAGATGTTCCATTTCACGCATGTATTAACGCATATTCACGAGCAACGTGGTTATATTTTTTGAGCTACAATTTATAAACACTGTTGCCCATCTGTGTTTATCAAACGTAATAAATAATTGTATTTCACTCTAACATTGTTCAGGCAACACAAACAGACGAAGATGTGCTGCTCAGCTGGGTTGGAAGGACAGACAGAGAGAGAGATTCACCGCAGCTGTACATTAACCTAACCTGTTATCTGCTGACATCAGACTTTGAGAGGAGAGAATACAAGTTTACCTGACTGCTGTTACCAAAAGTCACTCTCATCTCGAGTTTTTTCCTCTTCTTGTGCTGTGAAAGGAAAAACCCTCAGAGCGGGCCAGAGGCCTAACGGACCCTCACTCTCACACTTTATTATCCTGGATCTTAGACTTAACTGTTGCCATTTCAATATAAATGGTATTCTTTTCAATGAGACACAGATTCCAGTAAAGTTCAAATTATCTCAAGTTTAGTAATACTTTCAAGCAAATTAACAAATACATACATACCGAGCTGGGGAGCAGACTCCTAAATCTCTGTATTACATTGACTGATATATCCTGTCTTGTTCCTCCTCTTGTTGGTCTTATGGTCAGACTCACCTCCACTTCCATCTCCACACGTATTCAATATTTAAACAGTAGTTTAAACCCTAAAACACTTAAATAAGAACACCTCTAAAGAAATGAGACTGAAATGTGACATCAGAAATAAGACATCATCTTGATATTAGAAAAAACATATATGCATGAAACAATCACACAGGTTTGTGTGACCTTCAGAGCTGCAGTCCTCTCGCAAGGGCCCCTTTATATTCATAAATCTAGTCTTCCACACTTTTCTGGCCCTCCTTATCCAGCGTTCTGTGTTTACAAATCTTAGTTTACTCTTATCGAGCCTGGACCTAGGTGCTATCTACATTATGTGAGAAAACAGGGCCTCAATTTCTCTCATTTGAATGTCTAATAAATTTTGAATCATGGTCGTCATCCTAACTTCCCCCTGTGTCTTTGCACAATGCGAGGAGTGTGTGTTCTCCACAAGTCTATGTCTTCCTACAAAAATGTGAAGGCCGCAGCCTGAGAGCAACAGGCTGAGTGAGAAAACTGCACCTCAAAGTTCAGTGTATCTTTCAATAAACACCTCAAACATTATATTAATAAACATGTTAAACATTTTCCTAATCAATCTTGGCATTGCCCCTTTGGCCGATTAGCAGCACTGTTTGACAGGCGGTGCTCCTCTGAAAGGATAAGAGCAGTGGTTTAGTCCAGTTTTTTGTAGTGACTATACTGTGATTTTTCCCTCCCAGCCTCATACTCACTCCCCCCGAGAGACGAGTCCCAGAGCAATGTCCCATAAGCGCCACTACACTCACTAATACATACAGTATTCATGAACATGTAATTGAGAACATTCTGAAAGACTGCTTATGTGTTATCAACACTGCAAAGTCTTTAACTGAAAAAGACAATTACAGGTGGGGAGAACAGACGACTATTTAGTGCTAATCACCATCTAAGCCATTTAAGAGCTAAATTTAGCCTTGTTGTTATACGAATGTGGTCCCTGGAGCACAGGTTTTATCAGCCAACAATTCAATGCACATTTAAGAGTGCAAGTTGCAACTATTATTAAACATAATGGAAAGCTGAGGGTTATCAGTAGCAGTCATAACAATGACCATTTGTGCAGTTCTATCACCCACACTCATTCATTACAGAATATTATAAACTAAAAAACGAAGACACTGAAGCACTCAGATCTTTATATGCTGCAGCTCCTACTTCTGCACCTTCTGCTCCAAATGCTTTTGCAGCAGTTGCTACTGCTTTGGTCGTAGCTTGAATTTGTGGTTTATTCTTAAAAACTATGAGTACTACAGCCATCGCTCCTACACCAAATAAAGCTCCTAACAAAATCTGAACGAAGGCTGAGCTGATACTCTGACCATAGCCAGATCTCTGATCTCTTTCTCAGACTTTCCTAAAGAAAGTCTAATCTGCTTCTCCTCTTGCTGTAGTTTTGCCTCCACTGCTTGTAGCATCTCATTGGTGTAGCAGCTCCCATTGTTTTTCATCACCATCTTGTCTATTGACTTAAGTAGCTCCTCTACTTGGAACTTGTTGCTCCTGTATTCATCCTTTGGGTTTCCGTTCCAATATCTATTGTCAACGATGTGGCACGATGTGGATGTGTAAGTAAAGAGAACTGTTGCATATTTGAAAGCTTCTTCAGAAAAGTATTGGTTTATTTTGTTGATCACAGCTGTTCCTGCTCTGTGACTTTCTCCACTTTTAGCAAAATGATAAAAGCATGAGGACCAGTAGAGTAGACCACTTTGCTAGAGATTAATCTTGGTCTCGTCAGTCCATAAGATTGTGTTGCAGAACTTTTGCGGCTCGTCTCTGTACTTCTTTGCAAATTTCCATCTGGCCTTCTGATTCTTCCTGCTGATGAGTGGTTTGCATCTTGTGGTGTGGCCTCTATATTTCTGCTCTCTGAGTCTTCTTCCAACAGTAGATTGTGATACCTTCACCCCTGCACTGTGGAAGTCGTTGGTGATGTCACTTACTGATGTTTTGGGGGGTTTCTTCATAGCTCTCACGATATTTCTGTCATCAACTACTGTTTTCCTTGGCCGACCAGTTTGATGTCTGTTGCTCAGTACACCAGTAGTTTCTTTCTTTTTCAGGACGTTCCAAATTGTTGTGCTTGCTATGGCCAATGTTTGTCCACTGGCTCTGGTCGATTTTCCTTCTTTTCTCAGCATCTGTCAGTCACATGTTCCAATAGTTTTGCTCACTTGAAAAATGGGTGGGTTCAAACAAAGGGTGGTATGTCCTGAGTTGTTTAACGCTTCTAGATGTGAATACCACGAAATGAGAGCTGAAATTCTGAACTCTTGTCTCATGAACTCATCTTTTGATCTTAAACCCACATTTCTTCAGTGAACAACAAAAACAAAGGAATTTGCCTTACTGTTCAAATACTTTTGGAGGAGACTGTAAATCCACATATCTCTGTCAAACTAAGTAAAGCTCCCACTTCCTGGCAACATCCATATATTGTTAATATATGTTAAT
This sequence comes from Micropterus dolomieu, assembly GCF_021292245.1. NCBI lineage: Eukaryota > Metazoa > Chordata > Actinopteri > Centrarchiformes > Centrarchidae > Micropterus > Micropterus dolomieu. The sequence continues at coordinate 24,295,392 of NC_060161.1, read as the reverse complement.
TAATATGTTAATAATAATATATTGTTTTATTCTTACTTGAAAGGAACATGTTCTCTATAATTTCGATATTGAGTCCAAAAATATTTCACTACTCACTAAAACATGACATTCAGAATGTCTACTCTCTAATCTGCATGGTGCTCCTTTTAAAGAGGTAACATTATGATATATTATAATATTATAGGAACGGAATTATGAAAGCCACAACACAATCACATACCACAGTCCACCTTGTGTGCCTCATATAATACATTAACCTAAATAAATGCAGGGGTGATTTCAGACCATTTTTTGGGGTGCTGAAGCACATTTTGAAATGGCTGATTTCTGTCCACATAACTTTTTGAGAGCATTTGTTTAAAACGTTCCTAAAAACAGCTTGCACAAAGAAATGTTAACAACAAATGAAAATGCTTTGAGAAGGTTCATTTGCACAATAAGAAAACATGCAATGCAATATAGTTTTCCCTCATATAATAAATACATTTTCACCGTAAATTGGAGCAGAAAATGTCTCCAGAATGCAGGAAAACTTTTAATGCTCTAAATTTTCTATTTAGCTGTTTTTTGCCAAAGGAAACAGAGACCAATGTTTCTTTTTTAATTTGTTTTTAAATATGTTTATTAGTGCAATAAGGCATGGTAATGACACGTATTTCAACAAAAGACAGGAATACAACCAACATTATCCAGTGGGTTTATAAAAAACTGGAGATCTACTCTATGAATGCTGTTAAAACTCTTTTGAAGTACTCTGGCTGATCAGTCAGTCCGAAACATTTTTTGCTTCATCTAAGACAGACTGAGCTTCGTTCTTGTCAGCCATTGCTGCCCCACTTGCTGCTTCCTGTTGTGTGTCTTCTCCTTCAGCTTTAATATATTCTCTAAAACCTTTTATCACCGCTCCAACTAAAGCAAATGCCAGTGCGCTTAATGGCATTGAAGAAATGACCACCCCACTCAATACTACACCAATAAAAGCTCCAAATAATGCACCTTTTGCGGCACCTGCCACTTGGATCAAAAGCCTCTTAAACATGGTGACCTTACCCTGCTCTCTGGTCTCTCTCTTGTTTTTTGATAAGCATCTAATCTGCTCCTCCTCCTCTTGTATTTTTTTCTCCACTGCTTGTAGCATCTCATTGGTGTAGCAGCTTCCGTTGTTTTCCATCACCATCTTGTCTATTGTGTTAAGTAGCTCCTCCACCTGGAACCGGTTGCTCCTGTATTTATCTTTAGGGATTTTATTCCAGTATTTATTGTCAACGATGTGGCAACGGCCTCCGCACTTCTTCACAAGATCATTCATAAACTTATTCTTGCAGACAAAATCCTCAATTTTCCATCCTTCACGGAGCTGGTCACCATGAGTGAAGACGACTGTTGCATATTTGAAAGCTTCTTCTGAGAAGTATTGACTTATTTTGTTGATGACAGCCTGCTCCTGCTCTGTGACTTTCTCCACTTTTAGCACAATGAGAAAAGCATGAGGCCCAGGAGCGCACTTTGTGATACAGCTCACTATCTCAGACTTCAGCTCCTCCTCAGATCTATCAGTGTCAAAGAAACCAGGAGTGTCGATCAAAGTGATGCCTCTTCCACTGACAGATTTGGTCTCTGCTTGACATTTTCTTGTTTCAGAGTTGAGAGATTGGTCGATATCGAACAGTTCCTCTCCAAATATGGTGTTAGCCAGGCTGCTTTTCCCAACTTCAGTTTTTCCCAACAGGACAATTCTTCTGTTTGACCCTGAAAGAAAACAATATCCATCAATAAATATGTACATTTGTCTTTTCATATACAAGAAGATAGACATAAGTTCAATTATCTTATATTATTAAAATCTACAAAGGCCCACATTTACCAGTAGATGAACTGTGTGCTGGCAAGGGGTTTAATGCTTTTTGGTGTCTATATTTTGGCATATTATTAGGCCTACTGTGAGCCACACAGCTAAGCAACTGGGCTTTTCTGCTGTGAAATGGCAAAAGGTTAGGCCTTTTGAGTGATTATTGTGAACGTTTTGAATAATAAATGTAAATAAATAATGATTTGTTTGTGATGACAGTTTTGTTTAGTTTTAAACGGCTAGCACGTATAGGCATTGTCCACTGTGCTCCAGGTAGTGTGGGTTTCTGATAGGAAAGCAGCCTCTCTGTGTTCTGGGACGTCCTGATTTACAGATTAAGCACTATTAGGTTTTGTGAACTTGTCTGCAGTCTTTAATGAGTGTAAATTGAAAATCAGCACTGTTTTAAACTTCCTTATGTGGGTACTGTTAAAGTTAGTTAACCTTACACATCTTTCTCGGTTCTCTGTTTCTGTTCAGTTTAAGACGCAACTATTTGTCGAGGCAGTGAAGTCATATATGACCCAAAAGAAATGCCTGTTTTCCATAGATGAAAATACAAATTTGTTTTGGTTGTGGTGAGAGATGATCAAAATGAGGTTGAGAGGGAGGGGAAGGAGAGAGAGCAGGAGAATCGGCACAAAGAGAGAGAGAAAGAAATAACTAGGTGAGAAAGTTGACAGGAAGTCAAAACCACATAGTTATAATGCCAAATTAGCTACTATTCTGCACATTTACTGCAGAGGACTCCACATTAGCCCACTAGGCGGAGTATTGATATAGCCTACTTTATTTAGGTGATATATACTCTGTTTCTTCATTTATTATCAGATAAGGCTATATATCTTTCTCTAGCTGCATACAATATGTGTGTGATTGTCAGAACAAAGAGGGAGAGGATAGAGAGAAAGAGGACAGAGAGTGAGAACAGGAATCGACCCTGTGATGTAATAAGAATGCCACTGTCAAAAACCTCAACCATCTCATACAAACCCGGGCTTTCAGAGAGAAAGCTCTTGCAGGACAAAACACAACTGCTTCATTAGGCTTGAGAAAGAAGGTTTTAAGTTTGAGAGCACAAAACAACAAGAAGATCTGTGACATCTTAGTCTAGCACCTGTGTACTGTAACAGTAATATTATTTAGCCTAAAACAAAACAGCGCAGGCTAATGAACCGTCCCATTACGCTATTTAAATTTCTTCATCTTGCAACTTAATGTGCAGAGTCCCGTCCAGATAAAAAAAAATAGCTCAACTAAAGAATATTAACTTACCGTCCATGTTGTCAGAAGTAAAGTAGTTAATTGAGGATTAGTCAGTGACAAGACTGAGTGTAGCCTACAGTATGTTAATATCTTCCTGTGTCCTCCCCCGAGTTTTGCCACACTTTCACTTCCTGATTGCACAATCCAGTAGCCTTTTTCCGAAACTACACTCGCCACGTCCGAGACGGAGTAAACTCTGGTCGGAGTCACCCTCACAGCCAAATCCAGCTCCCTAACCCGCTGAGGGTTTAGATACAGCGACAACTTTCAGACGAACTACCGTCTCTCCCCTGTATAAATAGGATCTGACGTTACCGCTGCACTCACTGCTATAATACGTGTATCAAATAAACAACAGTGGCATTAAGATTCAAGACTGATGTTGAGGTAAAAGACCGCGGTGAAGTTAGTTTTAAGTTGGATATTCGACAGACATTCACCCACGATCCAGTGACGGCTTTTTAGTCAGTTCACCCAGTGACGGTTGTATAAGTGCGGTTAGCTCACCTCTGATGGCTCGCTTTTAACCAACGGGGGTTAGCTTAGGGACCGTCAATAAATTACAATTGTGAGAACAGTGTTATGGGAGAATCATCATTTTTTTTCAATAGCTTCCAAGTCATGTGAAGCAGAGACTTCAAACCAATGCCGAATTGTAGTACTACACTAGGCAAATGAGACACACCCCTTCATATTTCATTTATGAGCATATTCGACTTTATATTAATATTTATTCATAATTTATGGAAAATAATGCCTTTTTTGTCAATAGCGTCCAAGTCATGTGACACAGAGACTTCAAACCAATGCCGAATTGTAGTACTACACTAGGCAAATGAGACACACCCCTTCATATTTGATTTGAGTAAATTTTATATTTTATATTAATATTTATTCATAATTTATGGAAAATAATGCCTTTTTTTTCAATAGCTTCCAAGTCATGTGACACAGGGACTCCAAAACAATGCCGAATTTTAGTACTACACTAGGCAAATGAGACACACCCCTTCATGTTTGATTTGAGTGCATATTTTATTTTATATTTTTTTCTTCAATAGATTCCATTTCAAATGATTCAGGGACTCAAAACCAATGCCGAATTGTACTACTACCCGTTACACATATTACACACCTCTTGTACAACTGCAGTTGTACCACACAGAGTCATTTTCTTCCTCAGCATTGAGCAGATTTCAAAGAAACACTTTATTTACACAACGGACATTCCCAGTTTCCTTTCTTTGCCTCTTCATATTGTGTGCTGTCCATTTCCACACACTGAGCATGGAACCACCGTTCACAGCCATCAC
>NC_060161.1:24275901-24290944 GCF_021292245.1 Micropterus dolomieu | reverse complement strand
AAATAAACAACAGTGGCATTAAGATTCAAGACTGATGTTGAGGTAAAAGACCGCGGTGAAGTTAGTTTTAAGTTGGATATTCGACAGACATTCACCCAGGATCCAGTGACGGCTTTTAGTCAGTTCACCCAGTGACGGTTGTATAAGTGCGGTTAGCTCACCTCTGATGGCTCGCTTTTAACCAACGGGGGTTAGCTTAGGGACCATCAATAAATTACAATTGTGAGAACAGTGTTATGGGAGAATCATCATTTTTTTTCAATAGCTTCCAAGTCATGTGAAGCAGAGACTTCAAACCAATGCCGAATTGTAGTACTACACAAGGCAAATGAGACACACCCCTTCATATTTTATTTGAGTGCATTTTTTATTTTATATTAATATTTATTCATAATTTATTGAAAAAAGTGCTGTTTTTTTCAATAGCTTCCAAGTCATGTGACACAGACTTCAAAGCAATGCCGAATTGTAGTACTACACAAGGCAAATGAGACACACCCCTTCATATTTTATTTGAGTACATTTTATATTTTATATTAATATTTATTCATAATTTATGGAAAATAATGCCTTTTTTTTCAATACCTTCCAAGTCATGTGAAACAGGGACTCCAAACCAATGCCAAATTGTAGTACTACACTAGGCAAATGAGACACACCCCTTCATATTTTATTTGAGAGCATATTCGACTTTATATTAATATTTATTCATAATTTATGGAAAATAATGCCTTTTTTTCAATAGCGTCCAAGTCATGTGACGCAGAGACTTCAAACCAATGCCAAATTGTAGTACTACACTAGGCAAATGAGACACACCCCTTCATATTTGATTTGAGTAAATTTTATATTTTATATTAATATTTATTCATAATTTATTGAAAAAAGTGCTGTTTTTTTCAATAGCTTCCAAGTCATGTGACACAGGGACTCCAAACCAATGCCGAATTTTAGTACTACACTAGGCAAATGAGACACACCGCTTCATGTTTGATTTGAGTGCATATTTTATTTTATATTTTTTTCTTCAATAGATTCCATTTCAAATGATTCAGGGACTCAAAACCAATGCCGAATTGTACTACTACCCGTTACACATATTACACACCTCTTGTACAACTGCAGTTGTACCACACAGAGTCATTTTCTTCCTCAGCATTGAGCAGATTTCAAAGAAACACTTTATTTACACAACGGACATTCCCAGTTTCCTTTCTTTGCCTCTTCATATTGTGTGCTGTCCATTTCCACACACTGAGCATGGAACCACCGTTCACAGCCATCACACTGGACCTGTGGAATTGATAAAAATCTTTCGTAACATATTTATATATATATATATTTATTTCAATGTCTGTTGCTTAGAGGTAGAGTGGTTGTCCACTACATGGAAGATATATGCCCCCTCTGTATTTGCTCAGAAGGCTGTGCCATTGTTGTGTGAGTGTGTGTGAACGAGTATTAGTTTCTTTCTCATCAGCAGTTGGCACCTTGCATGTATTTCTCTGCCATCGTTGTATGAATGTGTGTGTGAATGGGTGACTGTTTATTTAGTGTAAAGTGCTTTGAGTGGTTTATTACAAACCAAGGTGTGTATACACATTGATTTGACCTTTGTGTTAGTTGACTTTTCCTCAGCCATACTCAAGTAGGTCTACATCACAATTAAACATGATATCGCTGCTTCACAACTCACCCAGTCTGTAATGGAGGGTCCAGATCCCGGAGGCCTTAAGGCTGCACACATAGCACAACACGAGTGCTCATCAAAGACTGAAAAAATAATTACAATATATTATTTATTTAATTAAAGTATATTGTAGGTATACTGTACGCATGATTTACAGCATGTACCTGATGCTTCTAGGAGTTGGAGAGCTAGATCTCTCCTCTCCCTTGTCATGTGCGTTTTTGATGTTTCAAATCTAACATCTGGCATCAGAGGGAAGGCCTCCATCACAGCGTTTGCCATCTAAACACACAACACTCCTGTTACAGAGGGTGTTTCTTCTTCATTGGATAATAATACAACAGATACAACTAACATGGGAGGTACATTATAGAGGACAATCACCCATGACAAGAATGCTTCACAAAAATACTGTAGAAACAGATTTGGTTCACATAAAATTATTTTTAACATAAAAATCAAATGGTCCAAACAAAATCTCCTTAGCTTACCTTAACAACAATCACACCACAGCTGCTTCCGTCTTTTTGAACTGGGTGGCACATAACTCCCCCTTTCCACTTTACATCCACCCAGTCTGTTTTGCTGTGGCATGTCCTTCTCATCCTGAAGTATTCCCTGAATAAGTAAACGTTAATACACTTTAAACAGATACAGTGTGTAGGTCAAAAGATAATATCCACTCACAGACATTTGGTACCACAAGTGAATAACCAATGTTTGTATTCATCTCATCATTGCAAATGCTTGAGGGACGGGGAGAGGGCAGTCATAAATATTAGGCTACTTTATATAAGTAATAAATTAATTTCTAAAGGAAGCTTAAGAACTCTACATTCCCATGCCAAATTCTTGTCAACTTTAATAGAGAAGCCATAGAAAGCATCCTGACTGGAAACCTCACCACCTGGCATGGGATGTGCACGGCCCAGGACAGAAGGGCTCCGCAGTGGGTGATTATAACCGCTAAGAAGATCATTGGTACCCATCTACTGAGCATCAGTGATATTGGTGAGGTGAGGTGCCTACAGAGCCCCAAGTACACTAAAGGACAGTACCCACCCAGTCTGCAGCCTGTTCACCCTGCTGCCTTCTGGGAAGAGATATACAAGTCTCTGCTGTCATACCACCAGATTGCAGGCCAGCGTTTTCCCCAGACTGTTAGACTTTTAAATTCTAATTCAAATTCATCCTCAGCACTGCTCCATGCAAAATATTTCACTATTTTATGAGTGTTCTGTACTGAATAACGTGAGGGTGTTGGATTTAATTAAACCCTATTGTGATATAACAATTAAATCTACCTTGTACACTTCAACACCAACTTGTTATTATTGCAGGTTTCAAAACTCACCTTAGACATATTTGTAATCAATTCTTTTAAAAAAAAAGCTTAAATGTTGATTTACTGTATTCTTTTAGCAGCCCGTTTAGAGTCCTCCAACTCAGATGACATGGGGGCTGGATCCATCAGGAATACTGTACTGGTTTTAGCATTAATGTACTGTCACAGAAAAAAAGGAAATGTATCTTAGTCACAAATACTTTTCATTTCATTGCTATTCAAAAGTGAAATGGTGTACATTCAGAGACAAATAATACAAAATAATAAAATAACAAATCAATAACAACAGAGTTACAAACCAGAAAGTTCCAGTGGTTGTTGATGACAAGCACTAATGACAGAACAGCTTCATAGTTCTCAAAGTTTACCTACAATTGTATGAAATACAAAATGATGAAAACAAACATACAGACTTCTAATGACAAATCCATAGTTATCCACTGACAAATGTGTTTTCATGCCCTTTCTTTTTATATTTAGGGACTTCTTTAGAGAACTGTTGGCAAGGATATCCAATAGAAAGACATTTACTTTCAACCAAAAGATTAATGAGGGGATTTTTCCTGGTGAGCACACTTTGAACGAGGAACAAGGATAAAGTAATGCATTATCTCAATTTTGTAATTGTTTGTAATGAAGACTTGTTGATTCGAAGCCCATGTTTTACTGTATGTAGAAAATGAATGTAAACTTCCATTTCCCAACCCCACCACACAACATCACCGCGCACAAACAAAACAAACCATACAAAACACATACAGCATATTAGCTTTGGTAAACTGTGACGGGGTAGCTCAGTTCTTTCACCGAACAGTATCCCACCTGCAGTGTAATGACTCATCAAGTAGATGGTGTCCACCACACTGAATGTATGAGCAGCAACATGAAACAGGGCCTCAATAACCTGGCATAAACAACATAATAGCCAATTATTACACATTCCCAAATTTGTGAAACTTTTCTTTCCTAGTTTCGGAACATTCCTTGTTATAATTCCTAAAATGTAAATACAATAAATCCTACTTTGCAGAGTGATTCTTTATATACTTAAAATACGCTGTCACGTACCTCCCCTGTCAACCACTGGGGTGGTCGAAGTGTGCGTAGCTCACTGCGGTGGATAAGGATGTTGCGCCCCTTAATCTGTGAAGGGACCAATGCAACGACCACCTCTGTGTCCCTCTTTTTCCACAGTAAGGTTAACTGCAAGTCAGGATTAACAGGAAATCAATACATGCTGGTTACTATTGACAGTCTGGGTATTGAAAGAAAAAAACTTTTAATTAATTTTGAACAACATTTAGAATTGGCCATTTTTCTGTTTTACCATGTAGTGTTTTTCTTCTTCTATTTATACCATGTTATATAGAGTATTCACAAGCTGGCCTAGTAGTTGTACCTTTACAACAATGTTCCCATTTATTGGGAAATGTATGTCCAGAAAATAAATTTACATGATAAATCATATGGATCGCTTTTTTGAAACACAGACCAAAATTCATATTATACTATATTGCTTCATGTCCTTTCTCCTGCACATTTCCCCAGTCAAGCCTATACCATACTTATTTTTTTGGTAAAATATTTATTATTTCAAATATATTTACCTTTTTGTCTTTATCTGGTTGATCCTGATCCACTTTTTTCCCTCTTCTCTTTACTTTTGCAGCATGTGGGCTCTTGGGCTTTGACAGGGTTTTGGGTGGATTGAAGTACTTTGACTTGGACCTGGAGTGACCAACAGAGCTGTCCCGCTTGTTCCATTGTTCTTCATGGTCATCATCTGGCCTGCTAGAACTTGCAAAGTTCTTATCGAAAATCTGAATTGGCAAATTATGTTGCCCAATGTGCTCTATATATCTTCCTTGGATTGAGGCAAACATTTTGGAAATGAACTCAGGTCTCAGGTACCTTTTCTTTAAAAGGATGGAGTGTTTGACCAAACCAAACCAGAGCTCAACATGACAGTTGGTATCCCTAGTTTTGGCACTTCCATCTGTTTTACAGGTTGTGATTTTTCCATGCCGTGACAGATCCCCGAGCAACAAACCACTCCACAACGGTAAGATCCCCATGTAGTTTTTTAACAGCACATCGATGACACCCGGACAGTGGTAATGGTTTTTAATGCCAACTGCATCATCTGACAGGATGTCACACTCAGCTTGCTCCCGTCTGACTTGAAAAGCACGTGTGAAAGGTGATTTTCCAAAAATACTGTCAGCAGGTTTCTCACTTGGTCTTTCCTCCTCTCCAATAACATGTCCACTTTCTTCCAGCTTCATGTCCTGGGTTTGCAAAACACACTTGTTGAGGTACATTTTGCTCTGCTTTACCGAATGAGTGTACTTCTCTGCATCAAAAAGCACACACATGTGATAAAAAACTTCAAGGGCCACCTGCACACTTAGTAGTATATTAATTAATAGTTGAGGAGGTAAGCAAAACTGAATGCGGCGAACTCATGTATGCCTCTGTCTCCTGTTTTTTTGCCAAATGCTTGGGATACAGCCTTCATGATATGGGCAGAGCACAAATGCAGCACAGTGAAGTGGGGAATAGGTTCACTTTGTCCAGAAACTATATCAAATGCTCTGGCAAGGTACACTGAAATATTCTCCTTGTTGAAGGAGATGAGCACACTGTTAATCAGAGCCCAGCTGTAATCTGTCTCGACTTGTACTATTTGTCTTTTTGTTGTGTGAGACTACTTCCTTGTGAATTCATGAGCCAATGGGAAATAGATGGAATAGAATGGCTGTTGGAAATCAGTTCTGTGACAGGTAAGGGAGGCTTGTCTTTGCCCATGCCTGGCAAAACGAGAGCATAATATAACACTCGTTTATTTTGATCCAGGATTTTCTGAACCACGTCACCTGTAGCATCAAGGTAGAGGGTGATAGGTGTTGGTCTTCTTAGGTGTTCAGCAAGAATCTTTATTCCAGTTTCTGTGTGTAAATGTACAGCAAAAGGACTTATTTGTAGGTGCTGAAGATAGCCTTTTGATGATGCATGACTGCTGCTCTCTGCAATTACTTTTTGAGTCAGCATGAGTTCAAGCATCATGTCGTTATGGAGCCTAGCACTCTTCCTCACTTCAGAGGATATTTTTTTCAAAACATCCTTCGTGAGGCTTCTAGTTATGTTCCCAGCCATGATCTCTTCAACAGGTGTCTTTTTCAGCATACAGTAATAATAATTACTGACACCATTGGTAAGAGCTTTGGCAATCTTTCCTCTTCGCAGGTATTTTGCTGGTCTAGATCGTGTTTGATTTTTATGGTGTGTTACTTCCCCATTGCGCTTCACTTTAAAGGAAATATTTTTATCCTTTGATTTTGGTTTGTTTTTCTTGGAAAAAACGTAGACAGCCTTGCATCCATCAAATGTACAATGAGCTGAGGCATGGAAAAATGAGGAATTCTTTTTTACGGCTATCGCTTGTCTTGACATGCTGATATTTAAAAGCAAGTGTACAGCATGGATTTTTTTCAGAAATGCACGATAAAATGTATCGGTCCATGGGGGAATGAGTTTTGTACCCCCATGTTTAGGTTTAATTTTGTTCCACTGTTTTCTTGTTATCCCAATTTTAAACACTTTTGGGCCTGCTTTGCACTTTCTGTAGTCAGTTTGCTCAAAGTGATCATCTGTTTTAGTTCTCAGTTTTCCCTTTCCTTTCCCACTTTTACTTTTAGGAAGGACTTTTTCATTTGTCTGGCCTAAAGTCTTCTTATATGCATCTATGTCCTCTTCTTGACTCTCTGTGTCAGGCTGCAGCTGTGTGGTACACGTTTTGCTCTCATCAGGTGTACTGTCCCTGTCTTCTTCACCTGTTGGTATCTGTTCTATGTTTACATTGCTAAGCTCTTCTCCATTGTCCGTGTCTTTATCTGGTTTGTCATTTACTCTGCTCTCTTGTCTGTAGAGCTTTGCTCCTTGTCTCCTTTCTCTTAACCTTGTCATGTCCGTCTTTTTTAGCTGTCTCCTCAAGCCTTTCTCTCTCAGTGACTTCTCTTCCTAAACATAAAAATGTCCCAAAAGTAATTAATCTAATTATATATTATTATAAATATGTCAAACCTAAAAAACAAATCACATTTTTAATTCAACCACAGTGAATAAATATAGGTTTAAAAAATAATGTCATTCTTGGTTATGATGGAGACTAACCCAATATTTTGACATTAAATAGCATTGAATTTGTGAATTTCTATTAATTCACAATTTCTTGTCTATTACTCCCTTTTTTTATTTCTATTAATTACATCCAAATTGCTTTAGTTTGATGTAGTCTAACCAAAAATTAAGCTAACATTACAAAACTTCTGGGGGCTCAACAACTTACCTGCATTAAGCACCTCTGTCCGGACTGCTTGTCTGTCTTCAAACCATATGACTTTCAACCACTTTAGATGATCTTTGTTGTTGTTTTTAAACAGAGTAAGTGTGACTGAGCTCCACTGTTCAGGTGTAATATTTACCTCATTAAAACCATGAAAAATGAAAGACCTGATTATAACATCTCTACCTCCAGCTTTTTGCCAGAGATCTGTACTCCGCTGCCACTGGCCTTTTTTGAAACGGCCCATGTTGTTTTTAAATAGCAAACTCCTTTTCCATGTTGTCTATTTTTCTACATTGTCTTCTACATCGTTCTTCTTCTTTGCAAATTATATGAGATTGTCATTCAAGTACAGGTGCATTATCGCCACCTACTGCTCCTTGGGATATTAGTCAACCTGAATCATTGTACAGGCCTGCCTCAAATTGTTGAAATTTTGTTTTCTTTGTTCTTCAAAAATTTCCTGGCAATAAACAAACAATTGCATATCTCACAAATCTACGCAAAAAAATTTGCCCATAAAATGCTAATAAATATTAATATAAAATAGAATATGCACTCAAATCAAACATAAAGGGGTGTGTCTCATTTGCCTAGTGTAGTACTACAATTCGGCATTGGTTTGAAGTCTCTGCGTCACATGACTTGGACGCTATTGAAAAAAAGTACATTTCTGTGCAAAGTTTGTCATCACTTAATGTGTCTCCCTCCTTCATCTCTTTTCTTCTCAGGTAGAGACAAACACTAGTCTGGCAGTGAAGGCAAGGTCAGTTTATTGTTTGTAATGATTAAGGGATGCTGTTTAGCCATGCTAGCAGAAATACTCTTTTACACGGAAAAATCATGCATTAAAATTGTTACTTAAGCAAAAGTAGAAGTGTATTAGCATTAAAATATACTCTTTTTTTTTAACCAAAAGTAAAAGTACTCTAAATATGCAGAATGACAAATTTCAGAAAAAGGTAAATGATGGCATTTTAATTATTAATGCACCAATATGTAAATTTTAATATTGAAGCTACTAAAGATGAGGCAAATTTTAGCCAAATTATATCTTGTGAATGTCCCCATGGTGATCAATATAGTTTTACCTTAATCTATAATATTGGATCATACTTTTTAAATTACGTTTGGTATTGTTAATTTGGTTAATTTTAAAAGTACAATATTTGCCTCTGAAATGTAGTGCAGTAGAAGTATAAAGTAGCAGAAAAGAGAAATACTCAACACAAACACAAACAGCTTAATAAGAAAAGATAGTTTAGACCAAGATTTTCTTTGAGAGTCACAGCCCATTATAGGTTTTAACTCTGTTTTGACTTTGGATAAAATATTTCTTCCATAACATCATTTGTTTCATCTAAAAATTGCAGGGCTCCACTCTTGACAGCACCTGCTGCTTTCAGTGCTGCTTCCAGTGGGGTGTCTGCTCCCTCAGCTGCATTATAGCCTTTAAAACCTCCTATCACTGCTCCCGCCACAGCAGATGCCCCTATAAGAGCTGCTGCTGCTGCTCCTCCTACTGTTCCTCCTGCTGCTGTTGCTCCTGCTGTTGTTCCTCCTGCTGCTGTTGCTCCTGCTGTTGTTCCTCCTGCTGCTGTTGCTCTTCCTGCTGCTCCAAATTCTTCTGCAACAGTAGCTGCTGCTTTGGCCATAGATTGGATAACTGTAATTTTCTTTAAAACTATGACAACTAATCCAACCATCACTACCACACCGAATAAAGCTCCTAACAATGTACCTGTTGCAACACCTGCTAATCTGACCGAAAGCTTTGTGGATACTCTGCCCTCAGCCTGCTCTCTGATCACTTTCTCTGACTTGTCTCCTGGTAACAGTCGAATCTGCTTCTTCTCTCGTTGTATTTCTTCCTTCACTGCTTGTAGCATCTCATTGGTGTAGCAGCTCCCGTTGTTTTCCATCACCGTCTTGTCTATTGACTTAAGTAGCTCCTCCACCTGGAACCGGTTGCTCCTGTATTCATCCTTTGGGTTTTCGTTCCAGTAGTTATTATCAACGACATGGCAACGGCCGCCGCACTTCTTCACCAGATCATTCATGAACTTATTCTTGCAGACAAAATCTTCAATTTTCTGTCCTTTACGGAGCTGGTCACCATGAGTAAAGACAACTGTTGCATATTTGAAAGCTTCTTCAGAAAAGTATTGGTTTATCATTTGTACTATAGCCTGCTCCTGCTCTGTGACTTTCTCCACTTTTAGCAAAATGAGAAAAGCATGAGGACCAGGAGCGCACTTTATGATACAGCTCACTATCTCAGACTTCAGCTCCTCCTCAGATTTATCAGTGTCAAAGAAACCAGGAGTGTCGATCAAAGTGATGCTTCTTCCTTTGACAGATCTGGTCTCTGCTTGACATTTTCTTGTTCCAGAGTTGAGAGAATCATCGATCTTCACCAGTTCTTCACCAAATATGGTGTTAGCCAGGCTGCTTTTTCCAACTCCAGTTTTACCCAAAATGACAATTCTGCTGTTTGACTCTGAAAGAAAATAATGATTAATTTATACTATACATTTGTTTTTTGTTTGTTTTTGTAAAAATTACAAAAAATAAAATGAAAAAATCAGTGAAAAAAAAAGCAATTAATATGCTACTTAAAATAATATAGCGGCATTAGCATGATACACAAATGAAGAATGGTATCAAAACATAGACCATTAAAAAGCCCACATGTATTTTAATGATCAAGAACAGCTCAAATCATTTCTAACAGTAGCCTATCAATCACTGTTCAACAACATGAACTTATCTACTGCAGTAAAGAACACTGAGAATCATTTTGTAAACAGCTTTTAATAGGAATCATCTGGTTCATTTGGCCCTGATCCTGATCTCAGTCTGTTAAGTTCGGGTATCTGATACCAAGTCCAATCTAAATGTTGATTAAATGTTTATCTGACACATTAAAAATTCTACTGATTGTTGATTAGGTCTACAATAGTTAGGCTAGCCTACAGCATGTTTCAAATATCATTGTAAGAATCATTTCGGCAAAATATGTGTTTACCGAAAATACGTTTTAGATTATTAATAAATAGCCCTACAGTGAGCAGTGTTCGGCCAAGTGAAAGACATAGCTTTAACTTACCATCCATGTTGTTAAAAGAGAGATCTGTGAAGAGTAAACACTGATAGGATTTATCAGACAACCGTCCTGTGTGTGTTTTCTCCTGTGCTCTGAATGTAGAGTGTATATAAAAAGGCTCTGATGCAGGTTGTATTTCTAACTTTACTTTCACTTGCTGTTGGAACTGTGGGGGCAGTGTTTGAAGTGGGCTAGGCTATTCATAGATCTAAGAAATAGGATCTGCTCAGGTCAACAGCCTTTAATAAGAGATCATCACTATTCACATAAGCCTACATAATACAAAAGAAGAAGATCTATTGGCAGCCATCTAATTGTAACGCCTCTGCACTGTAAAACATGATTTAAGATTTAATTCTGCATCTTGCAACTTGATGTGTAGGCTAGTGTTCCGTAAGGAAATTCACTGATAGTCCATGTTATTGTGGCAGGTCAAGGGGTTTTCTCCCTCCCGCCACTATATGGCACGGCACTGTTGCCCTGACAACCGGATGCCGCTGCCATGGCCTATAAGTAGAGGTGAGGATGCACCTGTGTCGGTCTCTCTCTTACCTGGGTTGGGCGTCTCACTGTTGGCGACGGTGGTCCGGCGTTGTGGTGTGCTGATGCGAGTGCTGTCATGGCCTGTAGCGCAACAGTTTAGCTGATGGTTAACAGCCCTAAACCTGTGGAGTCGCCTGGTCAGCGTTTTGTATGTGCATGCGTCATTTCTTTTGGTCCGTGTGGTAAGTGTGCTGTCTGCTTGCGTGCCAAGGTAACTGTCTGCTGTGTGCGCTTAGTGCATCGTGGTTAAACATAATGCTCCCTTGATTGTTTTAGAGCGAATCGTTTGCTGTGCGGGCTGTCTCGCTCTGGCCTGTGGGCTGATTTTGTATTTGCATTTTAAATAGTATATTGTATTTTAAATCGTTTGGCCCATATTTCTATTTTATTCAATAATGGCATGCCTTCGTAACTGGTATAAGTAGTTGGTATTTGTTTTGTTTTTTGTTAAAGTATTTTTGGTTTGGTTGTCTTTAATTAGTATTTTGTTAATAAAATTATTTGTTTAAATGTGAAACACTCTCTGCCCTGGCCTTATTTCAGGTGAACCTGGGGTGAAATTCCCCAGGTGACGTTGTTGGCAACTTATTCAAATTATTATTTATTTAAATATAGAATCACACCCTCATCGTGTCACATTATCAAAAGTGAAAGAACTGAGGAGTGATAAGACTGCCAGAGTGACAATGTTTCTTGTATCTGATCTGAGTTGAAACATCAGTTTCACTTCCCAACTGCACAATGTAAAAGTAGTATTAGCAGAATATCTTACTACATGATGTAGCCTACGGATCAGAAAGAGAGAGTAGATCAAAGCACAGTTGATTGTCTTAGCCTGCTTGCTTTTCAATATAGGAGTAGCTTTCAGAGCTAATTCTACTTCCACCCAGTGTAGCAGTTTGAGAGAGAGAGAGAGAGAGAGAGAGGGGGGGGGATGTAAAACAGAGTCCCTACCTGGAGTCCAGCGCTGACAGCTCGAAAAATGCATGGACTGCTTGATCCAGGATGTTAATAAGCAGGTCTCTGTAAAGATTTGAGCACAGCAGTCTCTGATTTTCGTTTCTTGACCAACCTGAGTCCCATTTTGTCCAGACCAGAGCTTAAAGAGCAGCCTTAGGTCCAAGCTGGGCCAATATAGCTCTGATCCTGCTCTCTTTCCTCTCCTCTTGGCGATCACAGCTACGCTGTTGGCGCTACCATTGCCATAGCATAACTCACCCCTAAGTTAATATAAAAATAAATAAAATGGTCTCTCTCCATAGTTATCACCCAAGGAGTGCTTTAAGTAGGTGGTAGCTGGAGCAGGCCCTGTGCACTCTCTGCTTTGGGGAGAAAAGCTGCTCTATTGTTCAGGCTCCTTTTATATACACTTGAGGCCATAGTATAGCGATAGTAGCAATAGTATCTTGGCACTGGAGACCTTTATAGTATCTTGAGGCCACGAGGTAATTATAATAAATTTTTTTGACTAAATGGGACTAGGGGGGCTCTGTAGACTTCAGTCTTCGTTGTTACTATAGATTTATCTCTGAGTAAGGATTATGTCTCAGGTAAATACTGTATAAGTGAAGAAGTTCTCTACACCTACACTTACACTGTATACAATGTTCAATCAATCAACATTTATTTATATAGCACTTTACAGCAACCAACAGGTGTCCAAAGTGCTTTACATCAACCGAGAATAAACACAGAATTCAATAAAAGATAAGAAAGGACATGAAGCCTAGAAAACAGTAAGCCAGATAAGGTTGCCTAAAAATTTTATATAATATTATATCAAATTATTAATAGCCATTCTAAATAAATAAGTTTTAAGTTTTGATTTAACTGAACTACATCCGTTATAGTACAAATGTCAGGGGAGAGCTTGTTCCAGACTTTTGGGGCAGCAACAGCAAAGGCCCGATCACCCCATTGTTTGTACCTCGACCTCGACTTTTAAATCCGAAGACTGCAACAGACGATTTTGCCCACCCAAAGTTAAAATCTCGGACATGTACTCTGAGGCTAGGCCATTTAAGGCTTTGAAAACAAACAATAAAATCAATTACAAAACGCACTGGAAGCCAGTGTAAATAGAACGAGAGTGATGTGTGCACTTCTAGATGTATTTCTTAAAAAGCGAGCAGCAGCATTTTGCACAAGTTGAAGAGATGGATGTTTGACTTAGACCAACATAAAGAGCGTTGAAAATAATCTAGCCTTGAACTAATAAAGGCATGAATAGCCTTTTCTAGATCGTGCCTATTAAAAAAGGCTTAACTTTAGCCAGGAGACAAAGTTGGAAGAAGCTTGTTCTGACAACCAATCTGCTTGTCAAATTTCATGCTGTAACCGAAGTCTTTCCTACCCTAAAGATGACAGCACCAACAATTCTGTCTCTTTGAAACCTCACATTCAGCAATTAACA
Organism: Micropterus dolomieu; assembly: GCF_021292245.1. Taxonomy (NCBI): domain Eukaryota; kingdom Metazoa; phylum Chordata; class Actinopteri; order Centrarchiformes; family Centrarchidae; genus Micropterus; species Micropterus dolomieu. Next base: position 24,277,502 of record NC_060161.1, on the reverse strand, counting down.
CAGCTGACTACCAGAACAAAGTCAACACACTAATAATGGACACAAACACATATGAGACACTGAGACGAGACACAACCAGCGGATACAAGAAAAAGGCCATAGAACGTCTACAACAGTTACAGAAGGACAACACCATCACCCGTGAACAATATTACCGTTTGTATCCTGGAGAAGCCATTCCATGCATTTATGGACTACCCAAGATACACAAAGAAGGAGCCCCACTCAGGCCGATTATCAGCAGCATCAATTCGGTCACCTACAACATTGCCAAACACATTTCCACCATCTTAGCTCCCTTGGTGGGAAACACGCCTCACCACATCCAAAACTCCATTGACTTTGTAAACAAAGTTCGAGGACTGAAACTGGACACAGATGGAACCATGGTATCCTATGACGTGACTTCTTTGTTCACCTGCGTCCCCACCATAGAAGCAGTAGACCCAGGTCAAGAAGCCGTCATTGAACAGGGGAGGGGGTCTACGCCACCACTTATCCCCCACTTACAATGCTGTCCTTTCATCACTTCCCAGGAAACTCAACAAACGTAACCTATTGTCCTCAGGTGAAGATACCAACGATGGTCGTTCAGTCTCTTCTTAAATTTTGCTATGTCTGTGATGATGGGTGAAATTGCCCCTGTATCCACCATCAGACCTGTTGCCTTGACACATCTGGAATGCATACTCCTTGCCGCTCACCTCTTCAGAAACTTCGTCTCGCCTCTGTTTCCTTCTGCAGGTTGTGTCCCGATGTGTGTTGCTTTTACACTGACTGCACCACTACTTGTGTTGACATTCTCTGGCCTTGTGTCCTCTCAGGCCACATCTGAAGCATATGATATCACTTGAACTTGCCAAAGCTGCGCCCGCGTCTTCGTGACGTTGTCAGCTGATGCTACGGCCCGCATCCCCTCTGTGTCCTCATAGCGCCGTAGATTCGTTTTGAATTTGGCAAAATCTACCGCCTTCTCACTTGGTGTGACATGTATAGCAAACGGTTTGAATGAGTCTGGCAGGTCCTTCAAAATCATGGCTACTAACAGTCCATCCCTTAATATCTCGACAGCATTTCTCAATACTGTAATTACGGTCTCTGCTCTTATAACATATTCAGTCACACACTGCTCACGCAGCTCAACTTTTGGAGTGGAGTCAGTTCAGGTTACAGGCTAATTACATGTGTCTTACCTTTGCCCGCATAATAGTCTCTTAGAATCTTTAGAGCTTTCCCACACGCTGTATGTCGTGACTTTTCGCTTGGTGGCAACACTTTTGACAACCATCTCTAGGTGATCCTGGGCCCATAACCACAACAGTAAGATTGTTCGATTCTGGCGTGCACACCCAGTGCTAATCTATGAATAATGATGGAGTAATAAAACATGGTGGGGCATCAGCGCTCGTGGTGGAACTCTCCCTCTGGACATGTCACATGTCAATCTCAGCACATCTTATTGGTTGTTGGCATTGCTCATCATACAAGACCTGTGTTAACACATTGAGAGCACATTTGTTTCTATTATGTCAACATTCCCATTTACAGTCTCTTGAAAGTCAGTATTCTTCAACTCCTCAACATTAATGACCCGAAGACCA
>NC_060161.1:24270542-24275801 GCF_021292245.1 Micropterus dolomieu | reverse complement strand
GCCTTCATCTCATCACGCCTGGATTATTGCAACAGCCTTTTCACCTGTTTAACCCAAAAATCTATTGATCGACTCCAGACTGTCCAGAACTCAGCTGCCAGGCTTTTAACCAGAACAAAGAAATATGACCACATTACTCCTATTTTAGCTTCATTACACTGGCTCCCAGTATGTTTTAGAATTGATTCTATTGATCACTTTTAAAGCTCTTCATGGCCTCTCGCCTTGTTATATTTCTGAACTTTTAGTCCCATACACACCAGCACGTACCTTGAGATCCTCGGGCAGAGGTCTGCTATCTGTTCCAGAGTCTCGACTGAAAAGTAAAGGGGACAGAGCGTTTGCTGTCAGGGTCCCGAGGCTCTGGAACAGCCTGCCCGAGGAAATCAGGTCGGCTGAGTCAGTGAACTCTTTTAAGTCCCTTCTTAAAAAATACTTTTATAGGAGAGCCTTTCCCGATCTTATTTGACTTTATTTTATCCCTTTTATTTTATTGTATTTTACTAATTTTATATTTATCTTAAATGTGTATTTCAGTCTTTTCAATGTTTTCATGCTTTTATCTTGTATTGTTTTTGTATTATTGTCTCTTGGGTATTATTGTCTTTGCACTTGTTAAAGCACTTTGTAACTTGTTTTTGAAAAGTGCCTGCCTCAATCACTTCACAAACAGTAGCCTCCCCCGAACTGTGATGTTCCCTCCAACCTTATCTCACAGAAATAGGCTACGTGAAATGAACACGGCCCCTTAACCCGGATTTACGTGGTGGTGGCAGGTAATGTGTTAGAATTACTAGAAAACCACATTTGCCGCCGCCCACTGTGTGACGTTGTTGAACCAGTGAATCCGTGTGTCCACCACGACAAATGAGCCTCATTGACTTTGTATGGGTGTTGTTTTAGTGGTGCCGACACGTAATTTTAACATATTACGTGCCACCACCACGTAAATCTGGGTTAAGGGGTCGTGTTCATTTCTGTGAGATCAGGTTGTTCCCTCTCTTTGAATGATATGAGGTAGCTGACATGCAGCTTTCTTGGCTTATCTTGGCGGGTCTTAATGCTTTGCTCAAATACACAAACGTTTTCTTATAGAATAGCTACTTGACTACAGCAGGAACTGTCAATTTAGACAATAAATGTAAACAGAAATGGACTAATCCACTCAGTCAAACAAGAAATAGTTCAACTGTAAGTCTAGATGAACTTATTCCAGCTGTTCCACCTACTCAGACCTGAAGGGCAGTTTGGTTGACTAGAAGCACATCAGTGACTGAGGGATTCAAATAAAGCGTCCCATTAGAGCACATTTGTTTATGATTTGTTTTTGGTAAACCTACCATCACTGGCCCTGTCAAAGCGCCGGAGTTCATTTAATTAAGGTGCAACAGGACACAGGTGTTGCTGAGCCAGAAATGGGAGCAAAAAGTTTTTTGACTGTGCAACATGCAATATGGTGAAAGGAAGTCTGTTTTTTAGTTCTGTTTGTTGGTATGTCTATAAATGGTAAATAAACGTAAAAACAAAGATCCTCTCCCAGATTTGACTGGTCAAGCGAGGAGGAACAGGTAATGAGGAAAACAATGAAACAACTTCACATCTCCACATCCTACACATGTGGACAAACTAGATATTGAGACATAATAATAATAAAAACAGTACTGTTACTTACCTAAAAGATTATAAGAGAAAGAAAAAAACAAGTTTCTGCCATCGCTGTCACTACACACAATAACTATAAAGTAAAGAGTACTTTAATGGCCCGTTCCAGACCGGTCGGAACTCGGAAATTTGCAAGTTGAAATATCCATCTCCCAATCTGAAAGCATTTCAGGTGCATGGTGGTGCATAACATCAAATGTAAACAATAAACATAGATGACGGTGACAAAATTATGTGTCTTTGGCATGTTTATGCAGTTAAACCCTCAGCCATGCACTTGGTGTTCATTAAAAGGATGGCCATTTTATTAAAAACAAGTGATAAATATATGTTAGGCCTACTCGTTAACTGTGTTACTACATCTGTTGGTAATCCTCAAAAGGAAATTTACAACTATCAGATGGATTGTTTTGTACAAACATTCAAGGTGCACAATTAATGATGATAAACACTGCTCAAATATAATTCAGGAGCATCAGAAGGCCAGTCTGACAAAATGATGTATAATGTAATATTTTCTGGTTTGCTTTTGCAGTTGCAAAAAGTGTATTACATATGAATAAACACAACGAGCTCAATGGTTAAAGATAGTTTAGATCAAGATTTTCTCCTGCTTCTTCAAGAGTCACAGCTCCTTATAGGTTTTAACTCTGTTTAACCTGTGGCCATAATATTTTGTCCACAACATAATTTGCTTCATCTAAAACAAACAGGGCTCCATTCTTGACAGCACCTGCTGCTTCTTTGCTGCTTCCAGTGGGGTGTCTGCTCCCTCAGCTGCATGATAGCCTGTAACACCCCATCACTGCTCCCGCAACTGAAGATGCCCCTATAATGGCTGCTGTTCCTCCTGCCGCTGCTCCTCCTGCTGCTACTCCAGGTGCTGCTACAGCTGTGTTGGCTAAAGCTTGAATTGGGTTCTATACGCCTTAAACCTATGACAGCTAATCCACCAAGCATCACTACACCAAATAAAGCTCCTAACATTGCACCTGCTCCTAATGTCGTGTAAAAATTCAAGACTTGGGCCAGATAAGAAAGCTTGAACTTTTACCAACATTTTTATTATCAACAGAAACAGACACCAATTAGAATACAAAAGTTCCACCGGAGTGTGTCAGAGATCGGTGCAAAATAGAGACCCATTCTGTTACCAGAACAGAGACCCGAGTCGACATGAAAACCATGTAACGACTGACTTTCACCTCCTTTTGGACCTCCTTTTATAGCTCTGTTTCTTGGCTTCACATCATCTCTTGGCTCTCTTTCCTACTGCACCTGAGTCTGGGAAAGTCCAAGATTTTCACGTGCCCAAGCATTTGGTGGGAAAGTCCCTAACTGCCTGCTCCTCCTCTCTGTGTCTTTTGCATGCACTCTGCTTGATCATGCCATTTCATCCATAACCTGACTTTTGTGGAATAAACTGGTGTTGTTTGTGCTCTGTGCTAGAAACAGGACATTCTTACTGTGATGGACTATATTGATGTATGTTTTGTAATACAATTTGCACAAAATCTGCTTCTATATTTTCCTTTGCAGGTGTTTTTAATGCTGCCTCACTGTGCTCCCTCCCTTTTCTCCCAAAGCGCACGAACTTGCCCACACACACACATGTGCCTGGGCAGTTAGATACAGAAAGGAGCACACACACTCAGAGCTGTAGAGTTTTAACACTGTGATCCTAACTTTACACTACAAAATAACACTTTAAATGATGAAAATGTAGACCACCATTGCTCCAGTAATTAATTATAACAATTTAGGCTATAATGCTCCAAAATAATTCACAACACTCCAATACTTGCTAATCTGACCGAAAGCTTTGTGTATGCTCTGCCCTCTGCCAGCTTTCTGATCTCTTTCTCTGACATCCCTGACGACAATCTCCTCCTCCTCTTGTTGTATTTCTTCCTCCACATCTTGTAGCATCTCATTGGTGTAGCAGCTTCCGCTGTTTTCAGTCACCATCTTGTCTATTGTGCTAAGTAGCTCCTTCACCTGGAACCAGTTGCTCCTTTATTCGTCCTTTGGGTTTTCGTTTTAGTATCTATTATCAACGATGTGGCACCGACCTCCACACTTTTCCAGCAGATCACTCAGACCTTCACTTTGATCGACAAACTTCCTGATTGTCTCTCCCTCAGGCAGTTGGTCACCGTGAGTGAAGACAATTGTGACATATTTTAAAGCTTCTTCAGATAAATACTTGTGCAGAAGTTTGATGACGTACTTCTCCTGCTCCAACAATTTCTCCACTTTAAGCACAATGAGAAATGCATGAGGCGCACGCAGGAGCACACTCTGCAAAACATCTCCCTATCTCCGGCTTCATGTCCTCCTTAGCTTTCCCTTCGTCAAAGAAACCATGATCAAAGTGATTTCTCTTCCGTTGAAAGATTTAGTTTTGGATTTACATTTTGCTTGTTCTAGATTCTGGTGAATGATTTATCTCAGACACTCTCTCCAGTTATAGTGTTTTCAAATGTATCACTACAATGTTCAGTCGTGACAGAAATAACTGAAAGAAATTAACTTACCGTCCATGTTCAAAACTGAAGTAATTGAGACAATAAGAGTGAAAAGACTACCAGAGTGTATGTGAATGTTTTGTTTGTTTTCCTTGAGATATAAAATGTTCAGTTGTTTCTTTGTTCATCAGGGAAGAGGCACCGCATCTTGAAAACCCGAACAAACAGGCTGAGGAACAGCTTTAGCCTAGCCTAGAGCTATAGCCTCCATCGGCCCCTCCACCACCCACACACAAACACACACAAACACACAAACTCGACAACCATAAATGAGGACTATAAACATGCAATACAGACCCATACTATTGTGATACAGTGTGTGGTACAATATGCAACGAACTCTTAAAGCACTGTATGCCGTTGTTGCCTTTATTTATTTATTTATTTATTACTGACTCCTTTTATTATTTATTGTTTATGTACTGTGTTGTCTAGTTTGTCTGACGTGTATTTTTAATCTTGTGCCTTGCTGCTGCTTCTGAGATACCAAACAGAATTTTGTGGCAGCGATTATAATGACAACAAACTTCCTTACGTCCATACTTTGTTGTGATCTGTAATATTGCAATGAAGTTATCCAAGTGTCCTGAAGATCCTGTCTATATATCATCCTGGTGTTTTGCTTGATTAGTTGTGTTTATGTATCTTGACTACCTAGAAGAATCTTCCACAGAAGCAAAGCTCCAAATTTTATGCAGTGAATTATGAAAGCCACAACACATGGTGTAACCACAATCACAGCACATACCATCTTGTGTGCTTAAAAAATAAAATATTTATTGGTTTAACTAAAAGCTTTATTTGGTCAAATTCTTTCTTTTAAAATGTTTCAGATCATATGATATCAGCACAAAAGGACAGCTAAATTATTTTCCTCCAAAAGCTTATTAACAAAAGAAGACTTTAAACAAACCTTTGTCAGGTTGTGATGAGAGTGTGGGGTATTATACAAGTTCCTCTGCATGTCTCAGATATAGTAAATACATTTCTTCCCATTTCTTCTGTTGTTCACCTGAGCTCCAGTGTGTTGACTTCATTGGATTATAACAACATTACAAGCTTTTGTCAC
>NC_060161.1:24217992-24270442 GCF_021292245.1 Micropterus dolomieu | reverse complement strand
AAGAGGCACCGCATCTTGAAAACCCGAACAAACAGGCTGAGGAACAGCTTTAGCCTAGCCTAGAGCTATAGCCTCCATCGGCCCCTCCACCACCCACACACAAACACACACAAACACACAAACTCGACAACCATAAATGAGGACTATAAACATGCAATACAGACCCATACTATTGTGATACAGTGTGTGGTACAATATGCAACGAACTCTTAAAGCACTGTATGCCGTTGTTGCCTTTATTTATTTATTTATTTATTACTGACTCCTTTTATTATTTATTGTTTATGTACTGTGTTGTCTAGTTTGTCTGACGTGTATTTTTAATCTTGTGCCTTGCTGCTGCTTCTGAGATACCAAACAGAATTTTGTGGCAGCGATTATAATGACAACAAACTTCCTTACGTCCATACTTTGTTGTGATCTGTAATATTGCAATGAAGTTATCCAAGTGTCCTGAAGATCCTGTCTATATATCATCCTGGTGTTTTGCTTGATTAGTTGTGTTTATGTATCTTGACTACCTAGAAGAATCTTCCACAGAAGCAAAGCTCCAAATTTTATGCAGTGAATTATGAAAGCCACAACACATGGTGTAACCACAATCACAGCACATACCATCTTGTGTGCTTAAAAAATAAAATATTTATTGGTTTAACTAAAAGCTTTATTTGGTCAAATTCTTTCTTTTAAAATGTTTCAGATCATATGATATCAGCACAAAAGGACAGCTAAATTATTTTCCTCCAAAAGCTTATTAACAAAAGAAGACTTTAAACAAACCTTTGTCAGGTTGTGATGAGAGTGTGGGGTATTATACAAGTTCCTCTGCATGTCTCAGATATAGTAAATACATTTCTTCCCATTTCTTCTGTTGTTCACCTGAGCTCCAGTGTGTTGACTTCATTGGATTATAACAACATTACAAGCTTTTGTCACACCATCATGTGAAATTTCACCTTTAGATCGTTCACATTAAACTTGTGTTGCATATTTAGCACAGGTTTAATCACATTAGAGGTTAAATACTGTCACCGCAGATATCTGGGAATATATAAACATGTACTTTCCTTGTTTTAACATGACATCTCACTGCAGCATTTTACAATTAGACACCAAAAAGGAAGAGTAAGTTCGACATTAGCTAGACTTTTCTGCAAAGCCACTCAAGCTCTTATACAATTTATTTCTGTTCTCCATCACTCAATGGGTCTCCCTTCTTCATCTCTTCTTCTCAGGCAGTGACAAACACTAGTCTGGCAGAGTAGGCCAGGTCAGCGAGGTAAAGCAGGAAGTTGAGCGCAGTAAGCACCGAGACAGTGATCAGTTTTGAATCTTGGCCTCCATACCGGTACTGTTTGTCAAACTGGAACACGGGCCAGATGATGGTTGCACTCAAGTACATGATAACTGCCAGGATCCCGTAAATAGACAGCAATTTGGGGAAGGAAATGGGGAGAAGGCCGGTGCACTCGCCCACACACATCACCACCACAGCCATGGAGACGATGAAGCAGATGCAGTAGACGGCCATGCACCACTTGAGCGCTGCGTGATGGTTGTATGACACGGGTTCGCTGACCAGGATGAAAATAACACAGGCCACAAAGGTCTGGCTCACCTTCAACAGGCCTGGAGCAGTAGCCATGTAACCTGCCACCTCTCCTGGTCTCGCTTTAGACAGGCTCACCTCCCCCATGTAGGCTACCGTTGCAAGGCAGGAGAAGACGGTGGAAGTGATGCGATATCCACGAACCTCGTCATTAAGCCTCTGGTTTTTAATGAAAAAAACTGGGAAGATGACAGAGGCAGAGAGGCAGAGGAAGGTGGCGTAGCAGGCGATAGTGATGGGGAAATTGGACCAGGAAACCGGGGCTCGGGCCTGAAGGCCGAACTGCTCCACCAGCAGGACCAGCAGGGTGCAGGTGAAGCTGAACGCCCAGCAGAAGATGCACCAGTCACCCATGCTTACGTTGTGCACCCAGGCTCCGTGTGCTGCGACACTGAACGCCACGCAGGTGAACACCAGGGCAGCTAAACGCACCCATAGCAGCCGGGGGGTGGACAACACGATCAGTGGCATGATGGGAAAATCGCAATCAGTCAGGAGATGGAAGTGGCTTCTGTCGTCCAGCGAGGGTTAAGATGAGTCTTTAATACTGAACGGGGATCTCAAGTGGGCTGCTTGTCACTCACTCTGTGGACGTTTGTCACATATTCTGCAGAAAAACAACAAGAGAGAAATCTGAATAAATTTAAATTTGGTGAAAAGATAAAACAGGAACCTGTACTACATATAGAAATATGTAGAATAGAGATGCAAGGCAGGCAGTACTGTGCAGTAGATCAGTGGAATAAAGCATCCTATGGTGCTTCATTTCTTAAGTAGAGATTTAAACATATTCTGCTTTCTTACAAATGTTGTAGCCCTAAATTAATGATGCATCATTTAAGCCTGAACAGCCTATAATAAAGAAGTTGTCCAGTGTCCAGTCTTGTTTCATATCTTGGGTAAATGACAACCAAAGCTAATGTCAAATGGTGAGAAACGGCAACATAAGAGCTGCTAGTTTGATTATTAATGAGTTTTTCATCCCTGGCTGACATGTTCAGGCTCAAACCACAGTTGCGTAAAGACCGAGGTATGACTGAGGAACTTGTTCAAGCTGTGACCTGTGCCAGGAAGGTTTACAGGAAGTGGGAGTTTTCCGTCTTCAGCTTGAAGGGGTTGGACGTAACAGTTGGATATTCGTGCCCTCTAGTGTCCAATATGTGGCGGTTTTTAGTTCAAGCCAAGTCAATTTAATTTATATATCCCATTTGCTGCTATATTTGCTGTACAATCTGTATTTGACACCCCTAGACCATTCAGACCTGCCTATTTTTACCTTTATTTAATCAGGTAATGTCATTGAGTTTAAGATCTCAGCATGGCCAGAAATAACAAGACAACATACAGCACCAGAGACAATCACAGACGGCATTAATGAGATTCAAAGTTAAAGTTCAAAATCGACCATTTGCGTGAGACATTGGAGTTTTGAAATCCTCTGTAATCCACTCCATTTATAAGCCAGTCTTCCCAAGTTCAGTATTCACTCGCAGGGTACCAAGAGTTAAACAGGCCGGAGATCTGGTTTTGTGAGCAGCAGTGGTTTTAAATTTGAAAACTTATATCCTGAGGCAGCTTTTTCAGGAAACCTTTGTGAGGCTCTTTGTGTTGATAATGAGGAGAATCTTTCTATTATCTTATTTTTCTTGTACTACACAATTAGTATATTTATCTGCTGTAATAAAATACAAAGAACAATAACAAACTGCATCCTAAAATAGAGCGATCAGCATGAGAATAAAGGATCTCCAAAGCCACAGTCACTTTGTGTTGAAAAGTGGTGGGGACATAAGGGCCCAAATTCAGGGCTTGATGATACACTTCTGTCACGAGACCAGACGATGCTCAAAAACAAGATGAGGAGATCTTTAACACTATTTTGAAGAAATATGATATGATGGGTTCTCCCCAGAAGATTCAGAGCATTAAACACTTAATTTCTTGCATTCTGGTGACATCTTCTGCTTCACTTTAGGGTGGAAATGTCTTCATTTATAAAAAGTGAAACAAATAAAATCAACTGGCAGGTGACAAATAAATAGAATGCAATAATCATCAGCCTGTTACCTTTTTGGGGCAATGCACAGTTGTTTCTTCTATATTGAAATTGCTTTGCATGTTTTTTTATTGTGCAAATAAACTTTTCTCAAAGCATTTTCCTTTTGGCCTATTTAACATTTCTTGGTGCAAGCTATTTTTCAGAACAATTTTAACAAATGCTTTCAAAAAGTCACGGGGTCAAAATCAGCCATTTCAAAATGTGGTGGGGACGTGTCAGCGTCCCCAGTGTAAATAACACCTATGAGCTCATAGTTAACTGTGCGATCCTGTCCTCAAGACCAAAGCGTGCTTTATTCTTATGTAAGAGTAGTTTCTGCGCCATTTCCTTCACATGCCGTTTGAAAGCCAGATTCACAGATAATTCATGAGATAAAGTGACATAAGGGAAACTTCCACCTAAAACCTCCTTCCATTGCCACAGGTTAAATGAGCTTTATTTTGAAAGAGAGGTGGATTTCTCTCACTCATGGAATACAATGAAGTGAGGCAATGCGCCCTTGCCAAATTTTAAATTGCAGTACTGGCATTTGACAAACAGATGATGAGGTATCTGCTGTAGATGCAGATGCTGAGACCATGACCTCTGCTCTACAGACAGAGCGGTTGGTGCATCTGCCATGGAGAAAAGAATGCTGCGTCATTCTGCCAATGCAAACCTTGAAAATGGCTAATCGCATTTGTCTTTTAGCCGATGATGCCATAGAGTCTACTTTCTGTTTTGTGTAATGAGAGTAATACACAGGAAGCAGCTCTGGAGCGCTAACGGCATGTCCGCAGGAACCCACACCAGCAACCAAATGAGCACTTAATCACTTTGTCAGACATAATGTGAATCAAGCCTGGAGCTAGAAATGCAGCTCTTCAGCTGATAATACAAAAAAACCTCCCTCTTTAACATCAGCTTGAATCCATCATCTTTTCTAGTGAAATATTATGAGTTTAAACATAGGTCTGCTGCTGGTCTCCCAGTTTGACATGGTGAGAGAAACTGTTTAGATAAAAAAGATAAAAAAAACCTGTTGAAGCATACTGAGAAAGATGTGGTTGTGTGGTGTACGTGACCTTGTGCTGTTCCTGCTGACAGGAAACCAGCCTCGTTTGATTTTTTGGTTTTATGCTATGCATAGGCCTACTGCATATAGGTCAAAACAAACACATAGTGCTACTGTAGCTTAGGCCTATATCACTGTGTAGGCCTAGCCCATACCTTAAATGTTGATCATTTACACTGGCGTGAAATGGGAGCGTATGAACACAGAAAGCTTCTTAAAACTAACTACACCTCTTCATACATTCCGTTATTTCCTGGTTTTAAGAGAGTCGAGGCTGCAAGCAGACACATCAGCGTTATAATGGAACCAGAGGAGATAGTTTAACTTTAGTACATAGTATAGCCTACTCTGTAAAATAGCCTATAGCCTACACATTACAACTGGCGCATAAAGTGAGTGATATAGATTTTTTCCGTACCAAATAGAGGTGATACCGCGCCCAGAGGGCTGTGCCATAATGAGCTCTTCTCGCTTGTCCAAAAATAGACCAGAATAAACGCTCTCCAGACTTCTGCATAAACTCTCTGCGAAAAAAAAAAAAAACAAGACTGGAGAATGATCTTACCGATTTCTAGTGTGGGAGTTGTCTTTCGTTTTTCTATAAGCTTTAAGTTCCTGAACACCGCGCGGAGCCTCCTTAGCGGCGCATCCCCTTCTCTCATCCACCCATCGACCCATACCTCATACAGCTGAGTGGATCCCACGCCCCGCGCTGGCCATATTTGGTAAACTGTTGAAACCCTCTCCAACCCTCAGTAAGGTCGTCGCAATTCAAAGTGTGTCATAATACGCCAGCAGAAAATAACTGATGCGAATATGCCCGCTGAAAGAATTAGTACCTATCTCTTTGCTAAAGATCTGTGATTTTTTTTCTGTGGTGTAGCCACTTTTCCCATATCTGCTTGTTGCTATCAGAATCAGAATGAGGTTTATTACCAAGTACATTTTCACATAGGAGGAATTTGCCTTGGTATGTGCTTTACAGAACATAATATAAATAGGCCTATAAGTAAAGAGATCAAAAATGAACAAGTATACAAAATAATACAATAATACTAATGGAAAAAAAGAATGCCAAAAATATACAAGATATTAACAAGCAATGTGAAAAAATTCACAGTAACCATAAAAGAATTAGTGCAATGGACACTGTTCAAAGTGGAGCATTGTTCTAAGGTGTGGGGTCAGGTGTGTGTGTGTGTGTGTGTGTGTGTGTGAGTGTGTGTGTTTATGAGGGGCATGAGAGTCAGTGACAGTGGGGGACCTGGCTTTGTTGAGGAGGCCAACTGCAGCGGGAAAGAAGTGTTCTTGCACTGTTCATGCCAACAATAGGAGCAAAACATACACATGGTTTATTGTGGTAAAGCCTATTTTTTAAAGCTGGCAAGGCACTTTGTTTGTAAAAGTGGTGGGGACATGAGCGCTCAGATTAGGGCTGTGAAGATATTAACTCAGGAGACGCGAGGCTGCACTGGGCTCAGGAGAACAAGATGAGAACATATTTTAACACTATTTCGAAGAAATATTCAGCACTGAAATGAGTTGGGGGCTTGGGTGTCCTCCCCCAGAAAACTTTAAAAGTGCATTAAACACTTACTTTCCTGCATTCTGGAGACATTTTCTGCATCACTTTATGATGGAAATGTCTTAATTTATAGCTGTAAAAGGAAACACAGAATCCAGGTGACAGGTGACAACTCAGAATATAAGAAATATAAAAAATTGTAATGCAGAAATCAGTAGCTTGTTCTTTTTTTTAGCTTAAGTTGTTTTGTTTGGACAATGCACATTTGTTTCCTTTGATTGCCTTGCATTGCATGTTTCATTATCATTCAGCTTGTTAACATTTCTTGTTGCAAGCTACATTTCAGAACGTTTTTAAACAATGGTTTCAAAAAGTGATGGGGACATGTTCCCAGCTTCTCCAGTGGACAGCACTTAGCACTTTAAAACATTACATTGCACTTAATTGCACAGATTGGCACTAAACTGCATATCTTAACATATTGCACTTTACAACAGATTACTTTCACCTTATAACTGATTTACTTTGGTAACCAGCTCATGACCTACAAGTGAAGCACTGTCTTACAGGCTATATTGTGGTGTAGTGTATGTTGTCTTTTTTTGTATTGACCTGGGAGTCTGCAGAGGAAAAATAGCCTTCACGCTAAATCTGGCATATTTACATTGACGTACATAAAGATATGTTCATTAATGTGCTATGTCCATTTTAAATAAATTAAATATGACAGCCCATAGTAGGCTATACGTTTCTGCCATATTTGGAAACTTTTAAAACAAAGACTGAAAGGAGCTTGAACGTTTTTCCTTTTCCTTTCTAAATAAATAAATAAGCATCCGATTAAATACTCAGTGTCCATGCATGCAGCATGTCAGGATCAGTCCTCCATAAACTGTAGCCTCCATGGTAGTCAGCAGCATGTAGGTTTCGGTGGGGCAAAGCGGCTGCAGTACCGGAGTCCACCCAGGCGGAGGCGCTGTTCCGCACCGTATGATCTTTGAGAACATGGTGGTAGATCAGCAGCCAGTCAAGACAGCAGGATATCAACACATCAGAGAACATTATTTCAAGAGCTGGGATTAAAAAAAAGACAAATACTATATGCAACGATTGGGATTAACTGCCGAGTCTTCAGGCAGAGAGAGAAAGAGAGAAGTAATCCGGATATTCCCACTGTGACTTGTTTTGGGAAACAAACCTGAGGTGGAGCTTTAACGTTAACTGGAATCGTATCGCCTTTGTAGCTAACGCTATCTGGCTAACGTGCAGCTTTAGTGTTTGCATTTGCACGAAAACGGGACTCTGCGATAAAACGTTATCGACCTGGATTATGCATGGACTGTCAACATCTCGGCCACTTTAATACCCAACCATTTACATACAGTTAAAGCCATGCTGGCCTCTCAACTTGCAGACATAGCTGGTTAGCTGGCTACCTCCAGAGGACCGACTCGTTGGCGCAGCTGGAAGCCAAACCCACGGCGCTTTCGGTCGGTCTGACGACCAACGCGATGCCGCGGATTGAAGCCGGCCCTTCTGTAGAGCTAACTTCAGGAAGCTAACGCTAGCTGGACATAGCAGGCCGCTTCAGATCGTTGTTATCATTCCTTAGTCAGGCTATTTAGATAGGTCACGAAGCACATTTATTGCTTTCATTCACGGTAGTTTTTACTTTTATGAGCCCAACGGCAGAACGAGCTAATGCCGGCTAATCTGCTAATTAGCTAGCTAGTTAGCCAAGAGCAGTTAGCGCCTGGGCTGGTTGTTGTTTACACTGTGCTAGCATTTACATTTCTACCACTTACAGTTAAATTACTGTAGGAGCGTGTTGAAGTGGGACTGCTAATTGACGTTTTACTTATCAAACTGAGGTACGTTATTTTATATCTGGAGAAATTTTGCGTCAGCCAGCCTCATGTTAGTGTAACGCACACAATCAGTACAGATATCGTTGTTAGAAACCACTCTAGTGTTTTAGATTTTAAACATAATCTATGCAAGCATATGACTTAGACAGGAGCGGTTCAGGTAGTGCTTAGCTTGTATTGGATTAATTAGGTTGGCACTGCTGCTCATAGCCTCACATGTAAACAAGTCTGTCTGCGTGTAAGGTTTTGGTTAGTTATTTCATTGCAGGGTCACTAAATGCCATTTAACATATTGCTTTTCTGTTATTTGGACTTAAGTTATGCGTGTTGAAGCTTTGGATTCACCTTCCCTGATTTAGCTTTTTTACACAGACACTAAACAGGCATGGGAGTTGTTGACCACCTGGAGCAAAGCGAGACATATCAGCCATTCATTCATGATTGATGAGCTTTGAGGAGGCAGACTGTCCTTTATCTATTTTCCACTACAGCCTAACCACTGCATCAGAGCCACTTTCAGCCTTTTGTTACAGTATGTATTTTTAACCACTAATGTAAGCTTGTGAATAGGGACACTTGGGAGATTTAGTTTTAGCAGCACTTTCTTTTACAAGTCCTCCTGACACCTAACTGGAACCGCTGTGGTGGATGGGAACATGAGGAGCAGTCTGTCTGATCTGAACCAGCGTCCAAGCAGCTTGAAAATCTGATCAAAGCACAACAGAGAGCCCCATTGTGTGGACTGAAAACTGAAGAGGAAAGAGATGATGGTGATGATAAGGGAGGCCCAGTGACCGTGTTGATCCCGCACCACGAAGCAGAGGGGTGGCGCACAGCTGCAGACATGAGTCTCCGTCAACCCACCTCTACACTGGACAGGTATGAGCCACTACACTCAGACTGTTCCAATGGTTAAGGATACGTCTCAACGCCTTGCTTGGGGGTATAAAAAAGTAGTACTCCCAAATTGGCCAATTGACATGTCTTTATCTGATTTAGGTCCAGTCTTGCCACTGGAAAAACCTGTCAGACTGGCTGCTGTGAGGTGATGAAACTGCTCTCTGGAACCAGGAGAGACAGATGGCAAAATACTTGATGCACAGCAACATAGGCAGCCCGAGAATACACACTGAAAAAGATTTTTAAACAATTCTTAGACTGAATATTTGTGGGTGTGCGGGGGAAGGATCAATCATAACAATAATCATGACTCTTAACTCTGTGATTCTGAATCGATTCACAGACGCTGTTGATGTTTATTGAGAAAGAGGAACTTAACAGAGAGACTTAACTTTCATCTTTAAAAACTTTGTGCTCCATCACCCAGAGGCTACCTAACGTTAGCTCACTGCCAGAACACGCACATCAACTCAACATTTAGCTGAGTTGATGTGATGTTAGTCAGTAAATGACACTTCCGTTTAACTGGTCTCATACAGACAGAAGCCTGTAGCATGCTTCCAAATCAATGCACTTTACTTTTTGAAATGAAAGGCTCAGAAACTGACCTTCATCCTGGCCAGCTTTATATAGGTTCATTTTTAATGTTGTTGCACACCTAGTCACCAAAACAAATTCCTTGTATTGTGTAAAAACAACTTAAAGCAATTAATCCAATTAACCTGATTCGGAACAGCCAGTTATGTTTCATATTGCGTTTGACTAGATTGGGAGCCTCAAAACAGTTGTTTGATTTATTCAACTGAGAATTGATTCTGAATCGAGTCGAGACACCAAGAATCTGATTTGAATTTCCTAAAGATTTCCGCCGTTATTGTTAATATTGAGTTTCAGTATCTGTTTGTTGCTTAAATCTCGTGTTGTGGCTCTTCACCTGCGCTGTCTAGCTTTTGCCGCTGCTTAAAACTTAATGTACAGCAGTTCATCCTGTTTGTCGCCATGCTCACCACGTAGCCCAACACTGTGTTTCTGTGGTCATCTGTGTCTTGATCGTGTGTCTTTCCTGTTTCTCCTGCTGTCAACTTTTTCCCCCTCTGTCTGTCTGTGTGTGTGTGTGAGTTCTTGTGCACGTGCCTACCGCTGTGTCTGTGTCTCTGTGTGTGTGTGTGTGTGTGTAACAGCAGGGCAGCCAATAAGAAAAACGCCCACCTGTTCAGGTAGGAAAGCTGTTCAGTGAGAGCTAATGTCAGGGTTTGGGGTTAATGACGCCTACAAGTTGTACAGCTGTGGCAGCAGATTTCAGGTTGCTCGGGCTTCATGTAGCAGTGTAGTTATATATACAGACTTGCCAGCACTTCTGTTGTGTCCCAGGTTTCTCCCATATTTCAGAGCCTTCTCCCAGCGCCCTCCTGTTTTGTTGTTTCTTCCGGCAAACCCCTGTAATTTGCACGGCCCTCAAACTCTCTTGTGAATCATCAAACACAGATCCATACGTTTTGCATGTTTGTCTCACTTCACCCATGTTGCCGGATTGCCTACGAAAGACAATCCACCCACTACGTACGATTTCAACCCATCTGTCGCGGCAACCCGGCACGTTAGCTGTTGTCAAATTTCCACCTAAAAAAAATAAATGCAAATTTGAGCAGCTTTGGGCTGCACAGTTTCCATTCATATCTGCCAGTTACCATGATAGTAGCCGTGCCTCTAGGGTTGAGTTTAATATGGGGCGCGGTGGGAAAAAGGACGTGAGCAATATACGCCAATATACTCCGTATGCTCACAATGTATCATAGCTCACTGGGATGCACCGATTCATATATCATATAAGAAACATCATGGCTCCAACTAATCATGTCGCTACTGGTGATGATACTGATTTGGTGGATTGATTTGATGCATTCCCAGTAACTTGTTTTATATGAAGTGCAGCCTTGAGGATGTTTTGAACAGATCTCGGTCAGTTTCTCTGTGTCCTTTTTTACGTCAAGATTGGTCTTCATTCTTCTCTCTTTTCTCTGTCCCTCTCCCCCTTGATCTGCCTTTTCCTTCTTTTCTGTCATGCTTCGCTTTCAGCCCTTTTGCTGCTTGGTGAGTTTTTCCCGTCGACTCCTTCCACGCTTCTCGTGCTCTTCATATTCTCCCTCTCTCTTTACCCCAACATATCGTTCCACGCGCCTCACCCTGAATCTTCTGCCTCTGACCTCCACCTCCCCTCCTCTCATGTTGTAAGCTTCTCCTCTTTCTCTTCCCTTTTTTTCTTCATCTTGCCTTCAGTGGTTTCCCCTCTCTTCATTTATTCCCTTCAGATCTGCCCCCTCCCAGAGTGTTTTTCGTAAGTCACCCTGTTTAGTTTTGCTTCGTGCTGATTCTCTCTTCCGCTCATGTCCCAAACCCAGGCTCAGCAGTCTGACCATCGGGGACTCTGAACGCAAATCCTCTGCCACCCAGCCGAGGGAGCTAGCAGTTGATGTCCCTGCTGAGAGTACGGGTAATTGTGACTTCCCACGCTGGTTTATGTTTTTGTTTCAGTATTTCACTAGATTTTATATAATGGACTAATCGACTATGCCTCCCAAACACCTTTTGCATCCCCCCACCCTCCCCTCCCAGTTCCTGGTCTTGTCCAGAGATGTGTGGTCGTGCAGAAGGACCAGCTCGGCTTCGGCTTCACAGTGTGTGGAGAGAGAGTCAAGCTAGTGCAGAATGTGCGACCAGGTGAGACGCGCACGGTCGATGTGTTGATGTTATCTGCTTATGCTTGATGTTTGTAGTGGTACACGTGAGATATGAGATTTTCTTTAGCTACATGAGCTTCACTGTCTGCCTTTACTCATCCTCACAGGTGGCGCTGCAGTCAAGGCCGGGGTCCAAGAGGGGGACCGAATCATAAAGGTTTTTAATACTTCTGTCTGAGAGTTATTGGTTTGTTCCTGTTTTTAGTGTGGCTGATTTTCCTCTTGTCCTCTCAGGTGAACGGCTCGCTGGTGTCCTCCATGTCCCATCAGGAGGTGGTGAAGCTCATCAAATGTGAGTTTGATCTTTGTATCTGTTTGCCTGTTTTGTTTTTTACGTTTGCAGTGTTTCTGTTCTTATTCCAGTGTTTATCTGACTCTGTGTCTTTTCAATCGTCCCACAGCTGGAACGTACGTAGCTCTGACACTACAAGGACCGCCCCCTTCAGCTGCCCCCCTGCCTTTAGAGCCCTTCAACGCCGACCTCACACCCAATCAGAGGACGTCTCTGGCAGGGGATGCTCCACCCCCTCCACCTCCACCCTTGCCCTCTGGGCTGAGCAGCACCCCTTCCCAAAAAATCACTGGACCCAAACCACTACAGGTGAATGAAATTATATTAAGCGTTGATAGTAACAGTTTGCCAGCTACTGTCATGTTGTATCAGTGAAACAGATGTTAAGCTTCAGAAAATGACAATATGTAGGTGTTACAAACAAAGAAAAAAATATTTTGGTGCACATCATCAAAATTATTTACAGTTTCTGTTGTTGATGTGTTTTTTTAGGACCCAGAAGTACAAAAACACGCCACTCAGATACTCAGGAAAATGCTGGAGCAGGAAGAAGCTGAACTGCAGGTACTCTATGCTGCCCTGGTATTTTAAAAAGCACTTGCCAAAATGTCTCACATACATATATACTGTAGTGTTCTGCATAGCCCCAGGTTGCATCATGATATGTGTGTAATTACTGTCTGTACTAGGAAGTTTTAGCAGCCAAAATGTGCTGTTGATAACCGAGGCTAACCAATTTACAGGAGCTGCTGGAGGAGCTGACGAGGAACCCGTCGCCGTCACTGGAGGAGCGGATTAAAAGTGCCAAGAGGAGAGCTCACCAAGTCCGGGTCAAGATTCAGCAAGATCTGGTGAGCAGACCTGCCTGATTTATTTATCTTTTAACAGGCTTTCTATATTTACTGAACACCCCTCTATGTATTGTAGTTTATCTGGGATAGAGATTGAGAAATAGACTTAGATCTGCAAAAATGTTAAAGAGCATTGCATCAGATTCTAGGCCACACAATGAAAAAATTAAAGTAAAAGCACATTTTGAAATTCACTGTCATGTGGTCTGAAAAGAATCTGAGATCCTGTAATCATTATTCATCCTCACATTTAGTCCTTCTCTGCTTGCATTAGGTAAACAAAACAACTTACTGCAGTGTAATACACCTGCCTGCCATAACAGTTTCGACAGAGTCAAAGGATTTTAAATTCAAATCCGTATGTCAGTGTCATGTTTACAGCCCATTCTGCTGTCTGAGTAAATCCTGCTTTAACGATGACGTGCATAATTAACTTTTACAGCCACTGCTGAAAATGAACTAAAGCTTTTATTCTGCTTCTCCAGGACGGAACGCGATCAGAATCTGCCGCGAGCTACGTCATAGCAGGAGAAGGTGTGTATCTCTTTTATCTTTTAACTTATTTAAATACACAGAAGTACAGCAAATAAACTGAGATCTCGTCATTAGATTTGTTGGTGCTACTCACTTCCCTTACACGACCCCACATACAGCGATTTAAAAGCTTATTTTCTTGAGTCGCTGGCCCAAAATAATCTTTTTATGTTTTAATTTTATTGTGCTCCCCAAAAAGGTTCTATTAATTTAATCCCCGAAGGGAATAATTAATCAACAAAGTCATCTTGCTTTAAGAAAGTGGCTCAAAATGTGTCTTCTGTTGTGCCATACGCTGTCCAAGGTCAGGGCTTACTCACCTCTGAGGCCATATGCTTAACAAAACGGAAGCACTTGTCAGAGCTAAGTAGTTTAAAACTCCTCTGTGCCTTTGGCAGGTCGACTATCAATGGACTCAAGTGAAGGAGACGTGGAGGTAGGCTGCACTGTCTTGTCTTTTCTTAAACTGGTGAGATTGTATGTTTGTGTATGTGATGGTCCCACTCATCCCGTCCCCCTCATCCCCCCCTTCCCTTCCTCCTCCTCCTCCCCAGGGCTTTGAGAGTCCCCACTCCTCCCCCTCATTCTCCTTCAGGATGCCCCTACACCGACGGCAGAACTCCGACACACACACCCTGTCTGATTTGGTGAGATGGACACACCCACTTTCATTCACTTTAACACAGATGCCTCCGGGAAAAAGATCCTCACATGCAGTCTGAAAATATCTTTAGTAGGGGTGGGAGGAAAAATCAATTCTTAGATGAATCGCGACGCCGACGTGGAAGATTGTGAATCGATTAACAAATGTCAAAAATCGATTATTTAAATGTTAATTGATAACATAATGTTGACAGGACGCAAACAGCGGAACTTGCGGAAGTGCAGCACCCAGACCGTCTGTGGCGTGCAGATAACAGAGAGACCCGTGTTTCCCCTGTATTCGGCACACCAGCGCTGCGTAATGAATAATCACTCTACTTAAATGTCACACAATAATTTATATCAATGAGCAAGTGATGATTTTAACTCGTACACTGTGTGAGCATGGTGACACTCGACTGTTGGCTGCTCTCTGCGTATCCTGAGAGTGTGGCCTAGCGAATGAGAGAGAGAGAGCGGCAGAACATGACGGCGGAGAAAAATTAGCAGTAAGTTTAAGTCTTGTAGTAAACATGCAGCGTAGGTCACAGTGTGTCCTTTAATAAAAGTCTGTAGTTTCTCCAACTGCTGGAAAAGTGAAGGTTGTTAGCGCTAGCTGACATCCCCCCTGTAGAGTATGTTATTTGGCTGTTATGTAACTTTAGCTAAATTAGTAACAAAGTTGTTAGCTCTGCTGTATGTCATTAGTACTAACTTACTCGTCAGGGGTTGAGAACATCAGGTACAAGCTTAGACTAAACTGGTGTACAGCTCTGTCCTGTATACATACTGTACATCCTGTTTATTATATTTCAGTTTTTCAGAGGAGTCTGCTCCTTCCCTTTCGCTGGGGTTACGCTGAACATAGAGAAACTCAGAGTTTTACAGAGGCTCTTTGTTTCACGATCAGGGCGACTACTGGAATATCAAGTTTGCAACCACTGAAGTAAATCAGGTTATGAGTCATTTAGTTTATTGTTGTGTAGTTTAAGCAAAAACAGGGCCTGCATCGCCAGCTGCATACTGTTGTATCGCTCACTGAGCCTTCCTGCTCTGAGAGGTAGCTCACCTGTGACTGTTAAAAATGTAAAGTCAAGCAGTGAGACGGAGAAGAGAATTGTACACAGCCTTAGATTCATATTTCACATCACCCAACCGCATGCACAGCTGATGAGTGAAAACAGCAGGTGTGCTTGGCCCCTCTGTGCGTGTCCTCAGGTGTGAAGTGCTTTCCCATTTCTTGAAACCTGTGTGTGCGCATTTGTGTTCAAAGGGCGGAAAGGCCCAGATCATCGGCCCCGAGGAAGAGGATGAGGAAGATAACGGCTATGCATTTAATGAGGTGAGAAGGGCTGTAATCGAGCTGCTTGATGTGATTTTCCTCCTTTTTCGACGCTGCATCTTGCTGTTCCCTCCATCTTTACAACTATTCATAATTTTTTTCTCTTTCTCCGTCTTTCTCTCAGATGGACGGCCCGTTTCAGGACATCGAGTTGCTGAAGTCACGGCCGGCACACATGGCGGTGTTCATGAGATACATCTTCACCCAGCTCCTGGACCCCAACCCTCTGGTCAGTCTGCATCATGTGTAATGTTACAACAAATGTAATGAAAGATAGCGTCTCCTACATTTATTTTCCTTTGGGACTGATGATTGTAATTGTGGTTGTCTAAGAATTGAAATGTATGCTGCTGTTTTTTAATGTCATTGACATCTGGAGTAAATGCAAATAGTATAATAAAGGATAACGGTGCTATTTTATTGTAGTATCTTGACACCTAACTAACCAAAAACATTGATTTTTAATATTTCAAAATGTATATCTAGGTTAGCTTTCTTACGTTCATGCTTATGTGTTTCTACGACAGCTGTTTTACCTGTCGGTGGAGGCCTACCTGGGCTCCAGTCCTAAAGACGCCCGCGCACTTGCACCTCAGATCTGCTCCCATTTCCTGGACCCAGACGCTGTATGTACCGACTTGTCTTAATGATTCTATACTAATATTCCTTTATCACAGTGTTGGCGTTAATGCAGTTTTTTCCAAAAAATAAATAAAAGTAGTTGCATTTGGCACCACAGAACGTAAATGATAAACTTTATTCTGATCCTCTGTTAAAAAGTGATATGGCTTATATATCGCGATAAATACTTACAAAACTGTGAATATTTGTGCCTCCTGCGTCTGCTTCTATTACTGTAACATTACAGAACTTTTTATTTTTTCCCTTTTAGCCCCTGAAAATCAAAGTACGGGAGGAGTATCTCACCGATATAGGTAAGCCAAAACTAAAAGCTCGTTGAGTTGTGGGTTTACTCAATTTGTTTTGTGTTTTTAAATGAATATTTCTGCCTTCAACCAAAGATTTTTGAGGTCTTCTTTCATGTGAGACTAAAAACTGAAAAGTGACTTGTGATGAAGTGTGCCCGCTCACATGATGTTGTGTCCATCTTCCCTTCAGAAAGTCGACTTCATGCCCAGGAGGACATCAGAGGACCTCTGTCTGAGCTGCAGCAGCAAGTACTGCCAGACATCCAGGACCAGATACAGGACTACAGGTACATTACTTCAGATTTTTCTTGTTTGTAACATTGAGAAACATTTAAACTGGGAATTAAACAGCGGAAGTTAGTTTGTTTACCTTTTAGGTTTTCCCATCTGATAGAAGAACATTAACAGGACTTCATATTAACCCATTGAGCTTGTGTTTCACAGGAACAAGCAGATGATGGGTCTCGGCTCTCTGTTCGGAGAAGGAGACCTGCTGCAGCTGGATGGAGACCCGGTGAAAGAGAGACAGGTGGTGGACAGACAGGTCACCGCCCTCTGGGAAATTCTGTGAGTCTTGCTCAGACGCTGCTGTTGCATCATGTTTTTCCTGTTATTAAAAACTGTAAAATTACAACAACTTCAGGTTCATGGCGAGGGCACGGGTTCATTTTCTGGACAAAGTTGACTCACCTTTATCTAAATGATGTCAAACTAGAAAAGATCCAGTTGTTTGCTTTCGTCGGTTTTGGACCAAAATTGATTTTCTGGGTTTAAATTCACCTGTTCACTCATTATACATTAGTTTGCTTAAAGACGTGGCTCTAATCATGAACTGAATATTAACACACAGCGAAAGAAGGAGCCTCACCCAAGCTATCATAGCACGACCTGGAGACCACATGACATTTACTCCTTTAATTTTAGCCACACACACCGGCCGATTTCTGTCACATGACTGCTGCACTATAGTCTGTGTCTCACGTCATTGTCTCGACCTGAATGAAGTGGATTTAACTTTGAGGAATTAAACAGGAGATCTCTTTGAAAGCCTGTTATTTCTTATGGAGGGAGTTAACCGCCTTTTCATGTCTCTCTTTCTGTTCCCCCTCTAGATCAAAGCACGAAGAGGACAGAAGGTAAAACAGGCGTCTCAAGAGTGAAATTGTAATTTAACAGCAGCAGCAGCTGCCTGAGCGATGTGGTTCATTGTCTCTCAACACCTTCTCTTTGTTTGTTTCCTCTTGTGGTCTTTTCTCTTCGTCACTTTCCCCTCCTCCTGTCACCTCTCTGTCTCTCTGTCTCTCTCTCTCTCTCTCTCTCTCTCTCTCTCTCTCTCTCTCTCTCTCTCTCTCTCTCTCTCTCTCTCTCTCTCTCTCTCTCTGTCTCTCTCTGTCTCTCTCTGTCTCTCGGTCTGTCTCTCTCTGTCTCTCGGTCTCTGTCTCTCGGTCTGTCTCTCTCTGTCTCTCGGTCTCTCTCTCTCGGTCTCTCTCTCTCTGTCTCTCTCTCGGTCTCTCTCTCTCTGTCTCTCTCTCTCGGTCTCTCTCTCTCGGTCTCTCTCTGTCTCTCTCTCTGTCTCTCTCTCGGTCTCTCTCTCTCTGTCTCTCTCTCGGTCTCTCTCTCTCTGTCTCTCTCTCAGTTCTCCTCTGGCGTCGGCCGTGCTCCTCTACCTGCGTCACTCCGGTATCAAGCTAAGAGACTCGAAGGTCTTCCCTGGTTTGAGCACAGAGAAGGAGAAGTGGCTCGCTTTCTTAAAGACGAAAAAGGTAAGAGTGGCATCTGCCTCTACAGAGTCCTCTCCTCTCTAGCATATGGCCTTTGCAACTTTACAACTGGCTGTGCCAAACCAGTCTTCACTCCTAATGCCTCAACCCAACACCCAATCAGAGCCAGCGTTTAATCTAGTCCGCTACACTGCAGAGTCTGACAGCTGAACACGTGAGGACGGTAAAAGAACTTTGCCCACTTATCGTTCAGGGCAGTGGCAGCAACTTGGATGTAATGTAGGCTAACGTCAACTGTATAAAACGTGTCGGCATCTGTGTTGTTTACACTGGGGGAGCTGGGGATCTGTCCCCATCACTTTTTGAAAGTGTTTGTTAAAGATGCTTTGAAAAATAGGTTGCAGCAAGAAAAGTTAAATGACAAATGAAAGTGCTTTGAGAAAGTTTTTTTTTTTTTTTTAAAGTAAGAATAAAGAAGCTACTGATTATAAAATGATCCCAGTCAGTAACTTTAACACCTTCTTGTCACAGTTTCTATTTGGCCAAATTTTTCGTTCTCTTCCTGTGAACATGACAAAAGAGGAGGGAAGACTAAATCATGCCTGCATGTGTGCTAATTCAGCAGGGAAGATATTACACGAGAAAAGTTGATCTACAGGAGAAACGTATGTGAAAGCAACACAGAATAAGAGCTGCACTGCATTAGATTCTTTATTACTTTTCCACCTGAATTTTGTGCTTCCCTTTACATGAATAAAAACATTTCCATCAAAAATTGGAAAATGTATAGGAAAATGTATATCACCTGAATGCAGGTGCGTGCACACACACACACACACACACTGATATATTTCAGCATTGATGATTTCTATTAAATACTGTGAAATTATCATCTCATCTCGTACCGAGGTAATGTTCACATGCCTAGAGCTCACCAGGTCCGCCCCACAGGTAACCAAAACTCTAAAACCTTTTCTTTGTGCTATTCAAACGAAGGCAAGTTTGGGTAAACAAAAATCCACTGGCGCAGCTAATAAAAGATGAGAATAGAAATAGAAGTTGATAAACAAGAACGAGGGAAATATGCTGATTGTGACTTCATGGTTCGTCTCTCCACAGCTGACTGGTATCAAGAAAGAGAAAGATGGAGAGGATAAAAAGAGAAATCCCATCCTGAAGTACATCGGCAAACCCCGGTCCACGTCCCAGTCCAGTAAATACAAACACACACACGCATTCATGCATAGAACTGGGGAAGAAAGATCATTATTTGATCACGACATGTGTTCATGCTAAAATGCTAAAACGCACTTGCAGTAATGTAAAATCTAAACCGGACAGCTTATTCTTTTAGTCCTCTTGCTGCTCGCACTGGCACATTGTCAGTATTTAAAATGCAGCTGAGAGCATCTGCTGAAACCACTGGTACCCTACAGGCACCCTAATACGAACATGTGATTCTCTCACTCATTGTATTTGTCAGGCACTATTGATTTTTTTTTGCCCTCTGTTTGTCCTTTTTATTGTTTTAGCAGGTTTATTTATTGATTTATTGTATTTTCATTGTCTTGTTGTTGTTCTGATTTCATTGTTTCCTTTTGGTTCATTTTGGTTTCGTAGCATTCCATGTCCCGTTGTCACCCACCGAAGGTACATATTTTTTTGGTCATTGCACTTTATTTGTGAAATGTTTGTATTTTGAACATTGCTTGTGTTCCACCTCATTTTCCATCAACCCTTTCTGCCGAGAGCGCACGTGTACTTTTTTAATCATACTGTGCAGTTAAGTCCTATCTGTGTTTGCAGTCCGGCCTGGCAGTGTGAGGAACATCATTCAGCAGTTTGAGAATCACACAGAGACGACGGGGGAGGAGGGTGGTGACGCCGCCGACCCGCAGAGGCTCTCCTCCAGCAGCCTAGGGGAAGAAGGCATGGACAGGTAGCTCTGATGCTTAACTTCTTAAACTACGTCATCACGTTAGTGGGTGACTGATATGTGTTGTTGAATGGCCAAATATTTAGCCAATATATAATGCAGATATCAAAACAAAGAAAAGTCATGTATAATTCCATTATTCCATGCAGAGTACAATGTAATATACATTTTATTTTAGCCAGTTATTTTAAACTTTTTAATAATGAATGAAATAGAGAAACACACGGGGTCTGCTGTAGATTTTTAGAACATGACTGGTGTTTAAGGGAGAGTGGGGTACAATTTGTCAGATGTCATTCAGCTACATTATTCTCTATAGTATAACAATATATATTTAACACTAGCCAGTAATGGTTATAGGTTAGATTAGACTTGCTGTCATTGAGGATGATATATCTGCCTCTGAGTGCAGGTATCGGTAATTGGCTGACTGACTAATCGGTCTATCACTAGTAGATGTTAAATATATAGTGTACTACCTACTCATTTAGTAAAATGCTCTGTTTTCTTTATTGTAGCCCCACGATCTCCGTGCGTCTGGCACGCAGCGAGTCGTTGAAGGCTCAGGGAGAAGGGCGCCGCCGGGGTGTTGTCTCTGGAACGGAGTCTGTCCCTCGCTCTCGAAGTGACGTGGACATGGAGGACTGCGGGGAGGACAGGGAGGGCCCGGGCCTCAGGCTGCTGCAGCACAGCACCTCATCTGCATCCAGCAGCTCTGCACGGTAAAGATTCACTAAGCCGGGCTTCCTCGGAGTGTTTCCACACAGTTTTTATTTTAACTTTTGAAAACAGAATCGTCTGAGATGTCAGAGATGAAATTCAGATGCAGACCTCTTCAAGGAATCCAAACTCTCCCCTTTTTAATGTAACATTAACCTCACAAATAACTCACCCCGGACGTTACCCCTGGAAATTTAGGTTGTCACCTCATGTCTCTCTTCACTCTCTCTCAAACTCAGGTCTCTAGAGAACCCTACACCCCCATACACTCCTCGGTCTAGACGCAGGTGAGTTTCCTTGACATCCCCTTAGATGACTGGTGATAGATGATCAGCTGATCAGTAATTGTCTAGCAGAAGAAAATTGCTTCCCACATGAAAAACTCCTGAAGAAATAAATGTCAGCCTTCAGCATCCTTTAATTTCAAGTCTTCCTGTAATTTTACATGAACACAGAATATAGTCTTTGTTTTGTTATAGCTCTGTTTGTATAAAATTGTTTTTGTTTTGTCTCTCCATCCATGCACCACCATCTGTTTTCTGCCCGTCCCTCCATCCGTCCATGTCGGCCCATCTCTCCTACCTGTGTTTGTGTATGTGTGTGTGCGTGACCCTGCAGGAGCATGGACTCACCGTTGGCCCTGCTGCCAGACGCCGCGGCGCTGGAGGAGGAGGTCTGTGACAGTCAGAACTGGCAGGACACAGTTCCCGCTCAGCTCCTCTCCACGCTCAGTCCGAGGGAGGTGGACAGACAGGCTGTCATATACGGTATGAGTTGAATTCAACACATGCGTTAACAACAGACATTTTAATATGCTTCACAGAAATACTCGCTACTCCACAGTCATGATACAAAAAGAAAACTTTTTTAAAATGTCTATAATAAAGACTGTAGTGCACTGGTGTTGATCGTCTTCGTTTGTTCCTCTCATCTTCATCATCAGAGCTGTTTACCACAGAGGTGTCTCACCTGCGCACTTTGAAGGTCCTGGACCAGGTCTTTTTCCAAAAGATGAGGTCTGTGCTGAACTCTGATGAGCTGGCCTGCATCTTCCCCAACCTGCCTCAGGTCTACGAACTCCACGGTCAGTCTGTGTATCTCTGTGTTTACGCAGCGTAAATAAAGTGAACATTTCTGGCACTCATTTGACTGTGCACGCAGTAATAACAGGTAAAGCAGCATATTTTCTCATCTTGAGATCTTGTTTACGGTCCTATAATTAACACCATCTTAGGACGTTTTCTAATTAAGACATGAAACTTTAAGCATTTAAATATGGACAGGTGAAGAACTTTCTGTGCTTCATCTGCCGCTGTTTCATTTTGCTCAATAAAGTGATTTGTACTTTGAGGCCTCAGAAGTTGAGGTCCTTTTCATTCCACTCTTAAAGTTGCTTCTGTATTGCTTCTTTGCAGCAAGTCTGTGTGAGGCGATGAAGAAGCGAAGAGAAACTCCCATCGTTCAGGACATCGGGGACGTTATGCTGGCCAGGGTGAGTGAAATAATCATCTACTACTGCAATAGCATCCTCTATGGTTCACCTGCCAAAGCCCTAAATAAACTTCAATATATTCAAAACTCTGCTGGCCGCCTCCTCACCCACACACGCACCCGTGACCACATCACCCCTGTCCTCCAGAATCTTCACTGGCTCCCCATTCCCCAACGCATTCAGTACGAAGTCCTCCTCCTCACACGTAAAGCCCTCCATAAACAAGGCCCCTTCCTACCTCACAGACCTGCTCCACCACCACACCGCAAACTCCGCTCCCCTGACGCTAACCTACTCTCACCTCAAATCCGGACCAAGCAGCGTACCTGGGGCGACAGAGCTTTCACCATTGCAGCCCCCTCCCTCTGGAACTCCTTACCCTACACATCCGAGATTGCAGCGACATGGACTCTTTCACATCAGTTATCAAAACCCAACTTTTTAGAATAGCTTTTAATAACATCAAATAATGTTATATTACACCTGCAGTTGTTTTGTTATTTATTTGGTTGCCCCTTTGCTCTTATGTTTCCACACCACATGTTTTATTTACTGTTCATATATATTATGCTTTGTATGTTTTTAATCTGTTTTAAATGTACATAACGTCTACTTTTACTGTAAAGTGTCTTTGAGTGTCCTGAAAAGCGCTATAGAAATAAAATGTATTATTATTATATCAATCAGTCAAATAATCTCCATTATTGTCTTCTTGTTTCTTTTGTAATGTTTAAAATGTTACACGTGTATTCAGTTTGTTAACAGCTGTGTCTGTTTCTAGTTTGAAGGTGTAGCCGGAGACGAGTTTCAGGAACAAGCATCACAGCTGTGCAGCCAGCAGTCTCAGGCTCTGGAGCTCATCAAGAACAAACAACGTAAAGACCCTCGCTTCGCTCACATTATCCAGGTACACACACACACACACAGACACACACACGTTCGTGCCTGAGTAGTTTTTTAGTTGAAATTGGATTCATCAAAAAAAAACAAAAGAACATGTGTCTGTTTCTCTGTAGTTCCGTCTATGTCTTACGTCTGTCTTAGAGCTGGGCAATAAAACAATAATGATAATCATCGCAATATAATTTTCCTGTGGTCAAAAAATGTTCATTAAATATTTGATTTTTAATTTGAATAATAATTGAATAGAATAATTGAATATTTTTTTGAGGAAAAGGGACTGAAAAAAGTCCTTACTCCACTGTTTGGCATCAAGTGTTTGTTCTGACCATAAAGAAAAGTTTAATTAACCATCTGGTTTCTTCAACTTTCTCTCAGGAGTAAAAATCAGCCTTTAAACTTGAAAGAAATAGTGATTTGACATTTATCGTGATAATTATCATTTTCGAATGAATTTTTTATCATGATAACATTTTTGGCCCTAGTCTGTCCAAACCTCCATGGCTGCGCAGCCGTGTGCTTTATGTCCTTATGTGTTTGACTTTTGTTCAGGAGTGTGAGGCCAGTCCTCACTGTCGGAGGCTGCAGCTCAAAGACCTGCTGGTGTCAGAGATGCAGAGACTCACCAAGTACCCTCTGCTGCTGGACAACATCATGAAGCACACAGAAGGTGAGGAATCAAAAGAAATGTTGTGTAAGAACCGTCAACGCCAGAAAACCAGCCAAAAAAGTAGGTGATTTTTAAGACCGATGTTCTTGTTTTTCTGTTTAGCCGGCTCGTCGGACCTCCCCTCACTTCAGTGCGCTCAGGCGTGTTGCAGAGGGATACTGCAGGCTGTCAACGAGGTAGTAAGGGAAACAGAACACCGGCAACGTCTCAGCCAATACCAGCGCAGGCTGGACGCTGCCCCTCTATTCAAGGTAGTAAAGAAGTTTGTACTAGTTAACCTGTTTTTAGCTTCTCCTCCTTTCTTCTTTACCTGAATGTGTTTTGCTCTCTGTCTCTCAGAGTCTGGACCTCACCACGAAGAGAATGATTCATGAAGGTCCTCTCACGTGGAAACTCAGCAAAGATAAGCAGATAGGTCAGTGCCTCTGTCTGGATACATTCTGCATTGATCAGTTTGGTTTCATACCCTAATCACATGTCTCTGTATCCTTCCTCCAGAGATTCAAGCGCTGCTGCTGTCCGACTGCCTGGTCCTTCTGCAGAGGGGCCCAGACGACCGGCTGCAGCTGAGATATCCATCCCGCTGGTTGGGTGGAGGCAGCGGAGACAGCAAGACCTCCTTCAGCCCTCTGGTGAAGCTGGACTCGCTGCTGGTCCGCTCAGTAGCTACAGGTGAGATTGTGGTCACACCTAAGAATGCACGTTTTAAAAAATGTATGGAGAATTGGCGCTCTTTTTCTTCTTCTGTGGTCCAGATTAAATGTGTTAATCTTGTGATTTCTCTCCAGACAACAAAGCCCTCTACGTCATCAGCACCACAGAGAGGCAGATCTATGAGCTGGTGGCGGGGACGTCGTCAGAGAAAAACATGTAAGCTCCTTTCTGTGACAGGAAGTCTCTCAGAGCAAACGTGTTCTTCTTCTGCCTCCAGAAACATGCTTTGCTGCACTGAACATTTGCAGGATGTGTTAACTTTTGTTTTCTTTTTCCTTTACAGCTGGAGAGATTTACTTGAAAAGACCATATCATCGGCAGAAAGTTCATCACCCCTGATTAATCACGCGCCCATACCTGCATCGTGAGTAAATCTCATGTCTGTGAATAATAAATAAAGGAATGTGTTACAGCTCCTTTGCCAGAAGGTTACTCGTAAGATATTTTGTTTTATTCTATTAGATGGGTTTTTATTTCACGGTGTTAATGCTTAGTGTGTGCGGTTTCTATTTTCTGTAGTTCCCCCAGTCTACGCAGTGCGTCCCCAGTCTCAACTGGCAGCAATGCCTATGCAGGTAATAACCAGCCTCGCGTAATTAAACTGTCTGCAGAGATTTGTGAAATAAAATAAGAGTTTGACCTCTCTGACTTACTCACAAAACAAAATCATTGGTTGCTTCTCTTTTTTTAATTTTTTTTACCTTTTAACTGTTTGAAATCTTCCAGACAACTCAATGACGGAGCAGTTGAACTCCATGGACACTCATTCCTCCAAGGATGACAATGTGCTCTCAGCCGACACCCCATTGGACCAAACAGAAACTTTCATCTGTGGTGAAGGAAAAGCAGTTGGTGTAGCAGAGGCCGCTTTACAAGACGGTGAGAGGGAATCAAAAACAAATAAGTTTTTTTGCCCCAGATCCCAATCCGAGTCATTTTATATTGAATATCTGCTGATTCCGAGTCTCGATCCAATACTGACATAAAAGACCTGAAAAGACCTCGTAGGTGGTCATGAACCTTGTCTCAAATGTAGTGTCGAGATGGCAAAAACCTGCCTCAGTCCTTCCAGGATTTTTGTGATTGTTGGGGCCTAAAATGCCTGATTTTGCGGCAGTGTTTCTAAAAAATTGCGATGTTTTCTTTTTCTTTTTTGTAATGAAACTGCGGGAATAAGTGAAAACTGCAAAGTAGGTATTTTTTTTACTTTAGAATTATAGTTGAAACATTTAACCCTGCAAATTTAAACCAACTTACCTTGATTCTCTCGGTGCATCTGACCGAGATGCAGCAGCCCTGTGTCACAGACGTCCTCTGTGCGTTTCTGCCATTCTCAGCGTATGTTTTGCGGTGGGAAAACGGATCGGTACATCCCCACTGTTGGGTGTTAAACTTTGAATTTGATTTGATTAGTTTATAAGCTATAATGAAACGGGTGTGTTTTTTTTGTTTTCTTCTTTGTGTCTTTTTTACTGTATTTGGTTTAAGCTTGTCATTATAAAAAAAAAAAAAATCAACAAATTTATTTTAGCAATCAGCCAATGATCCTTGAGGAATTTCAGAATCTATCAATTCCTGATTTTGTTGTTTTCATGCCTCTACAGTTGAAACACTAAGGCACCTCATATTACAAGATTTTGAGGATGACGGTTGGAGCCACGATTCAGACGACACGCCCACCAACGAGACGTCTATCGAAAGGAGCTCGTTCACCGAAAGACAGCGGCCAGAGTCTCTGGAGACTGTCCTCAACTTCAGCGCCAACGAATGGGAGGCCGAGCCTGAAGAGGTCCTGCCCCCGGACCCGGAGCACCTCGGAGTTCAGGTCATAAGGAAAGGTAGAGGATCAGACTGAGAAAACCTTTCACATAATTATCTTCAATTCTTCAGTAGGGCTTGCTGTTCATCGTTCATTCAATTCTCAGATAGTTACAAATTTGAAACCTTTACTTCAAGATAAATCTTTTAGACGAATACTTGGTGATAATTGAACTGAAGTAGATCAGCTGACTGCTTTCTGGATCTTTTTGGATAAATTCTGGGTGTCTTTGATGGCTGCCTCCCTCTGCATGTTTTTCTCTGCACTCTGTGATTCATTATTTTGTTTCTCAAACACTTTATCTTCTCTTTTTCTTCTATCTGCTTGCTCTTCACAACATGACACACTGCTCCCACAACTGCTCTTCACGTCACATCACTTCTTGCCTCACCCTTCATTTCTTTCACACACAAACACCTCCACACACACTTTTCTTTGCATAGCTGTGGTTGCGGGTCCTCCTTCTTCTTCTTCTGTCCCTGATGACATCACTGATGATGTCACCCTCCCCTCCGACCAATCGTCCGAGCCGAGAGGCGAGGCCACCATGCAGGGTAACGATAAGTAAATTGGTCAAGTGCGGTAGTTTTTATCAGACGAGCACGTTCTTTTATTTACACGTGTAAAATTAAAGATAATAGAATATAATCTTTAATGTCGTTGTTGAAATAACTCACCAGCACACTTTGTGTTTATCACACGTCTGTGCTCTAGGGAACACTTTCTACTTGGTGATGCCTACAGAGCCGGGAGAGACCGCCACAGATCCCCCTACCCCCACCGCCAGCCACTTCCGTCAGCCTCTGGAGGAAGTGATGTCACCACGGACGCAGCCTGCTGAGGAAACATCCACCTGCGGGTCCGAGCCCCGCCAATCAGAGGCTATGCAACTGGAACAGGAAGAGGAAACGGGCCAATCACAGGCTGGGAACCAGAGTCACGTCATCAAAAATGTGGATGAGATTTTCCACACGATTGAGGGGCTGATGAGCAAGTTGCGCCAGCTGAAGGTGAGTTAGTGTTCAGGTGGGGACATGGTGGCTGGTGATCCGTCCATCAACTATTCACCTTTTTTCTGGACTGTGATCACAAAGTGTTTGGACCGGAGATTTCCAAAGTGGGAGGCGGGCCTTCCCAGAGGCCTCCAAACTGTTCCAGAGGAGGCTCAGTGAAGACATTTTATATTATTTATCAACAGAAGATCACATAGAATATCCTAAATGTGTGTGATTTGTTTAAAGAGGGAGTTCAGAGATACAGTAGTTTGGGGGATTTTACGGTCTTTCCCAGAGCCAGAAACCATAAATGCAGTAGGACAGACTTCTTTTTGCGTGTTGTAGCTTGAAGTCAAACCAAAGGCTTTCTTGGCTCAATTGTGACCCGCCCCCCCTTAGTTACTGTTGCTAAGTCTGACAAACTGCCTGTGCTGCTGCTGTCTATTACTGCACTCCCCGGAGAAATATTGTCAAAAGTGATCTCAGAAAGAAGCAGAGAGTTTTGCAGTTGCATTATACATTTGATACTGTAACTATTACAAGGGCCCCAGGAACAGCGTTTGACCATATCTTGGAAAAATACAGCAAAA
The DNA here is from genome assembly GCF_021292245.1 of Micropterus dolomieu. NCBI lineage: Eukaryota > Metazoa > Chordata > Actinopteri > Centrarchiformes > Centrarchidae > Micropterus > Micropterus dolomieu. The sequence goes on along the minus strand of NC_060161.1, from coordinate 24,242,542 downwards.
AAAATAAGCTATACTGCGCTGTGATTGGCCAGCTGTGTATTTGGGGCGTGGCTTAGCGAAGGGTCAATTGTTGAGTGTCTATGGCATCAAATAAAATCATCATGATCCCTTTGGTATGTAGGACTTGAGCAAAACTAACCAAGTAAAGCCGGTACAGGAGGCTCCCACAAGCCAATGTGGTTGGTTTTGTGCGAATTCCAGGGAGGCTAGCCTAAAGTTACGTCTGGTCGCACCTCGTTATCACCTTCTGTAAGAGGGTCTCTGCTTTTTACAAGAGATGCAACTGCCTCGTGAGAGTATCACTGCAGATCAAACATGGCTGAATGTTTTATGTGGATTTTTTTAAAAGAAAAATATAATGAGTGACTGAAAAACACGGTGTAGACTCCTACATGTCTGTATGAGCAGAGACCCTGCCCTCTGCCTGTAATTTCTTCTTCTTATTTTGCTTTTTTCCCGGGCGGGTGTGAGCTCAGGACTCTATAAAACCGTAACAAGCAGGTTACGTCGCTGTGTCTCTCTCCTTCGCTCACTGTCTGTGTCATGATACTGTGAGTACAGAGCGATTTACCTGGCGGTGATTGGCTTATTCAGCATTAAGTAAACTCGTTTGGCGAGGGCTTGAATGTAACAGACGTTCATTTACATGTAAAGATCCTGCACTCCAGCAGGATTTACACTGTGGGCTGTGTCCTTTTACTTTGTGTTTCTGTCGTGGCACCGTTGATGCCATTTGTTATATATTGGCATTCATGTATCTCTTCAAGCAGTTTACGATAGTTTGTTGCTTGTGAAGATTCACTTTTCACTTCATGCTAGCTGGCATAATTATGTTTATGTTCTACTCAGGTCATTTAGGCTTTTCTGCATCTTTACCCCTTCACAGGAAATAGAGAAGGCCCATCACAAGCTTTTGAAAACCCTCAGAGAGCCATCTGTCAATCAGGAGTCAGAGGAACAACGGTCTCTGTCGGCAACCGTGTCCAGAACACCATCTCTGGATCGCGGCTCAGGAGACTGTGAGGGAGCACTGAATTTGCATCTTTACAGAACAGTGGTTGCATTGCAACTCTTTTCTATAATAATTATGTATTTTTTTTCCTTTAAACCCAACCAGGCAAAGAGGCCAGTCCAGCAGACCCCAGGGTTCAGTCGACTGGATTCTGACATCGCTGCAGAGCGGATGTACTTGCAGTCAGTTAATCTTGATTGTTTGCACACAGACGCACCCATATGTATTCTCTGTCAGACTCTGGCACCTCAGCCCCGCCTCCCCTTCGCCCCTCGTCCCTGCATGCACCGACCGGCGAGTAGAACAGAGCCCAGGAAGGACCGCGGCTGGTTGTTTTTTGTTTTTCTCTTGCCCTGGGATTACAGGAAGCTGTCCAGATCCACCGGGATTTCTGAGGTCCGCACAACCTCTTGACTTCTACCAGAGCGTGAGGGAGTCCAGGGGGCGGAGTGAGGAAAAAAGTATGAAGGAATAAAAGGGCGGAAGACAAGTTGACTGGTGAAGAGAAAAGAAAGTTGGAAGAACTGAAAGTGTAAAAAAAAAAAAAAAAAAAGACCAAGTTGAATATTTGTGAAGGAAAATGAGTTTGTATGTCTCGCTTTAAAGAGCTGGTTGAAGGAACGGAGCAGAAAAGTGTTGAAATGTTAATTTAAAGGAAATAACCAGAGGGACCCATCACCCCTGCACTTTACCCACAAAGCATCCCTCTGTCATATACGTCCTCTACGGTGGACGGATCAGTGACTGGAGATGACACTGGCTTCATTTAGTGGCCGCCGTTTGAGCCAAGATGGCCTCCGGGGGCCCCCTCCCCCCTCCTCCATTGGTTGCTTTACACTGAGCTCAACTGCTACCACGGCCGAAGGACTGTGTCTATATAATTCAGGTTATTTGCACTGGGTAAGGAAACCGCCATCTCACACACACACAAACATCATTTCACCATTTCATTCATCTCAGATCTTCGTATCCCGACACTGTGGGAGAAACACCAAACTTATTGCCATCGGGGACAGTTGCAGCCACGCTGACGTATCCTTAAGCCTTCTTTTAAGCTGCGAGACGGCTGCTTGGAAGCATCAGTGCAACATATTGATCATCACATGGTTCATGTTGATTGTTCATTTTGTAGGTTCTGGAAACACTACTGCGCTGTTTACTACTGAAATGCTAGCAGGTTTTCTTTTTCAGCGCCGCTTCAGAGGCGTGCAGGGATCTCAGCGATTTAAATATAACAAGCTCAGTGGATTCACACAGCTGTTCTGATCATGTAAAAGTTGTTTAGCAGTTAGCGTTTGGGAGATTGTGGATGTTCAAGACAGGCAATGTTGACGATGAGTGTGAGGAAAGAGGACAAATAAAGATTCAGACGTAGAAACTTGAATTTTCACAGAGGAAACCGTTTGTCACTCAGTTCAATTGCTGCCAAATATGACATCGCCTGTCTACACTAAGATTTGATCGTGCATCCTTGAGTCCTCTCTCCGGTGTATTGTGTGTGTAAATACCACGGTAAAGACTGTGAACCAGCAACATATCCCCCCCCCCTCCCTAATCCAGTGGTCATAGTGTTTCTATCTGTCTAGCCCACATCCGGAGCCATGAAAGGACTGCGTTCTTTACCAAGTAGTTTTCCAGTGAGGGAGGCCACCCCACCCCCGCCCCCAGCACAGAACAACTTATATTTACTGGGAGAAATATTTTAACAACTCAAGTATATGCACATGGTCCAAGAAAAAAAGAAAGCTATATGCAGCTGTGCCGTGATTGCAGCAGTTAGATGAAGCAAAAATTTATTTTGAAGGAGTAGTTTGACATTCTGGGAAAAACACTTTTTAGCCAAGATTGATATTGTTTCACGTGTGGTTAATGTGAAGCTAATGCCAGCAGCTGGTTAGCTTAGCTTAGCATAAAGACTATAAACAGCTAGCTTGGCTCCGTCTACAGATAACAAAATCCACCTAACAACAGTTTGCAGATGCTGTGATGATTGATTTATTTGAGCTTTATTTTTAACATCTGTAGACGGAGACAAGCTAGCTGTTTACTGTCACTAAACTGAGCTGAGCTAATCTGGCTTTAGGTCCATACTTAACACGTGGTATCGGTCTCCTCTAACACTCATCAAGAAAGCGAATAAAAGTATTTTCCAAAATGTCAAAATTTTACTTTTAACTACTTTTTGATCATATGTAGGAATCATTTATTGTGTTTGACATTCAGAAAGGTTTTGCCTTGAGGCGTGTGGAAAACCAGCAAAGACTGACACTAAAGCAAAGTGCTTCCCCCCCCCCCAACTCCATCTGAACTAACTCTAATACACGCCAGACAAAAATGTGTATTTAAGCTGTTACAAGGAACGTCTTCTAGACACGTTCCTTTATGTTCCAGTTTAAATGTTTATTTGTTTTTTAGCCTCTTTCTTTCTCTTGTCAAGCTGGGCAGAATCACACTGGACTGAATTTTATTTGAGCTGGTTTCAAATACTAAATGAGGAGTGCTTCAGTGAGTTACCCAGCCTCTTTACCAGCTTCACAACTGATGATACACACTACCAAACTGAACCAAACTAGGAGCCAAGTATATTTAAACACTTCCAGCCACTGATTCTATTAAAGCGATATTTCACTGCCTGGTGGAAGGTTTTCACTTTTAAACCGAAACACACTAAAGGAGTCGGCGGTGAGGAGAGTAGCTTGGCTGTGAACAAATGACACTTATAGTGAGAGCTACTGTTCTCCAGGACTGCTGATTTTAGCGGCTGACTCTGAATTTGTGCCAAAGCGTAAACATGTTCTACCAAAGTGAAATATCTCTTCACAGGCGTTGAAGGGAACACAGTTTGTTTGTTTTCTTGACATCTTGGTTGCTGATTTATAAGCACCTCAGACCAGACGTTATGTCCATGAAATGAAAAAAAAAAAGATTCCTTAGATTTAACACTACAGACACACAGTCATCAAATAGAAAACACGTGTTCATAATTTGACACAAAAATGCTGGATGGTCTGAGCTGGTTTAATCAGGAACTCATCTTTCCTCCAACTACAGCATTTTTCATCTCTGATTTCTACCTCTACACTTCAGTTTCTTTATATCTTCGTTGATTTCTTTTTTTTCACTCATTTCATTTCTTGTACATTCACATCAACTTTGTGGCCCGAACTGGCTGAAGGAAAAAAAAAAAAAAAGAAGCTGATTCCTTTATTTTTTTTTAAGTTGCACAAACAAACTTCCCTGCACAGTGCAAACTACTGTATGCATACACACGTCTTTAACTATCATCTCATTGTCTTTTTTATTTTGTCTTTTTTTAAACAATATTGTTCACTCATGTAATATAGAGAGATCAGACCCACTTGTTTTATATATGTTAATTTTTTTCTGTAAAGGCTTAGTCCTCGTATTTGATTTTATTTTTGTAGATATGATTAAAAAAAAGGATGTATAAATTATTTTCTTCTCCCTTGTTTTTAAAATTGGTGAGATTGTTTAGCTGCACAGAAGGAAAAAAAGAGCTCATGTCTCAAATTTGTGTGTTTTGTGAGATTAAAAAGAAACTGGATAAAGAAAATGATGTGTGCGAGTCTCTTTGAATTTAACTGTCACCGTTTAATGTTGGTTTTACTGTAAGTGAATTTTAGAGTTGAACATTTGGATGTGTCATACTTGTTGGTACAAACCATTTTTCTTTTAACCAAAAGTAAGGATTTTCAACTTCTACCATATTTCTAAATCGCCTTATTTAGGAAGAGTTTGTTCAGATATGAACGCCAGCGGGCACTTTAATAAGTTTGGATAGTGAGAACAAATGATGAGGTCAGTGCAGAAGAGCCACCTCTTTGTTACTATTTGTAAGAAAATAGCGTCCTCTGTTTGCAATAACTAAGACTTGGTGTCGGTTTCCTCTGATAGTAAACGGAAAGGGGGAGAAATTGGGTGTAGTTTAGCTTTTTTGCTAAGTGAAGCCTAAATGTTTCAAGCTTACTTACAGCAAGAGTGACTGGAAGTTAAGCATGTTTGTCTTGAGAATAAAAGGTTTGTGAAAGCTACAAACAAATTAAGCAAAAACTAAAACAGCATCTTTGGATTAGTGATATAGATGTAAGGCTTATTCTGTCATTTAACAAAGGTTTTTCTGCAGTAAAATTGTACATTTAGTAAAACAATTATATTTTTATTTAGATACCACCCTTGTTTTATGAAGTTGTATCTACAGATGTCTTTAGACCTACCTTCATCGGTTGATCAAATGATGTGACTGTCCTCATCAACGTCCATTTATTTTGCACACCTGATTATATGATGAATTAGCACATTGTCATTGCTACTAATTATTTTTCAAGATAAATCGTTTAAGTGCATTACTTGTTAAAAAGGTTTTTGTTTTCATTGTTATATTTGTCTCTAACTGTACTGATCAATAATTCTGCAATTTTCAAAAGGAATTATTTAAATATAACAGCAAAGTAATAATCTGTGTGTGTCAAACCTTAAAATCCCATTCTCATCTTGAGATAAAGAGAAAATCGATAAATATTTAATGATGTTTTTTTAAACAACTAAATATAAAGGTTCATAAATAAACAACAGTCTGCTGTTACTGTATAAGTTTAACCACTCAATTCAACATTTAAAAGCATTTTTAGCTAATAAAAGACACATTTGTGGCAATGCAACACCCATTATACGGAATGATTCATTCTATAATGTGTGTGTGGTCACTGAGGGCAGATACAATTTTATTTGCCATTTTTAAATACTGATTTTAATTTGAAAACCCTCTCCGGAAGCTGTGAACGCACGCTGTCTGACTTGACGGTGCGTGTCCTGACGCCGGTGCTGGATGTCCTCACGGAGCCGCTCTGCTCAGCGGGGCTCCTGCACACTGCAGACGCTGCGGAGCCGGGATGAGCTGCGTGTCGCTGCCTTTTGTGCGGCGTCGGCGCTTCGAGTTGAGATGCAGTTTCCAGTCGGAGAGCCCGAACAACAACAAACTGCGCTCACAAAGAGGAATCAAGTTACACTGCGGTTGTGAATGAGCTGGCAAACCGCGGACAGATGCGAGTCGGGAGAAAGTGAATTTGGAGCATTTGGAGGCACTTTTTTTGTTGGACTCGCTCGGCGCTGATTCGCTGCTGCTGGTCGGCTCTTTGTGCTGCAGCTTTTTCCTTTTGGGTAGAAAGGTAAGACATTCCTGCAAGCATCACGGGTGAAATATGCTGTTAGTCTGCAAGCAGTTATGTGAGACTGGTTATGGCTTTAATGCAAAAAGGAAAAAAAAAAACTAAACATTTGCTACCTCTTTTCCCCCCAAATACATTTTATTGCTTTATTTGTCCACCCTCTGCCAGGCTGATGAGTTGGCAGATAACAGTATCGATCATTCACTAAAGCTGAATTCATCTACCAGTGTGAACGCGTACACCGGGGTTTCCATGGTCACTTGGATGTCATTGTTATTTTAAAATCCATTTTGCACTTTTACGCACTGTGCGCCAAACGGGGACCGCACGTACACGGCGCGTCTGGTAGATTTTCTATACTGAAGCTCTCACGTATGTGCGTTGAGTTGGCTGTGAAGTCACCAGTCTGTTGCTCTCAGCCGCATCACTTCATCCTGGGTGTGTTCTGCTTTGTCTCCAACACTGACTCTCTGTGTGTCCGCTGGTGTTTAACCAGAGCGTCCTCCGCTGCTTTTTAAACACTTCACTCGCCGGTTATCGCGAGCTTTTTCTTCATGCTCACTGCGCGTTTGTCACGTAAAGGCCTCGAAGCCTGGGCAAGGGTTGCTTACAGGACTCTAGTATTGAGGCAGCAGCCACGCCTCGCTGGCCCACTGCCACCCTGAGGCCTGGAGGCCCCCGGGAGCCACACAGGCAAGTTGGTGAGCCACCTGAGGCTACACCCACTGGGATAAAACGGAAACATTTCGCTTGTTGACAAACTATAATCTTAACTCAGTTTTCATGAAATGTAACAATAAGAGTGGAGTCTGACTTGTTTAAACGTGATAAATATAAAAAAACAAAAACTAAACAAGTGCAGCTGGACTCTCTCCCAGCATCAACTTTTGGCCAAATGATGCGTTATAATTTCCCAGTGCTGTGAGAGTTGTTTTCCTGGCCTTCCTGTTTCCACGCTGCACGTGGAACCTCTGGCGTCCCAGAGTGAGTCAATCAGCTCTGGATTGATTACAGTGGGAGAGGCTCGTTGGTGCGATCGATGGGATCGACTGTCTCAGACAGAGCTGGGTTTGTTTGTAAAGTCGTCGTGGCTCTGTGAAGGAGCTGTGGTGTTGTGCTTTTCGACACCTTGTTTAGAGAAACACTTTGCAGGAAATTTAACACACACACACACACATGGCTGCACCAACACCTCCTAATCACTTTGCCTGAGGTCGCTGCGCCCGCTGTGTGAGCGTGTAGGCGTTCAGGCAGAGAAGAAGGTTGTTTGTCGGTGCATTAACAGTCTCTCCCACTGAGCAGCAGTGCATGCTGAAGCCTGATGACATTCCTGCATTAAGCTTTTAGTTGGATATTTTTGATTTAAGTTTTAATAGTCACGGACATCCAAAGAAGCCTGCTCTTGTGGTAGTAGAAGCAATTTGATGAACAACTCAGCCTAAAACGGAAAGCTACAGATGGTGTGAAGTGTTTGTGCTCAGCACTGAGGGTTAAAGCTCTATCTGTACCCTCGCTCCTGTGCTCTGTTTGATTTGACCGAGATATACACTTCTAACTCTCAGTTCCTGCTTTTCTTTTAACGGCTTGTTAAGTCTGCACCAAAGACCCAAACAGGTTTTCAGGCCACTAAAGGATCTGGCCTCTCAGGTCAGTGTGGTTTAATGTTTTTAGCCAGAAAGTGAGCGCTCTGGCCGACCAGGTGGTGTGACAGTGGCCCAAGACAACACCTTTTTAAAAAAACAAATAAATAAACAGAGTGGTTTTCTCCCGCACAACAACTCTAAAAGGTGTTTTTATAGTCTCTTCAGCAGCTCTTGCACGTTAACATAGTTGTTAGGCCAGCTCCTGTTTAGCACAGGCCTCATGCTTGGGATCATTTCCCTACTGGAAACCAAATCTTCTTCCAAGGGGCAAGTTTCTTGCCACCTGCATCAAGGCTTTCCTCCTGGGTTTCTCTGTATTCGTTCCTCCTCAACCCTCAACGGCCTTCCAGAGCCTGCCGCAGAGAAGCATGATGCTACTTCACAGTGGGGGGAAGGAATGTTTAATGTTTGGTTTAGGCCTACACCAAAAAGGGTGTTTAATCTGAGGGCCAAGAAGCTCAGTTGTGGTTTCATCAGGCCATAAAATCTTTAAATCTTTTAAGAGTCTTTCTCTTTGTCACTCTCCCATAAAGCTGCAACAAGTGAAGCACCAAGATAACTGTTGCCGTGTCTCTAATCTTTTATTTCAAATAGGCCTACGTCAACAATTATCGATACATGAGTCTTGTAATCTCCCACGTCTGCATCGGAAACGACTCTACGTGGGACCTCCACACCACGATGGAGAAGCTCTGTGTGAAGTATTGTACATTCTTTATTTGAACTGAGTACAGCCTTTTACAACTGCTAATGTATCTGGTTGGAAGTTGTCCCAGCTGAGAAGTCCATGTGTGAATCACATGAAAGCCATTACTGAAAACTGTGTGGAAGATGGACAAAGGAGGAGGTCAGGTCACAAATTGAGAGCGCAAGATTTGTTATCAGATCAAGAATCTGCTTGTTCTAGGTCCAAGTAGGAAAGTACCTACGTGGAAAAAGAAATCATTGCGTACCGCCCTGCTGAAGAGTCAGAGTTAATATGGAGTCTCAGTCAGAATCGTAGCCTGGAAAAATGACTGTTCCTGTCTTCTGAGGTGTGTGTTTGAGGGAGACGGAGAGAAGGGGGTGTAGAGTTGATGATCTGGTTGCTGTGACGACTACCCCCCTCCTGTCTTTTCTCACCCCGGCCTCCCATTCATCCCCATTGTAGTAGTTAAGCTCGGTTGCCCTTGGAGATCGCAGGGGACAGTTGGGGAATGTGGCGTCCGGGCGAGTATGCATCACACATGATCCCACCACGCGGGACGAAAAAAAAACTGTAGATAAACCAGCATGTGGAAAACAAAATGTTGTCTTTATTTGTGTAAATGAGTTGCGTGCGTGGTCTCTGAGGTCAGACGAGTTTCCGCTTTGGTTGAATCGTTCATGCATGAAAGTGGAACGTTTTAGAGCTGCTCTGATGTCCTGCGTCCGCTCCTGCATGTCGTGCGCACACCGGAGACTTGTAGCCCAGAATAGACGGCGGCCTTTTATTGGCTGAGAACACACTCGGGGCCAAATCATTGGAGTTTGCTCATAAAAACTCCCTCGAAGCGTAAGAATGGGCCCAGCCATGTCCTGTGTGACTGAGAGCGCACACGCAGACACTCCACACACCTCCGAGTGCCAACATTTTAACAATGCTGTCTCTCTTGTTGCTGTTACTCAGTGTGTTTCCATCCGAGACACTTGACTTCCTGTCTGGTATGACAAATTATCTTTCGCCTTTCCCTCACTGTGTTCATTTCTCTTTCTGCCTCCCTTCTGTTCACGCTCCTCTCTCCACTTTCTCGCCCTCTCACACCGCGTTTTCCTGTTTCAAACTCACCATTTCTAACATTCATCTTCTTCTCTCGCTCACCCCATCTTCCTCCTCCCCCACCCAATCCTCCCCTCTTTTGCCAGACCTCCAAGATAGATTCCCTCAGGAGTAAAGTGGACTTGCTGCGCCTCCCTCTGGCCCTTTCCTCCAAGTCCATCAACCATCACAAGAGCCAGCTGGGCGTGGTCTGGGAGAAAGGCGGCGGCGGCTCGGGGGCAGGAGTGGCCCGGAAACCCCGCCCACCGCTGACCTCCGACATGGACAACGAGTCGACGTACTCTGGCTACTCCTACAAGTCGTCCCACTCACGAAGCTCCCGCAAACACAGGTGGAGGATCACAGCTTGCAAGATGGGCTGGGACTGGGATGTTTTTTTTCTGTTATCAGTTAATTGACTGATTTTTTTGTTGTCGATTAATCATTTAGTGTTTAAAATGTCAGAAAATGGTTAAAAAAAAATGACGTTTTAATTTTCAAGTTAATATTGCTTGTTTAATCTGACAAACTGTCACTCAAATTACTTTTATATAGGACAAAAAAACAGCCAATATTTACATTTGGGAAGCTGGAGCAAGTGCATTTTGGCACTTCGACTTATCAAATTAGCAATTAATCAAATAGCTGCTGATTAAAATTGTCATTCGATTGAATTGGCTTGTTGTTTCAGCTGTAATTGTGAGTGTATATTGTGTTTCCAGTTACGTCCTCTTTATATACTAGATATTTTTGCCATATTATATCTATTTTAGCAATAAACTAGAGCTGAACTATTTGACACTACAAGTTAAATTTTTATTATTCAACAGTTATTTTTCAAGCAAAAATGCCCAAGTTTCTATGAGGTTTTGTAATTTTCTTTGATCGTAATGTCTTTGGCTTTAGACATAAATACCTTGAAGTCAAAATAGGCAGAGAATAATTTGGAAGATACTAAATGGTAATCCCATAAACATTTACACATAGTGGCTTTAAATGCTCAAATAAACAGTAAAAGGAAAAAAAAAGACAACTGATAAAATAAAAAATACAATAACACATTTACAATATATATCCTTTAAATAATGCCCATTGTTTAATCTTCTCCGGTTTATATTATATAAACAGACATTTGTTTTAGCTCAAGATCAAATAATCCTCTCAATGACTAGAGAATTATGTAAAGCCTGCCAGGACAGGAAGTTTGAATTAATTATTGTCTATCCTTGGATAATAAACCATCTCTGACGCTTCTTCTTTTTCTCCAGGGAGAGGAGGGACAGGCATCGCTCGAAGACTCGCGACATCAACATCCGTGGAGACAAATCGGTGACCATCCAGGCTCCTGGAGAGCTGCTGCTGGACGCAGAGTCCACCAGAGGAGACGACCGGGTCAGAGTTTACTCTTATACATTACATCGTTCCTCTTAAGCTCCACTGTGCCGTGTGTCACCAACACTCCTCTCTCTGGTCTCCTCTCTCTTCAGGATGACAACTGGGGCGAGACCACCACGGTGGTCACCGGCACCTCCGTGGACAGCATCTCCAACGAGGACCTGACACGGGTCTCTAAGGACCTTGAGGACTCTTTGCCACTCGAGTGCCGCCGTTACTTTGGCCCAGCGTTGGGCGCTGTCCTGGGGTTCTTTGCTCTGGTCACCCCTCTGGCCTTCTTGGCCCTCCCACAGCTCCTGTGGCGGGATACGCTGGAACCTTGCGGCACGCCATGTGAGGGCCTTTACATTTCTCTGGCCTTCAAGCTCCTGATCCTCCTCATCTCCACCTGGGCGCTGTTTCTCCGCCCGCCCAAAGCCACCCTGCCGCGCTTCTTCATATTCCGCTGTCTGCTGCTGGCGTTGGTCTTTCTCTTCGTGGCTTCTTATTGGCTCTTCTACGGGGTGCGGGTGCTGGAGCCCAGGGAAACGGACTACAGGGGGATCGTTGGATATGCAGCATCTCTGGTGGACGCTCTGCTGTTCATTCAGTACCTGGCCCTGGTGCTGCTGGAGGTCAGACATCTGCAGCCTGCTTTCAGTCTGAAGGTTGTGAGGACCACAGACGGAACTAGTCGCTTCTACAACGTGGGTTATCTCAGGTTGGTATATGTGGAATATCAGGGATATTATTAGTTTCTTTTATTTTAAAATGTTTTTGTAAACTTTGTTTTAGTTAAGATTTTTAACTTAAATTTTTTTTAAATATTTATAATATTGTATTTTTCTAAATGAGATATCAACCATTGTCACCATCAAGAGGGTTATCTTTGCAGTCCTGTTTGTTTGTGTGTTTATTAGCAGGATATCTCAAAAGTTACACAACATATTTTAGCAAAACCTGACGTGAAGTTCAGTCATGGGCCCAGGAAGAACTGATTAGCTTTTGTTGTGGATAGCAACGGCATGTGGTTGTTTATAAACCCACAAACTGTTTCCCTCTTAACACTAAAGGCAAAAATATTTGTCTTCTGGATTCTTTGGTTCAAGATGATTTTAAGTCACATCCACCTACACAAATTTCTACAACCTTTTTAGCAGCACCTGCTTTCCCTTCCCCTGCCAAAATTATAATTTTATCTTTACCAAATTTGTTACATAAACTATTGAACCCCACAAAAATTCTTTTTGGCATTCTTTTTTTTTCTTAATCCAAACAGTTTAAAGTATAACGGATAAATCCAAAGCACCTCTTCTTTCCCCTCGATGCACCAATCACAGCTAAGCATGAATGCAAACAGCCTAAGTCTTCCTTCCACTACCACTGGCTACCAGGTTGCCTTCACAAAATACTAAATTCTGCTTATTACAAAGACACAAAGGATGTGTGAACACTTGGTATTCTGATCACATGGACGGTGTTGTTTTCCGCCCTTTCTATCCATCTCATTTTCTTGATGTGGGGCTTCATATTCCTACAGTACAGCAGATATATTTTTCTCATGCATGCAGCCCACTGGGAGTGGCTTATTTTGCCTCTGGTGGTTCACCACTTCCTTGTCTGCATGTTAATATTGCCCATGAAGCTGCCAGGTTGTCATTGCTGATAATACACCATCTTCCTCTTTGTTGTGCAACGCAGTATTCAGCGGGCAGCGGTGTGGGTTCTGGACCAGTACTACAGTGACTTCCCGGTCTATAACCCTGCCCTTCTCAACCTGCCCAAGTCCATCCTCTCCAAGAAGATGTCTGCCTTCAAGATCTACAACCTGGGGGAAGGTATAATTATCTTGTGTACACTGTTTTTTAACCTTTTTGTCTGCATCAGAGAATTTTCTATCGTGTATATTTTAAATACACTAAACAGATGGAAAGCAAACACTAACTCGAACATGACACGTAGTACGTTGCCTACGCTAACAATAAGAAAATTAACAAATAGGTATGTTAATTCCCCAAATCATAAGCAGAATAAAGATGCCTATACTTTGCAGACATGGTGTTCTGAATTTCTCTTCCTGCCAATTAGATGATTGGGTCATCTTTAATTTCATTGTGTCTGTCTACAGAGAACAGCACCAATAACTCTACGGGGCAGTCCACAACAATGGTCGCAGCCGCTGCTTGCAGACGAGACAACTCCCACAACGAGTACTACTACGAGGAGGCAGAGGTGGAGCGCAGGGTCCGCAAACGCAAGGCCAGGTGAGGACATACCGACACAAATGCATGGACATATAAAGAGTCAGTTGAGCAAAGAGGTAGCAAAGGGTTGTCTAATAAAATGACAACCAAGTATCAAATGAAAACATAGTCAGGTTAAAGTTGATGTTAACTTTGTCTATTTACTCATCCAGCAGTTGCGGGCCAAGATTTGCATTCATTGGGAGTTTTTGTCCCGATAGTCACTCTCCTTGTAGCTCTGTTTTAGCCTCTATGACCGCTTAGGGAAATATCTGCTGATTTAGCTGATTTGGTCGGCTGTTTGGTTCTGGGCAGGTAGGATACACTGGGTTTATCAGAGTGTTCTTGCTCAAACAGCTGCCTGGCGAGAGGATAAACCAAAACAGTAAAGTTGCAGATTGTAAAAATAAAAGCAAGCAAAAGTGAAACCTTTTTTCACATGAACTGACCCTTTGAAAATCTAAAAATATTGATCAGGGCAGCTTTAAATCTACATTATTGTCTCACTCCCTCTCCTGTTTCTCCTTCTTTTAGACTGGTGGTGGCAGTAGAAGAAGCCTTCACCCACATCAAGCGGCACCAGGACGACGAGGCTGCCGCATCCTCCCCCAAACACCCGCGGGAGGTGATGGACCCCAGGGAGGCAGCCCAGGCCATCTTTGCCCCCATGGCGCGGGCCATGCAGAAGTACCTCCGCGCCACCAGGCAGCAGTCCTACCACAGCATGGAGAGCATCATCAACCACCTGCAGTTCTGCATCACGCACAACATGACCCCCAAGGTAAGGAAGGCTGTTTGAAGGTATTTTTATTTCATTTATGTACCGTAGTTCTGCATGTTTAACTTATTGTCTTTTTTTATTTTATTTAGATTTAATTGGTTTTCTATTTCTTTTATTTGGAATGTAAAATTATTAAAGACACATTTTATCTTTAGATTATGTATCAACCACATCAACACATCATTCCTGTGTGTGTGTGTGTGTGTGTGTGTGTGTCAGGCCTTCCTTGAGCGTTACCTCAGCCCTGGCCCCACCCTCCAGTACCTGGACAACAGCAGGGGGCGCCAGTGGACACTAGTGAGTGAGGAGCCAGTGACCGCTGCTCTGCGTCAAGGCCAGGTCTTCTCCTTGAGACGCCTCGACTTCTCCCTGGTCATCACGGTGACGCCGCTCCCCTTCCTGCGCGTGGGCGAGGAGTTCATTGACCCCAAAAGCCACAAGTTTGTCATGAAGCTCCAGTCAGAAACGTCCGTGTAGGAGGAGGGGGGAGGGGATTACTAATGGCCGGCAGGAAGGCGGTAGATGGTGAATCAAAGATACTAATCTTAGTGCTTTCAGGGTATCTTTTTATACCTTTTGGTATTACATAGTTGTTTTCATGTTTGTTTGTATGTTGTTGATGAAAACCCAAATGATATGGCAAAAATGACCTACGGGAAATAATGCAGAGCAATAGAAATACCCTGTCTCAAATAGTTCCTCTTTTCGTTCTCATGTTTGACACTTTCCTCTAAGTGCTGACTGTTAACTTCTGATAATTGGCTGCAGACTGCTTCCAGTTCTCAGAATACTGAAGAATCAGCACAGTTTTTTTACACTACGCATGTAATGGAATACGTCTGGACTGTCTGTGGTAAATATTCATGTCCACTAGTCTGCAAGAATGCCGCACAGTTGATCATTTGTATACATCACACATGAGAGGTTTCGTTGCTCGCTCTTTGTCAGAGCTTATCTTACTTGTCTTTCCCCTTTTATTTGAACTTCTTCTTTGCTGCTGAATGTGGCCTTTACAGGCTATAAATGGACAAAAGCAGATATTGAAACAATGAACTACATGGCCTTGTTCAGACAGCCCAAAGTTTTGGCCTATCCAGATTGGTTTTATGTCTCAACAGCAAAAAAACACATGAAATTATCTTTTTGCAAATCGTATACAAGCTACATTTGGAGGTGGTTTGAAATGGGATTCCAATCAGATTTCTATCAGTTCAGGTCTTTTGCGACACAACACAGCACACAATGGCGACATAAAATCCAAAGCGTCAGAAGCGCATCAGTGTGGCTGCGCAGAATCCAAGCTGCATCACTGAGTTTGTCTGGCACGACGGGGGAGTTGCCATGACAGCACCACTGTTTGGAGGGGGAGATGATGGAACTCCATTTTTCATGGTGCAACTCATGCAGATAGCTCGGTGATGTCTGGACACACAAATCCGATCAGACTGTCCGCACAGTCTGTCTTAAAGACCTGATTTGAGTCTGAACGAAGCCTAAAAGATCCCCTGGCCTTCTCTCACCTTTTGGACGTTGGCTGGATTCTCGCTGTCTGAATCAAAGGGGATGAAACTGTTTTTTTTAAACTTGCTCTATTTTTGTTTCCACTGAATAGTTTACTGAGACTTTCTACTGAAAGTAAGAAGTAAGAAACACTGTATGGACTAGATGCACTGGGAATTTCATAACTCTGTTAAGGTTTTGTTGAATCACTTCTCTTTTCTGGAGAACCTACAGAGATGTATTTTTATGGTTACTACTCACTGCACTGACAACAAAATAGAACTTTCTAAGCACAATGTAAGACCAGTTTTGTGCAGTAACACTGATAGCAGATGTTTTCAGCCCTACAAATGAGGTTTGAATTGGACTTAATGAGCTCCAGTAACTTCAGCCAAGTACCACCAATGTGCTTCTTTTTGGCAGCTTGATGTTAATTACTGTCTTTGATATTTTGCAACATGTGTGAATTTGTGTGTGTGTTTGGTGAAGCATGGCTGGATCATTAACTGGAAAAAGAGGCTTTATAAAATCAGAATACTTGCCCTTTAATTTGTTTAGTTTATATTGAGCTCAGATATATTCCTTTGTTTTATCGAATAGCTTCAAGGTAACTGACATACAGAAACAGTCCAAAATCTATAGACATTCAGTTTATTATCATGAATAGGTACTTTTTTGTTTTGTGCTTAAAAAAAGACTTAATTCACCAATCACAATAGCTAAATAACTGATTTATAGACTAATCGCTCCACTTCTAGAGTACTAGTTGGTGTCTAAAGAAATAATGAAGCTGCCGTATACTGAGGATGTTCATCCTGGTTAGTCCAGCCATGGGTTGATAGATGTGCTCATGTTGTCTTTTTTTTCATTCAAAGATGTCCTTTTTACACTACAGATAGAGATTATTGTGCCACTCACAAGCAGTTTACATGTACATTTCAATGCAGTTTTCTAAGGTTGTATTTTTCCTGTTTTGCAATGGATCCCTTCGTTGTATTCAATCTAAGTTCCTAACACTTGTCTCTGAAGAACTTTGTCTTTAAAAACAAGTTTGTTATTTTTACACTGTCTTTTTAGGGCTGAGTTGATGTGAACATTTTTAATAAATGATCTCATCCCATGTGTAAGTCACAAGTGGTCTCGAGTTTTTCAAGAAGTGATATTTAAGTGTGGGAGTATGAAAAGCTTGAAGCATAAAAATTTCCATTCTTTTATAGACATGTAGGCTATTGTACAACACCTATAGCACCTGGAAACCACCAAACAAAAGAAGAAGGAAAAAAAAGCTAACTATAGTCTATATGTAATGGTGGAGTATGTGCACTACACAATAGAAATAACTACTCAGTCTGTTCAGACATGTAGGAAATAACGTACACTGATGTATCGGGAATTTGCCCCAAAATTACCATCAGGATAATGTTATAAGGAGTTTGTCATATTTTTAATTATTAGGGGTTCATGAAACACGTGGTTGGTGTCACTATGAC
This sequence comes from Micropterus dolomieu, assembly GCF_021292245.1. NCBI lineage: Eukaryota > Metazoa > Chordata > Actinopteri > Centrarchiformes > Centrarchidae > Micropterus > Micropterus dolomieu. The sequence goes on along the minus strand of NC_060161.1, from coordinate 24,225,536 downwards.
AAACAGGAAGTGTTAAGGAGTCTTTTCTCAAAATAAAGACTCCATGATTGTTCCTCAGTGCGTGGTAACTCGGGAATGATGAGACTCCAAATCCTGCTCCTTCCATTCCTCCAAGGTAGGTCCAGTTTTCATCTGCCGAAAATACAATTGAACAGGAAATGTGCCCCTTTCAAAAACTTTTAAATGTATAAAAGGACTTTTGAGATCAATCCGTAGATCCCCCTCTGCGGATTGAGCTGTTTGTCTGTTTGTGGTTCACTTCATGGAAAATCGTGAAGTTGTAAAAAAAAAAAAAAGACGAGGACAGCTCGGGTTTTAGCGGAACAGTAATCCTCATCATCAACAACGTCATCACGCAGCCAATCGGGTTCTCTGACGTAAATGAGCCAATCGGAGAAAGTTTCCCATATTTTTTTTACACATATCTTTTCTGTGCTTTGTTGATCAGCAACAAGGAGCATAACAACGCAGAGGAACAGAGTGTTTAAGATCCTTTTACTACTTTATAAGTCACCTAATGGTATTGGTCCAGAATACTTAATACAACTTAATACTAATACTTCTATTAATAGGACATATTACAATATATTTTTGTGTTGTAGTCATGCACACCAATCTTATGCAAATGTTACGTTTCAGTGTTTCATCATATCCCTAATCTGACCCCCTAAATGGATCGGCCAAAAATGCCAGGTCTGATTTTTTGTCCCAGTCCAGCCCTGGGTGGGAGGGATTGATGTTTTTTTCAGGTGCTTATTTTTGGTTAGACATGGGCATTATATCGGGTGGTACTATTACATTACTGTGGTTTTTAAACCACAGTAACACTTTGTGTTACATGTATTTGAATGAAAAGTGCGATATAAATAAAGATTGATTGATTGATACAGTAGGCCACAAAGTTTCCATTGCCAAGAGTAGACTGATATGGCAAAATATAGTAAACTTATTCTAACATAAAATTATGCATCTTAAATTTAAAAGATATATGGCTGAGAGTTCATGTGTCTTCAGAGCTTCTGTTGTCCATATATTGTGTATAAGGTATTCACCATGAAGGGTAATTATGTTGAGTAAACCAAAAAGCAACAGGTGTTCTCAAAATTCTTCCTGGGACAATGTTTAGATGGGTAATCTGGAATATATATATATATTTTTTTAATGAAATCTCTTTGACTTTAGTTCCAGCTGGTAGCACAGAGACAATGGTTATTTTTGCTCAGGAAGGATGTAACTGAGTGAAATGACCCTGAAGTGTTTAAGTGGCAGCCAGACAAGAACTAGACAAATTCTCTAAAAGCTAAGGAAAGGGGCTTCAGTGCTTCCTTTCCTACCTCCTTTAGCATAGGTTACACTGGACCGTCCCTTAGGAAAGGAAATAGGATTCAATCCTATTTGTTTATTTTTAACAACCATCTATAGTATATTGTTGTTACTTCCTAGAGTTATTGGTTAAATGTACCCTGTGTATACACTGATAACATCTTTTTTTAAGAGATGTGATTCTGTGTTGGAGAGGGAACCTTACTTTTCTCTAAAGCATTGAGTTTCTCACTGTACTTATCGTGCATGTGTTTTAAATAAAGTTTGTTTTGAAAAGCAAGCCTAGAATAAGTGCAGTCAGATCTTTCCTTGACCTTGTGACGTTTTCCATTGAGGTCAAGGAAAAAGCATACTTATCAGCTGGTTCAGGGGATGGGACGGTATTAGCCTCTCATGAGTACACCAGGTGGAATAGCCCCATACAGCAGCAAAATATTTTACAGTGACTGGAATGTTATAGACAAGAAGTCTTGATCATTCAAAAGCTGACTTACCAAAAACATGTTATTACTGAATCAGTATTTAAAAAATATGGATTTATTCTTATATAAATCATCTTTTAATGTCCATATAATCGTGTCGTCCATCCACAATGGCATCTCTCGAAGCAGTTCTACAGTACAACGCCAATTTTGAGACGTCACCTTTGCTACCCTATTTTCTTTTTGACGTTGTCAAAAAAAGCCTTTAAACTTCTTGAAGTTAAAAACAAAAATATGTTGAAAGAACTGAAATTGTTGACCACCTTTCTTTAAAATGTCACCAAAGGTCAGCTTTTTTGAGGGAAGTGCTGTTTTTCTTTTGTGTCTTACTGTTGAAAATATGAGAGACTGATAATGCTGAAACTTTTTTAAAATTGTGTTTACAGTGACACTAGTTCAATCCCTCAGCGAAGTCTCAGGTTATGTTGGGGAAAACATTACCTTAACGTCAGGAGCTGACCCATCATGGGAACTTGCTACAATTGACTGGTCAGTATTCCCAAACGATACTTGGATTGCCACCTATCGCAGTGGGAAGGCAAATATTGAACGACTCCATCAGTACACAGGGAGACTCAGTCTCAACATCTCCTCAGGTAAATGACAAATCTGTTTTAGTGGAAGTGTAAAGGAATGTATTATTTTAATTCTCTCTTGAAAGTGTCTCTTCAATGTTTTTTCTTATTCATTAGGTGACTTGACGATTTATAATTTGACCCCAGAGGATGCCATGGAATACACTGTAGACCTCTTAAACTCTAAAGCACAGGACAAAGTAAACAAGATCAAGCTGACAGTGAGACGTAAGTACTAGCGTTCAACAGGAAGTTAAATGTTGATACAGGGAAGTTTTTATTTTCACACAGCTTGACTTACTGTCTGAGTGAATTGCCCTTAACAAAATGAGTGTGACTTTATTGTTTCTGTCTTATCTTTAATATTTTCCTTACATATTTGTTGGCATACAGACTTTTCTCACTAAGTTCAGCTTGATGCTAACAAGTATGTTGCTACTGGTTAGTGTCTCAAGTCAAATGTTGCTACTGTTTGGAAATTTTGTCGAGAACAAATCGTCATGACTAATCAACAGCTCTAATCATCAACCTCTGCAGAACACCTCCAGAGACCAACCATACAGACTGTCACCAGTACATCTGCAGAAGGAGGCTGTTGGATCGGCCTGCATTGTTCTTCAACAGATCAAGGTGTTGGCTTCTCCTGGCAGATTAATCCTCCCAGTGTGACTGTTTTCAGAATGAGTAATCCTGATGGAAACTCTGCAGCTCTTTTAGCATTTCTCAACACCACACATAACCCAGTCCAATTCACCTGCACCTCCAGCGGGCAGATGGAGAGCACCTCAAGTGTCGTCACTCATAACTGTGATGGTAAGTTCAAAATGATCTTAAAGGAAAAAACACAATATTGTAACAAATGATAACATGATGAACTTCTTCCCAGTTCATGGTTTTAATTTTAAATATTTCCTCCTAATTATGTTGTTGTCTCTTCTACGCTGTTTCAGATGACAAGCCTCAGCCTCCTGAACCTAAGCTACTTCCTCAGCTCAGATGTAGATATGTTTGGGTTTTTTTCATAGGATGCTTTCTGGGAATTTCACTTACAGCAATTACTTTTTACATTTTTGAAGGTAAGAGGAGAACATCAACACTGTAGGAAAAAATCTTTGTCGTTCTTACTCCAAACACATGTCTCGCCTGAGCTTATTATATTATTTGTTCTGGTGAAGCATCAGAATCTACGGAGCTCCTGAGGGGACATGGGCAAAAACAAAAGACAAAGTAAAGTAGCCTCTTTCTGTCTCCCTCTCTCTTTATGAGTTTCTCCATCAGCAGTACGTTTCATAAAGTCGCTGCGTTTAATTTTCTCAACTGCGATTCCATTTTCAAGTGCGCTGGTGCGCTGCATGTGGATTGTGGTATCCAATATTTGTGCATTTGACTTATAACAGTTCAAAATAGCACTGTAGCAGCAGGACAGAGGGTCAGTGACCTTCTACGGGGAGAGCAGTGATTGGTGGTTATGTAGGGACTGAACCCTTCTATAGACCTCTAACCCCTTGTTTTGTTACCTTGTTGAAGTTCAATGTTGATACAGGGAAGTTATTATTTTCAAACAGCTTGACTTACTGTCCTTCTGAGTGAATTGCCCTTAATAAAATGAGTGTGACTTTATTGTTTCTCTCTTATCTTTAATATTTTCCTTACTTGCAACATAAAATCTTATTATACTGTACAATTCAAAAAATATCTCAATTGTGCCATCGGGAAATTGTGTTTCCCAGAATCCCGTTGCCATTTCAGATTTGGATGACTGACAGTAACTTTAATATACTTTTTTGGAGGTGAGGGGTCATCGTTGTAGGACAATTCTTTTGTGTCCTATTTACCCCCAAAGTCGGCTCACAATCTCAGCTGAGCTTGCTCAGAGTAGCCCAGTCACAGAGCATTACCATTTTCATATCTTTATTTGTTATTATGTCATTTTTTCTGGTAAAGAGTCAGCATCAAACACTGCTTCCAGAGTAAGTGATGTGTTGGTAGTGAGGAGTCGACTATATGAGCTCGGCTCTCCTCTGATTGCCAATTTCTCCCCGCACCCCTCTGCTCCTCTCAGAAAAAGAAATACATGACAAGGATCAAATTACACTTTTTTCGTTTCATATTACATCAAACAATTGAATTGAAGTATACTGTATGTCTGTACAGAGATGTATAACTAACCACATTATTTCCATCCATCCATCCATCGTCAACTGCTTATCCTGTGTACAGGGTCGCAGGGCCACATTATTTCATAGGATGTTATTGTTGTTATCAACTAAGATAGTTATTCATGACATATCCCACTTTTTAACCATTAATATGACACAATATTTCAGTGTACTGCAGATAAAGACTCTTGCATATTTATTTATTTCTTGCAACAAAGCAGAATGTAACTTAGTGTCCTGCAGAAGTGGTAAATGAAGAGCCTTTTGGGAGCCGAAGGAGCCGGCTCTCGGAAAGAAACGAAGCCATAAGATCCGGCTCCCTTCAAAGGGACGTTATTCCCTTTGCTATTCTAGAGTACTAGTTGGTGTCTGGAGAAATAATGAACCTGCATATATTGGGGATATCTGGGGTCAACAGGGCCACCCAACAGGTTAATCTGTCCGCATGTGTTGATACGTGTGCACATGTGTGTGTCTTTCCTTACTATGATATGTCCTTTGTACACTACAGATAGAAACTGTCATGTCACTCAGGGGAATGGCAGACATCTGTATGGTTGTAAGTGATCACCTGCAGCTGGTTAATTATTAAGTGAATCCAGCTTAGACACAGCAGGGAAGCTGTAACTTCCACATGCACATTTTGATGTAGTTTTACAAGGTTGTTTGTTTTCCTGTTTTCGATGGATCTCTTTGTTGTGCTCAAGCTAACATTTGTCTCTTGAGAACTTTTCTTTCAAAGCAAACTAATTATATTTACACTGTTTTTAGGAATAAGTTTCAATTTCAATAAATAATTTCCTCTAATGTTATTTGTCGCATTTGAGTCACAAGTATAGACTGTAGGTCACAAGTCACAAGGAGTTTAACATTTTGTAGTTTAGACAGGAAGCACTTAAGTGTGGGAGTATATGGCGTGTGATGCATGATGAGTAAAAAAAACAACAACCCAGGATCTTGTGTATTATTTAACTACTAATAACTGAAACAACTGGAATCCACCAAATTTAAGAAATATCCCATGAATAGGACAACGTATGAACACAATACAACAGAAAAGGAACTATTCAGTCTGTTCACACATGCTTGAAAGAATTTACACTGATTGGGAATTTACCCCAAAAAGTTCCACTAAGATTTTTTGTTTTTAGAGGCTGATAAATGTGATGACCAACTTTATTTAGGAAACTTGTGAGAAAATATTTCAAAAGATTAAAAAAGTATATAGTGTATAAAGTATCTTTTCATATTTTGAAATACTGGGTTGTCATGCAGCACGTGGTTAGTTGCTAAAGAGGAAGTCCTGTGTTCTTTCTCTACGCTGACTGAACGTTTCTGCTGTTATACAGTCTATGGTTGTAACTCGGCAAAGATGAGAATTCAAATCATCCTCATATTATTCCTTGAAGGTAGGTCCTGTTATATTTGCTGAAAATGTCATTGAGCAGGAGCTGATGTGCCAAACTTTAAAAAACTTATAGTTAAATATTTAAAATGACAATTCAGAAGTAATTTCCTCACTTCAAGAGCGAATAGATTAGGGGACTCTCATTATTAGAATTAAAAAGCGAAATACATGACTAAATACTGGCTCAACTGTTCTTCTATCACTGATCCACTGAAATGTCTATCTCAGCTTAGATTCGATTTCAAAAAGAATGTAAGTATATTCATATTTCTGTGCATTCATGCACAAACAAAAGAAAGCAGGAAGTATGTATTTAGCATTTGAAGGAGCGTGGTTATCATCAGTCCCTCGATGGACAAAACACCACAAGTATATCAGTCATCTCAAAATGTGTGGATATACACATTATTATTGTCATTATTATTATATCCTGTATTCACATGTTCTACCCTATCCTGCAAAATGTCTAATATATTTATATAACTATTGGACTAACTACATGGATTGCCATGAAAGTTTTTACAGACACCATGTGGTTGACATGCTTCAGAGTAAAATATCTATTGGATGGATTGTCAGTGGAATATACTGCAGATATCAGGGTCCCCTGAGGAAGAATATTAATGAGTTTAGTGATCTTCAGACATTTCCTTTAGTGCCACTAGCAGGTAAAAGTTTTCACTCATGTGAAATATCTCAACTACTTTATGGATTGTCAGCATTTATTTTTATAAATTTATGGTTCACAGATGACTGATCTACTGACTTTGAATCTTGCACCACCATGGAAACCCTAAATTAAGAAAGAGAACATGGTGAACATTATACCTGCTAAACATCAACATGCTAACATTATCATGTGAGCAACAGCATTCATAGAGCTGTTATGGCTGTAGAGACTTATTTACAAACTTAAAAATGAATGATTTATGTCTAAGGAAAGGGAATGGTACATTATTTAGAAGTTAAATGAGGGGGGGCTGGAGCCACTTCCAGCTGGAATAGGGTGAGAGTCGGGGTACGCCCTGGACAGGTCGCCAGTCAGTCACAGGGCACATAGAAACAAACAACCACTCTCATTCACAAAGTGCTTTTTTTAAATTGTGTTTACAGTGACACTAGTTCAATCCCTCAGCGAAGTCTCAGGGTATGTTGGGGAAAATGTTACCTTACCATCAGGAGCTGACCCATCATGGGAACTTGCTACAATTGACTGGTCAGTATTCCCAAACAACACTTGGATTGCCACCTGTCGCAGTGGGAAGGCAAATATTGAACGACTCCATCAGTACACAGGGAGACTCAGTCTCAACATCTCCTCAGGTAAATGACAAATCTGTTTTAGTGGAAGTGTAAAGGAATGTATTATTTTAATTCTCTCTTGAAAGTGTCTCTTCAATATTTTTTCTTATTCATTAGGTGACTTGACGATTTATAATTTGACCCCAGAGGATGCCATGGAATACACTGTAGACCTCTTAAACTCTAAAGCACAGGACAAAGTAAACAAGATCAAGCTGACAGTGAGACGTAAGTACTAGCGTTCAACAGGAAGTTAAATGTTGATACAGGGAAGTTTTTATTTTCACACAGCTTG
>NC_060161.1:24212559-24217892 GCF_021292245.1 Micropterus dolomieu | reverse complement strand
TTACTTTTTACATTTTTGAAGGTAAGAGGAGAACATCAACACTGTAGGAAAAAATCTTTGTCGTTCTTACTCCAAACACATGTCTCGCCTGAGCTTATCATATTATTTGTTCTGGTGAAGCATCAGAATCTACGGAGCTCCTGAGGGGACATGGGCAAAAACAAAAGACAAAGTAAAGTAGCCTCTTTCTGTCTCCCTCTCTCTTTATGAGTTTCTCCATCAGCAGTACGTTTCATAAAGTCGCTGCGTTTAATTTTCTCAACTGCGATTCCATTTTCAAGTGCACTGGTGCGCTGCATGTGGATTGTGGTATCCAATATTTGTGCATTTGACTTATAACAGTTCAAAATAGCATTGTAGCAGCAGGACAGAGGGTCAGTGACCTTCTACGGGGAAAGCAGTGATTGGTGGTTATGTAGGGACTGAACCCTTCTATAGAATTTGACCTCTAACCCCTTGTTTTGTTACCTCAGAATAGCACTGTACCCTTCTATGGGTTTGACTTTTTATTTTGCAGACTCAAACCCTGCTATGGTATCTAACAGATACCTACACATATCCTATATAAGCTTTGTTTGATGTACAGAGAGACAGAGTGGCCATCGGGCTGGGTCACTCTCCAAGCTGCTGCAGAGCTTGTAATTGATGCTGAACTCCTTAATTTAATAAACTTTTATGATCAAGAACAGTGTCAAGCGGGTTTCCTCTCAACACATCATCGCAGCATTATTGTTCGGACACCACAGGATCTAAACCAACCTGGTACTGAGTGACATCTGTAGTGATGTCTATGAAGATTCTCAGTCATCCAGGTCATAGTTATCCAACGAAGGTTAAAATCAAGGGCAACTGGACTTGGTTGAAGCTACTGGAAGACGTTTCGTCCCTCATCCAACGGACTTCTTCAGTTCTGACTGACTGGCAGGGAAACTCAGCTATTTAACCTCAGTGGGGTCGTTATCCCGGGTCATCGATATGACAGTCGTTACAGTCGTTAAGACTACCTGTGGCCAAGACTGAACGACCATCGCTGGTATCTTCACCTGAGGTCAATAGGTTACGTTTGTTGAGTTTCCTGGGAAGTGATGAAAGGACAGTATTGTAAGCGGGGGATAAGTGGTGGCGTAGACCCCGTCCCCTGTTCAATGACGGCTTCTCAACCCTGGTGTAGATGGCTTCCTTTACACCTCTTTCAAACCATCCATCTTCTCTGTCTAAAATGTGCACCTGGTGGTCCTCAAACGAGTGTCCTCTGTCCTTCACATGTAAGTAGACTGCAGAGTCTTGACCTGAGGAGTTGGCCCTTCTGTGTTGAGCCATGCGTTTGTGTAGTGGTTGTTTAGTCTACTACTACTGCTAATAATAATAATGTCCCAGGGGGAAATGAACCGAGCCGTGGCTCAAAAATCGAGGTCTGACCTGAATTGTGGATTTGATGAATTGTTACACCCCTGCTCATGAGCATCAGATATTATCTCGTGAGCACGAGAAACATGGATTTTATTTTCATTGTTATTTATTTTTTTGCCCATGTCCTCTAAGGGGTTCTGTAATAATCAAAATGCTTAACTGCAACATATAATTACTTCAACTACTGTATGTTGACAACAGGCAACAACAGAACTGGAACAACTGCTTTACAGCTTGGCATCGGTGTCGTTTCGTTTAAGATGACATATAAACACAGACTGCAACTAAACCAAAGTACTTCAGGGATGAAGGTTATTATTAATTGTCCATCACAGTTGTCTTAACAAAGGGGTTCCCTCCATCCCTTCGCCAATGTGGAGCCTGTGTGTGCTCCACCTCCCTCTGGATGACTTTCTAATGCTGCATACCTACATCAGCATCATGCACAGCTCTACCAGTGTGACTGGGAACACTCTGAAACAATGCAGGGTGGGCATCACCAAAACTGCATGTATTTCATCTATGGCCTTCCTGCAAATGACTAAGGTTTGCTGGATGACACAAAGTCAAAAACAACTCCTCTGATTTTGAATTAAACAATCTTTTAATAGAAATAAATAGCCATGAGGCTTGAACAGGTGAAAGTCCAGGTTGCGGTTTATCTTGCTTTCTGTGCACCGCTTTCTTTCCCCACAACCCCCCTTTTCGCACTGAGCTGCAACCCACACATACAACTTTTGTTGTGAAATTACAACTAATTATACACTAAGAATGTCTCATGAAGTGGATTTTACACTGTTACACTGACCATACAAACTGTTTGTTACTAAGTTGTAATTCTTCAGCAATTAGCAGTACATGTTTTTGTTTAATTACAGAACAAATCAGATCTGCTTGGCAATGGCTCAAAGGTAATTCATTCATATAGCCATATTCAGATTGAAACGATCACTGTTACATAAATTAATTTGTATTCTCTGTTATTTTCCAGATAAACTTGCATGCACACAATAAGCTAAAGGTAAGCACCTGTTTCTGTTTTGACCGTTCCAAGATTTGTAGCAGTGAGTAGTTACACAATGTCATGATTTTGAGAAATGACCAAGTTTCTCTCTCCTTCCTACCCTTAGTTTGGCAACTATTAAAGACATTAAAGTTTCAAGATGCCAGAAAGACTCCACCACAAAAACATCATGTCTAAAGACAGAGGTTCTGTAGCGTTAGTATTGTCATGTAAAACTAATACAGCTATTTAACTAATTAGTATTAGTTAAATAGCATGCTCAATGTTTATTTATGAAGTGAAAGCATGTAAACATGAAAGAAATGAATGTATTTTTAGAGAATCTGAGAGTTTTGACACAATATAATGAACACACATACAATTTAATGCAAAACACCAAACAATTCCCCAAAACCTCAGGTTCAATAATCAGTGGTTTTTATTTATAAAATAACACACTTTCTACCTTCATTTGGAAAATGCTGTGGTATTTTTTCATTGTTGTAAAAAATGCTGAGAAAGATGATTCGGGAAAATGTTTTTTTTTAGTATTTTTCTGATAAATCTGTGAGCATTGTTTGATATTAAACCTAACAAGTATTTGTATGTATTACTATGCATTTCAAACATGTAGGGCCTGATTTAGTAAAGGTTTGCCTGAATAAAACGTGTGCAAACTTGATATCACCAGCAAATTAGCACGTATGCTGATCTACTAGTGTGCACAGAGAATGACATCTTTCAAAAGCAAGATAGCACCTGTTGTTCATTTAGTACGTAAGAATATGCAATTTGGGGCATAACATGCAAATACATTTATTTACTACACGAAATGTGATCTACCAAGCCTAAACACAATTTCACGTGAGTGCAAAAGTCTCTGTATTTAATACGTTTGAAAGGAAGGTGCAAACCGCCAGGTGTAACATAGAGGTGGCTGTTGTTATTGTTGCCAGAAGGAGACACAACCTTAATGAAAGACAAAGTAGAGAAATTAACAGTATTAGATAATATTACTCTATAGCCAATGTATTGAAATACAATTATTTTATTTTATTTATAGGCTACTGTTGTATAAACATTCATGCCAACAAAGCAAATTTTGTTTCGACCTGACTTATTTTCTCCGAGAGATGGAAGAATTTAGTTGCGTGGCGCTGTGGAGAGCCCCCAGCTGCAGTGCATGGATCACGCGTAAAATTCATCCAGCTAGAGCGAACGATCACCAACTGCTCACAGTAATAGCGACCCAACCCATTGTAGGTATCAGAGAGTGGGACGTTGAGGCGTACAGGGCCAAGGACAGGAGATCACGGAGCGACGGTCTGTGATTGTTTCCTCTGGCTGGATGAAGCACGATCTGCTGGCATTTCCTCGCGTCTGGGTCATTCTAGCATACTGTATCTGTTTCTGCTGGGGTTTTCCAAAGCAGTTTTTCCAGGTGTGCTGTCCCAAGTACTTAGTGCAATATCAGGCAGGTTGGGCAGGTACATACGATTTCCACATATTGGGGACACACTGAATAATAAACCAAGGTTTTTACACGGTGGCTTCACTTAAATACTCCCACCTCCATTGCGGTTGCACCTGTTGTCATCTAGCAATAATTCTTCGTAAATCACCCATAACAGGTAATAAAAGGTAATTCATTCATATACCCATGTTAGTAAATCAGGCCCTTAGTTTCAAAGCTTTATTAATCATATTAATTCTCTAATACTTTTGTAGGCTACTAGTTAGCTTTGAGGACATAGTGTTGTTTTGTATCACTGTTTGTCATATTGTCAAGTCATATTATGAGTATGGATGCCAAATGTATTATACCATTTTCCATTGAAGTGTCTTAGTTTTTTACAAAATAAAGATATCAATCAATCAACGAATCAATCAATCATTGCTTAAGGAGAAAGTTTGTATGAGTAATGCACTGTCAGTTTGTGGCACGTGGTCCTTCAGAGCGGCTGAGAGCTTCAGATATGGGAAGAACAGTCATACACACACATATAGACAATCAGACTGCTACAGCACCAAATATTAGCTAAATGGGACCAAATTTGTCATGGTCACTGAAACATCACATCATCATCATCATGTCACATGTCCACCAAATGTTGACATGTGATAGCACAAAATGTAGCACAAAGTGTTCAGGAGACATCACATTTTAGTAATATAAGCCTTGCACATAGCAAATGAGGAAATGTATATATTGTATACATATACTCAACGGTATGCAGTATTGGCACTTCTATGTTTCATTGACATATAGGACTTTTTCTTGTGTACAGGCACTTTTCGCAAGCTGCTGGTAGAGTCAACCGTTCCCTGCCTGCTAATCTCTGTCTGCAGGAACAGAGGGAGAAGCTCAAGTGCTATTTTATAAGTGCAGGGCTATTTTGGTATGGCATACCGGGAAAATGCCCGTGGGCCGAGGCACCTTTGGGGCCAGTGTAATTTAAATTATTTATTTATATAACTGTAATTTTCTATAGCCTACTGACATTGGGCCGGCCTAATCACATCTCCTACTAGCCCCACCCCTCTGCTCTCTGTTTCTTGCTTTATGGGCCACAAAAAAACACAAAACATTCGTCCTGCCAAATGCGCGAAAACAAACGATATGTTTCTGATAAGTTTGCTTCAACATCAGCTGCATTACCCTGTGTAGAAAAAGAGCTGTGACGGCCACTGCCAGGCAGAAGAAGAGGCGTGTGATAGCGAAACAGAGTGACAGAGTGACAAAGTGATGGGCCGAGTGAGAGAGATAGCAGGAGGAGACTGGAGGTGAAGGGTAAGCATCGAGTAGCTCAGCCTGTAGGGATGGAGGGTCATTCACACTGGGGACCCTGGGGACATGTAACCACCACTTTTTGAAAGCATTTGTAAAGGAAAAAATAATAATAAGTTACTGATCACTGCA
>NC_060161.1:24194775-24212459 GCF_021292245.1 Micropterus dolomieu | reverse complement strand
GCCTAAACACAATTTCACGTGAGTGCAAAAGTCTCTGTATTTAATACGTTTGAAAGGAAGGTGCAAACCGCCAGGTGTAACATAGAGGTGGCTGTTGTTATTGTTGCCAGAAGGAGACACAACCTTAATGAAAGACAAAGTAGAGAAATTAACAGTATTAGATAATATTACTCTATAGCCAATGTATTGAAATACAATTATTTTATTTTATTTATAGGCTACTGTTGTATAAACATTCATGCCAACAAAGCAAATTTTGTTTCGACCTGACTTATTTTCTCCGAGAGATGGAAGAATTTAGTTGCGTGGCGCTGTGGAGAGCCCCCAGCTGCAGTGCATGGATCACGCGTAAAATTCATCCAGCTAGAGCGAACGATCACCAACTGCTCACAGTAATAGCGACCCAACCCACTGTAGGTATCAGAGAGTGGGACGTTGAGGCGTACAGGGCCAAGGACAGGAGATCACGGAGCGACGGTCTATGATTGTTTCCTCTGGCTGGATGAAGCACGATCTGCTGGCATTTCCTCACGTCTGGGTCATTCTAGCATACTGTATCTGTTTCTGCTGGGGTTTTCCAAAGCAGTTTTTCCAGGTGTGCTGTCCCAAGTACTTAGTGCAATATCAGGCAGGTTGGGCAGGTACATACGATTTCCACATACTGGGGACACACTCAAGACACACATAATAAACCAAGGTTTTTACACGGTGGCTGCTTTCTCCATGGCGGAAACCATTAAAACATTCAAAACCTTCATTTAAATACTCCCACCTCCATTGCGGTTGCACCTGTTGTCATCTAGCAATAATTCTTCGTAAATCACCCATAACAGGTAATAAAAGGTAAATTCATAGCCACGTTAGTAAATCCGGCCCTTAGTTTCAAAGCTTTATTAATCATATTAATTCTCTAATACTTTTGTAGGCTACTAGTTAGCTTTGAGGACATAGTGTTGTTTTGTATCACTGTTTGTCATATTGTCAAGTCATATTATGAGTATGGATGCCAAATGTATTATACCATTTTCCATTGAAGTGTCTTAGTTTTTTACAAAATAAAGATATCAATCAATCAACGAATCAATCAATCATTGCTTAAGGAGAAAGTTTGTATGAGTAATGCACTGTCAGTTTGTGGCACGTGGTCCTTCAGAGCGGCTGAGAGCTTCAGATATGGGAAGAACAGTCATACACACACATATAGACAATCAGACTGCTACAGCACCAAATATTAGCTAAATGGGACCAAATTTGTCATGGTCACAGAAACATCACATCATCATCATCATCATATCACATGTCCACCAAATATTGACATGTTGACATATCCACCAAATGTTGACATGTGATAGCACAAAGTGTAGCACAAAGTGTTCAGGAGACTTTTAGTAATATAAGCCTTGCACATAGCAAATGAGGAAATGTATATATTGTATACATATACTCAATGGTATGCAGTATTGGCACTTCTATGTTTCATTGACATATAGGACTTTTTCTTGTGTACAGGCACTTCTCGCAAGCTGCTGGTAGAGTCAACCGTTCCCTGCCTGCTAATCTCTGTCTGCAGGAACAGAGGGAGAAGCTCAAGTGCTTACTGCAGGGCTATTTTGGTATGGCATACCGGGCAAATGCCCGTGGGCCGAGGCACCTTTGGGGCCAGTGTAATTTAAATTATTTATTTATATAACTGTAATTTTCTATAGCCTACTGACATTGGGCCGGCCTAATCACATCTCCTACTAGCCCCACCCCTCTGCTCTCCGTTTCTTGCTTTATGGGCCACAAAAAAAAAAAAAAAACATTCGTCCTGCCAAATGCGCGAAAACAAACGATATGTTTCTGATAAGTTTGCTTCAACATCAGCTGCATTACCCTGTGTAGAAAAAGAGCTGTGACGGCCACTGCCAGGCAGAAGAAGAGGCGTGTGATAGCGAAACAGAGTGACAGAGTGACAAAGTGATGGGCCGAGTGAGAGAGATAGCAGGAGGAGACTGGAGGTGAAGGGTAAGCATCGAGTAGCTCAGCCTGTAGGGATGGAGGGTCATTCACACTGGGGACCCTGGGGACATGTAACCACCACTTTTTGAAAGCATTTGTAAAGGAAAAAATAATAATAAGTTACTGATCACTGCATTATATTTTATTATATTTTTTACAATTGTCACCTGCCACCTGAATTTTGTGCTTCCCTTTACAAAAATGAACACATTTCCACCACAAATTGGTGCAGATAATGTCTCCAGAATCCAGACCTCCCAATTCAATATTTCAAATATAAATATTTTTTCTAAATAGTAGGTCAATATTAATATTATCTATTAAAATATAATCATGTCTAGTCATGGACACCAATCTTGTTCATTGTCACATCTCAGTTTCATCACACCCCTAATCTGACCCCCTAAATGGAACGATGGTGTATTGGTGAGGGGTCTGATCGATTTTGGTGGGGCGCCTTGGCCAAAAATGCCAGGGCAGATTTTTTGTCTTAGTCCAGCCCTATGCATGAATGCTTATTTTTATTCACAAGTTAGAACTATTATAATATTATAGCATTAACAAATGAAAGACTGACTACCACGGTAGAACATTTTTCTTGCCAAATGTTACAAATAAAGTGTAACTTAAAAATATATTGATATAATACTAAGATTACATTACATTACATTACACGCCAACTTGTGAATAGGGGGTACTAGGAATCTTTTTGCCCACTTAAAACACTGAGCAAACCTGTATCGAATATCAAATATGTGAAGAAGAAAAAATTCTGGCTCGGTCCAGAGATGTTTTGTGCCAAATTTGGTGGTGTTTGCTCAAAAATTTTGAAAGAATAGTGAAAAAACAGATTTGGACTTAATTCAAAATATTGGCCATATAAAACAAAATGTGAAACAGTTTTCTTCAGGGACCACAGAATCCAGGGAGAAAGAATAATGTTGTTTCTGAGACTTAAGGTTCAAAATGTTCAGGCCAAATCATTAAGTTCATTGTATTAGCCCCACCATCTGGCCAAAGTGCAACGAAGCTGTGGCTTTTAATGCAATGCAACTATGAGCAATGTGTGAATTGAAATGTGCTTAAACATGGAGACTAAAATAAAACAACATGCTTGCAAAAAAATATTACAAAAAGTTCAATAATGTCATCTACCAGCTGAAGAGTGTAACTACATATTCTCTAGTGTGAGTGAGTGTTTTCTAGTTTTAAATGTGTCAGTTGGTATATTTTTATTTTGACAATTTAAATTTGGTATATATATTACAAAAAGTTCCAATCTTGTGTTTTTGCGGTGGGGTTAACTTTTTACAGTTATTATGTGTCATGTTGTCTTGATTGCAATTCATAAACATTAGAGTAAATGAATAGTTTAATGTAAGACATGTTTAACTGGCAATGTAATCTGAATCTGTTCAATCATGATCACAACTGCATAAAATGTGAGTCATTTAATTGATTGTGACCCAAATGAGGCTTTATAAAACGTGTAAATACCACATTCTCAACATCAACGCATGAGGGTAAGGACTTCCTAATGTGCCTGTCTGAGGCCCATCAGACAACCTGCCTTTAAGTTGTATAGCCGGTATAGATATATAATTATATATAAGTTATCATCATCGTCAGTGTGATATAAGTAGCGGTGATGTAAATATGGTTTCTTGTGACACAGAAACAGAAATAATTCAGATTCAGATTTAAAATATGTTTAAATAGTTTAGTATTTATCTTTATACCAAAGGTCAACTTTACATGTAGAAGATCAAGTATATTATTTTATACCAGAGACAAAATCACACAGTTCAACAGAGCAGGAGACCTTGACACATACCGAGAACTGCTATCTGGTTGCCACGGTAATTGATTACTTCCAACTATTAACGTCAGTTAAAACTGCCTTTAAGGATGAATTCAAGTACTTTGATTTCCTTTTTTTGTTGTTGCAACTTTATACTTCTGCTCCTCTGTATTTGTCTGACAGCTTTAGTTACTAGTTATTTTTCAGATTACAATTTTTCATGACCTTCATGTTCAGTAAAAAAACATGTGCCTCATACTTGGTTATTTTAAATGTGAATATTTCTGTGTTTTTATGTGTTGAGAAAATTCTCATCTTTC
The DNA here is from genome assembly GCF_021292245.1 of Micropterus dolomieu. Taxonomy (NCBI): domain Eukaryota; kingdom Metazoa; phylum Chordata; class Actinopteri; order Centrarchiformes; family Centrarchidae; genus Micropterus; species Micropterus dolomieu. The sequence goes on along the minus strand of NC_060161.1, from coordinate 24,208,337 downwards.
CTAAGATAAATATACTATTAAACAAACTGGCATCAGCTGGAAATGGTAACAAACATGTGATGATGTGATAGAATATGATGCACTGTTGTAGATTAAACATTATATAAATAAAGGATCTGAATACTTCTTCCATCACTGATATTCACAAATGACTTACAAAGTACAGTTCTTACATTAGAAGACATACAAAACACATAAAACATTTAAACAATATATTATTTGTATTTACAGAATTTACACTATTAATACAACTGGGGCATTAGGCACTCCCTATATAATGGCAACATATTATATTGTTTATAAGCAATATAATAAGAGGAGCCCTGCGATGGACTGGCGACCTGTCCACGGTGTACCCGCCTTTCGCCCGATGTCAGCTGGGACTGGCTCAGCCCCCCGCGACCCTGGACGCAGGATAAGCAGTTGACGATGAGATGGATGGATGGATAATAAGGGGAAGATGCAATAGTTTTACAAAATCAAAAATAGAACACATGCACAAACATGATGTTGTGGTCTTACGTACTGTTTTATGCCAAGTGTTGCACTTTTATATCCTCATATTACCCTTAAATATTTTGGGCTGCACCTTTTGCAAATGTTGCTTTGAGTAATTCAAGCTATACATCAGGCTATGGCCCTCTAGGAAACATCTTGGTAGTGCGACGTGGGGGGCTGCCTCACGCGATTAAGCTGGATCTTGTCATACACAGTCTGGGGCTAGAAGAGAAAGAAAAAGAAGTAAAAAAAATACTCATCAGCTTCACAATCAAATACAAGACTCATTTTAATGAAGAATCAGTTTCTAAAACATTTTGTGCAATGTGAGGAAGAAATGTCGCAAGCATAATTTCATCATTCAGGATCTCTATCTACCATATCTTCAAGTTGCCACCTACGTACGTCAAAGTGAGGCTAAGTAGCTTTTGAAAGAAGAAATATTAATAAACAATATTTCTCCTACACCCCCCGACCCTGTGCGTAGAATAAGCGGTTGACGATGGATGGATGGATTTCTCCTACAAGTAAAACATTTAACTCATAATAAATAAAAATGTTGCTGTCTGAACCTGACCAGTATCCAATGTTTGCTCTTGCTGGCAAAGGTTAACACACTTGAGATACTGTGTATATTACTGTGACACTGACATTGCAGAAAGTTTACTGACTTGATGACTTTCCTCTGTAACATTTTAATATTAACCATCATCCTGTAGCTGCTGCTTGTGACCACAGTACGACTATCTTTGTATCAGCAGTCATTCCATTAGTATAAGAGCTAGGTGGATATTTTACCTTGAACCATGCTCATGGTCCTTTTTACCTTTAAATAAACACAACTATAAAATCATAAAAATGTACACTGTCATATAATCAATATAACGGAGGGGAAAGTAACTGCGGCTACATGTTCTGGCTGTTATATAGTATATAGTAAACTCAAATTACAATTTCATCTACAAGAACTTCAAAGATAAAGATTTTGTTCTTACCGCTTGTTTTTCTGGATAGACTCTGTTGTCAATGGTTTCATACACTGAGCATGGCTTCATGGTCCCCTGGAAGTTTGAATGTGCATGCATCACAAAAATAGGACATGAGAAACTGGGTAAAACATGCATTTCATCCTTTTACAACAAGCATTCATTTCCTACAAAAACTGATGCAGGTCATTTGTTCAAAGCAATGTGCACACAGTAAATCCAAAAAGCATAGCCTACTTACATCTTCAGTTGAAATTTCAGTGACATCAGCGTACACGGTGAGGTCATTTGAGTCGCTGCCTGGTAGATTTTAATGACGAAACAAGGCAAAACACACAAAAAAGTAACACATCAGTCATATTTTTAAATAAACTATTGACATTATAAAGTTAAAAGGGACACACTACTGCTATTCAATGTAGCGTTACTCACCTGCTCGTCTTTGTTTGCTGTGACATACAACCACCACTATTCCAACTACAATGACAATCATCAAACAACCTCCTGCTGCCAAACTCAGGAGAACGACAAAGTCTACTGCCTCTGCAAATGATAAAATTATTACTGTTACTATTATGATTGAATAAAAGTAATAGTCATCACATTTGTGCAAGGTCAAATAGAATTGATAAAGCAGGACTTCTACTGTGTGTATACAATGAGTATAAAAACAAACCACAACATAAATTACAGAAATTTCACTTTTAACTAATATTAGTTAATAAGAAAAGAACACGTGTGAGAACAGTATCTAATCTCAAGTCAAACTGAAATAACAGTAAGTAGAAATTATGATATTAATCATCAACATCACCACTATGATCTAAGTTCTCCTCATTCAAAGCTGTTGGATCATTTATCAGCTTGACAAGATGTCAGACTGTATATATTAATAAGACAACAACTGGGTCACACTTGAAATTTAGAGTTTGTGGACAATACACGAGAAAACCAAGTTACTTGTCATAACTCAGTTGCATGAACAATTGCATTGGTCTTGTATTTTTGTATTTTATCTAATACAATTGTCTTACATAAAATTGTCTATTGTCTAAGGCAATTCAATCTTTAATTGTGAGGAAGTAAAGGCACCTTTATTTGAAATGATGACCAATCAGAACTACATTAGCAATATATTAAATTTTGGCTTAAACTAGCAAAAATTTAATGAAAAAAATTGGAAATAACATTTGAGATATTCAAAATTAAAACATTTTACTTAATAGAAACAGAAAAGTGTCAGAAAAAGTAACTATAATTGTACTACACAGAAAATAATCACATATATTTAAAATTATTACATTTTCACTATAATTATCTTAATATTTTAACCCCGAAAATGCAACATGATGTTGTATTATATAGATTTAAAATGATTTGTAAGGGTGCAGAAATAATCTCTTTGACCGGTCACATTGTAATAAGACTTGTGAAGAGCTTCAATATAAATACAGATAAAAAAGTGAAACCATTTACACATCAAATTGGCCTGCCGTACTTCCTTTGTCTCTTTATCTTCTTCATCATCACACGTTATGATTCATAAAAGCATTATCAAAAACATCGCCATGAAGACAACACTAATAAACTATAACAACTTTTCTGCACCTACCTGGTATGTTTCTTATTTGTGTGTCGTTTCTGCACTCCACTGTTGTGGTTGCTGACTTCTCACTGAGAAAATTGTAAACTGTGCAGGTGAAATTTGTGTCTCGGTCCTGTTGCCTGATGACGTATTGGAGCCTGGAGCCACTTATTATTTGGTTCCTCACAGTCCAGTTGTAGGTCACACTGCTGTCAGAGGTTGCACTGCACTCCAGTAAAACTGTGCATGAGTTAGTCGAGCTGTTCCAGGTGGAATTGGCAGTCAGGACAGGCTGTTCAGTTATGGGCTCTACTGAGGCAGGTGGAAAAGATAGAGAGAGGCAGTTTTTAGTTAGACACTGCAGCTAAAAATCTGAATTAATTTGGTAAATCCATTATCAATGTACAAATAAACCCCACCAGTAATTCCATGTATGGCAGAACTAGGCCCACTAAACACATAATTCATATCAGTGGAAATCCTTTTTTTAGCCTTTCATTCCAAATCTAAGTCTGATAAATCCTCTCTGTTTGCTCCCATAACACAACTCTGTATAAACCAAATGGCGAAGAGTTGCTAAAGATAGTATTTTGAAACACTGGATCAAAGTAAATATCAACAACAATCAGAATAACAGGCCGAAAAGAAATAATAAAGAAGCAAAATCAATTCACGATTATGGACAGGCTCATTTTAACAGACTACACACTGGCAATCCATGAGCGTAACAAATGTTGCCACCAAGAAAATATATATTATGTGGACACAATTTGAATAAATGTCCAAGTATGATTGTATTGGCAATGTTATTACCAGCCTGTTAGTAAGAAAAGACAGAGACAGTCAATAATCAAATATTGTAGGCACCACAAACATTAAACGTCAGTAGACTGTGGTGGTCGAAAGTGGTGCACAGGCAAAGCAAGCAAATAGAAAACCTCTTCATGTGTTGAGTTCTCTCTGCTATCATTGTTATGGTATCTGTTCTATATGAATTAATCAGTAAACCAACTTAATAATTAATAATAAATCATCATTTAAAAACCATTACTTGGGTAAAGAACTGCCTTACCATGAACTTGCAGCTTGATGGTGACGGTGTCCTGTTGTTTGTCATTTGCCTCTGAGTTTAAACTGAAATCACCAGAATCGTTAAGAGTCAGGCTTCTCAGTGTTAAACTAAAGTCTGTGGCGTTTTGTTCTAATCTGCCCTTGAACTGCTCTTTTTCAGGAACAACCGTGCCTTTTTCTGCAATTATTGACCCTCTGTATCTCCATCTTGCCACGGTGACCCCTTCACTTGGTAAGCATGATGAAAGCACCACGGTGTCTCCAACTTTTTTATGGATGACACTATGGATGACACAGCTAGAAGCCTCCACATCTGAAACACATAAGCACAGAGTATAACCTTTTTGAGCTTCCAGGCCTAGTATGCAGAGTGTAATAATGCATGTTAATGTACTTAACATAAAGTAACAGAGCATATAATGACATTAAACATAACACGTTTAATCACAACATCACATAAATGACATGGCATAAAACAAATGATGACATGACATCATAATGTGACATACATAATATCTTCATTCAGGATGTGTTGGTATCCTGCTACATATCAGCAGTCACCACGTGTCCAGATCGTGATCTGGGCCTCGGTTTATTCTGTACTTAATCTGTGGTGTGGTGTTTGATTCATGCTTTGTTTCTGTCTGCTCTGTTTCAGTTTGCCTCACTGCCTGTTTTATTGTATATTTTGATTATGGCCTGTCTGTGTTCTGTCTGTTCCCCTGGTCAATCACCCTGTGTGCCTGACCTTTTTGTGCTCCCGCCCTCCTCGTTAGCCAGTTTATAAATGCCATTTCAGTTCTGTTCTGTCCTTGCTGGTTCGTTGTTCGTCTCTCTGTCATGTGTGTCTGCTTGCCAGCCTCTTAGTACTGCCTCGTTTGGCGTTTTTCTTTGATCAGCCTGATCTCCAGGATTATTCTGTTAAGTACTTTGTATTTTGCTGCCTTTGTTCTGTGGATTATCTTTGTTGGATTTGGACATTAGTTCACCTCCTTGTTAATAAATACTGTGAGACAGTATCTGTTTTGCCTTTGTGTCCTGCAAGAACCTGCCTAAGCACACGGCAACCTCAACAAATAAATGTAGCTACCTGACTTAATTTTATACTGGGCGGTAGGATCAGAAAACGCTCATATGAGTCATCTTTTCAGTTGTCATATGGGCTGCCGGGACTGTGCTGACAAACATCAACAACTGTTTCCTTTAGAAATATGGACATGTTAAAAATACATACAGTTATAGTGTTTGAAGCCAGCCTGGTCACTATTGCCTCATTTCCAAAAAAAAAGGCAGTATATAACCGCAGATTCTGACCTCAGTGACAAAGGTAAAATGAACGCTGGCTTTATTCTGTGCTGTTCGTCACTTTCGGTCAGTGCCGCTGCTACTGGTGGAAAGTTCTCTGGAAAGGTTCACCTGTTTTTGCCGTCATGTTATGCGTGTGTAGGTGTGTGTGAGTGAATCTAATGAAGCCACTATGTGCTTGCTAGAAACTAACTACTGACACAGTATTGAATTGTAAGCAGAGCAGTGGTGAAATTTGATTAACACTTCACTCTTCTCTCTTGTACTTCTGCAAATACCCCCTTGTCCATGTGTCATGTATTCAACTGAATTACTGCATATACTGCATGACCAAGTATGGCTTATCAGAATATACTATATTAGTATGTTTTAAGGTACTTTTTGTTTTAAGGTATACCAAAATAACCAAACCTCACAAAAAACAAAGAGGAAGTAACAGAAAGTATGATCCATCTCTGAGTTGCGAAAACATTTTAATGTTTGTAGCCAAGCAGATGCAGCAGGAAATTTGCTGACAGTATACCAAAAAAATGCAAAGTATATCCGCAAAGAGTATATTTTGCCTATTCATGAAATCAAAACCACTCACAAAAAGTGAGAGGCGCCAACGTTCAATAAATGTTGATGTAAATTACTTAACTAAAGCTGTTTGAATTATTTTTTTTCTCTTTGGATGTGCCAGTTCTCAAGTCAGTATATTGCTACAGTCGCTCTGAAGCCACAGCTGCATATCTCACAGGTTAAACACAGTCCTCTTGTGCCTTTGCAAACACACAAGACAATTGTATGCTTCTTCCTAGGAATACTCATTTCCTGAGATGATGTGCGCACATCTGGTAAATTCTGCAGTCTTGACCTACATGCTCTTCCTACATGATCTACTAAGTACCAGATCGCAGAGTGCATCAGGCAAAAAAAAAAAATTAAATAAATATTCACAACAGTTAAAAGTCATAAACGTACTAATCATACGTACCTTGAAGGCAGACCCCAAGAAACAGCACAGCACTGCATTTAAAGACGCTTATCAGGCAACGAAGCCGACCACCAACCATCTCTGCGGGGAAAGGAACAACGTCTGTTTCCTCTTCTTGTCTATCAAACTGTGCCATGACAAGTCAGCACTTAAAAAAAATTTTAAAGAGGGTGGAGAGTGGGGGAAGGTTCCTGTCAACAAAGAAGAAGCAAAAGAAGAGGCCAGGCCTGATAAACGGTTCATTTAACATTTAAAAAGTAGCCAAACCAGAGAGAACATAACATGAGAAATATTAAAAATGCAAGTTTAACAAAGGAACATTGGTCAGATTGGTCAGCTGTTTCATTGTATTACACTGTACTACCATAGCACTATTTTGTTTCTATTAGGTGACAAAAACTAGATGTCCATGATTGGTAGAAACTCTGGTAGTCATGAACCCACATTATATAATGTCAGACTTAACCTGAATTAACTCAAGCTAACAAATAATGTACAGACTACTGAAGGTAACTGTATCGGAGCTAGATGTGGAAGACTCAAGGTAAGGGTCCACATGTGAAAATGTTTGAGCAGGAAACCACATCGTGTCATCAGATACTTCTAGACGAGGAGATGGTAAAGTGATTACTTTTCTTTCCCTTCATGCATCAGTTTTGGTACAGAATGCTGCAGGTGTAAATAAGTCCAATAAGATGTCAAGAATAAAAACCAGTAGGGCTCAGAGTCCTTCAGGAAGGACCTGCACCCTTTTGCACACTCAGAAGCTGATATTTCAAGATGCTGTATTTATTATTAATTCATTAATTTGCCCCATCTGCATTCTGTTCAGTGCTATTCTCCTCCACACGATGTGTAAATAAAAACATTATGTTTACTCTGTAGTGGACCTGCTTGTATTATAAGGTAAACTTCTGAGTGCATCTTAAGCGGAACTTCTGATTGGTTTGTACGCTGTCTGGAGCACTTCTGAACATAGAGGGAAGTGAATTACCCAGCATCAAGATAAAAGGCTATCTCTGTGGCTCATCACAGGCGAATGATGGTGCTCATTTAAAAGAAGGTGAATGTACATGTTGACTACCTGATCGCTATATGTCTCACTAAATGTGTCTAAAAGCTGGGCCTTAAAGATACTATATGCAAATGATATAAAAACGAAATTATTAAACAAAGTAATTAAACTTGTTGTGACTAGCTTGTGGGTGTATTTTCCTTTAAAAGTAAATAGAAGTATAATAATTAAGTCCAAATTAGATTTTACACTTTACTTTTACCTAAAGAACATGAAGCTCATTGAGATTTACTTTAAAATGTTATTCAAAACTAGTAAGTAAGACTGCACGGTGCATAGAAGTGGCTCTTTTTCTCATTTTATTTTCTATTCGCATACTATTACAATACTGTATAGTCTTATCATTCAGGAGGAAAATAAAAATGATCACAAGTTCAAAAACTCAAATGATGAAGGAACATTAGGATATGAGGGCACTATTCATCAAGACCTATAACTACTGTTCATGCTGCAGTGTCTCAACAACTGCGTGGGGTTTCTGCAGGTGGTCTGTGCACTGCCTGCAACCTTTCTTGATTTCCTATAAACTTCAAGGCAATGGTCTGTTCACAGTTAAACCATGATGTGAAACCCCACAATGTGAAACGCTGTAGGCCTATTGAAGCTGCCCGCACGAACAGAAGCCAACTAAACTGTGTTCGACAGATTATTTTAGAATCACATGCGCTTCTGTTACTTCTCCATAGATTCTCACCTTTTCAGATTGGTGAACACTTGTGAACACTTTTTTTTTTTGCTGTTGTGACACTGAAATCTCACCTTAGTCTCAGAGTACCCACTTTAAAGAGCAATTGCATTCAGCCTGTTCTTGTCTGTCACTTTTTTTTTTTATAAATTACCAATATTTTTTATTGTGTCAGTGGGTCAATGACTCGTCAAACTGAAATATCTCAATAAGCATTGGATGGACTGCCATGAAACTTTGTACATATATCCATAGTTCCCAGAGGACAGCTATCCAGCTGTGACAGCACTCACCTGTCAGTTAAAGATTGCTGCTTGGGATGGAGCCTAGTAACCTTTGTGATCCCCTGGTTTTTCCTCTAGCACCACCGTGAGGTTGATTTTTAGATATCCATGGCTGGCTACTCACAGGATAAATTCTCCTGTATTTTAAAATGACAATGTAGCTGTTCTTTGTGTTTTTAGTGCAAACTAAACAAAGATGGTGAACATGACAAAGTTTACCTGCAAAACATCAACATGTTAGCATTGTCATTGTAAACAGCTCAAAGCACTGCTGTGCCGCCTCACAGAGCATGGCTGCAGGCTCTTAGTCTTATTATTTTTTTCTTTTTGGCATTCAGCAAGGACTTTTTGTCAAAAAAAAACAATAAAAAGAGATCTATACACCATAGTGTAAATAAAATAAATCTAAAATAGATGGTCCCCTCTAAATGTTAATGTTCTTGGCAATGAAAAAAAGCTGTAACTGATTTGACTTGTTTTGCATGTATTCTTCAAAAACTGTCGAATGGAAAAGAGCATTCGTCTACACAGTGAGTATACTTCCTGAAAATATTTAAAGAAGACTCTTTGTTTGCTGGCGGGAGGTGCTATTTTCTTTTTTATTGAGTCATGATAATCGAGTGGATTAACTGTGTCAACTTCTTTTTTAGGAATCACATTCTCCTCTCGGTCATAATATTTTCAATTTAAAATGTCCCTTTCCATTTAGATTACATTTATTTTGAGCAATGTTTCTTGATTTGGATATTCACAGTTGACTGACTAGCTGACCAGTTTCTTCGTAAAACCCTTAAGTGCAACATTAACATGTTTGGTGACTTTGGAAAGGAGAAGTGATACAATACAAGTAAAGTGAAGCTGGTCAGTGAGTCATTAAAGAAACAGAACCAAGATATAACACACAAGGTTAACAACACACCCTGACCGTTCACATCCTTCTGAAATACAAACCAGATGAGTTCAAATGTGTCTATTTATTTTACAATAGTATTTCGACCAACTGGCTGCTCGTTCATTTTTGACATAAAACTAGTTTAAAACAAATCTCTATGTAATTACAATACTGACAGGCATTGACCATTAAATAAAAGATAGCAAAGATAGTAAAATACAACGTAGTATAGGGAACAACATGTAACCTCGTTTGCCCAAAAGGTGCAAAATGTTGAATTAAACATTTTAACTTGTTGTTGAAAATATTCTACAAAACATTTTTATCCAATGATATTATAGTTAAACACATTAAATGTGCTCATGCATTAAGTTATGCATTGTGCATGTACTCAGATGCATTTGCAAGGGCATTTGACCACAGGAACCACTAAGTGAAAGGAAACCACATGGCACCACCAAGTGGCTAAAAATGTAAACATGCACCAAGACAACATTTCAGCAGTGTGACAAGAAAATGCTTACCAAAAAAACAAACAAAAAAAAACACAAAGTCCATGTTGTTGATGTCCTTCCCTGGGCCATCTCTCTGAATTCTGATTAGATGCTCATTCATCCCCTCGTCATTTATCATCAAAAAATCATAAAGCAGTTATATAATTATCAAATAAGTGACTAAACATGAATATTGGTTTTCATGTCATGTACGCTTCTATTGCTGTATTGATGATGCATTTCTCTTTATGGACTTGGAACCAAACAAGAACAAAAAAAAAAAACCAACAACAAATGAATGATTGAGAGGCATCGACAGATGGTATTTGGAGAAAAACACGACACTAAAGGGGTATGTACTGTCCCCTTTAGCCAGCTTCTTCGTCCAGTACTTCTCATTTACTCGTACACACAGCTATCACCTACATGTCAGTGATCATAAAGGCAAGGTTATATTACACTTCATATCATGTATACACAACACATTTTAAAACTTTGAAGCAACATTAACCCTACAGTGTTATAGTAGATATCTTTAGTTCCCTGTGATTGTTCTTAAAGGGTAACTTAACTCCTCCTGAAAATCTTGTTTTTGCTGAGATCCACTACTTCTCACCTTACTGCAATAAAGTACAGGTTCAATTCAATTTTATTTATATAGCGCCAAATCACAACAACGGTTATCTCACAGCGCTTTTCATAAAAGAGCAGGTCTAGACCGTACTCTGTGATGTTATTTACAGAAGCCCAACAGTTCCCACCAAGAGCAAGCACTAGGCGACAGAGGCAAGGAAAAACTTCCTTTTAAGAGGCAGAAACCTCGAGCAGAACCATGGCTCAGGGTGGGCGGCCATCTGCCTCGACAGTTGGGGGGTGAAGGAGAGAGAGGTACGCCAAGACCCTGTGACATAATTGCCGGGCGTGGTTACAATAGAGGGCATTTCTGACCATACCCAGAGGTCAGAGGTGAACCAGGCCTGAAGCTTTTAGCCAGAGGAGGACAGCAAAACACATCTGTTCAGACTGGAGTTAAGTTACTCTTTAAAAATTTTGATTTCCGATGCTCATATTCTACTAGAATGCAACACAACTACAGAATACAAAAAAAGGTGAAGCTAAATGCAGTGTTTTTTAATCAATGAGTGAAATAATCTTGTAAGTGTTCCAGTACTCTAGACATTAGCAGCTTCACATGAAGTAAGGCACTTTTGAGTGATGGGTGGGTGCAAGTCACCTTCACATTTCCTTTTTCTGACAGCCACATTTAGATAATATTTAAACATAGTGGTGTTAACACTATGTTTAAATATTAGAGCTTGAAGTAAACCTATGCACCCATAGCTTTTTTAAGTGGCAAAAATTCACACGTCTGAGAGACTATATGCAAATATTAGATCTGAGAACATGCTGTTATTTAAGTGCCATTTTCTGTGTACTTACTGCTCGCCAAGATCAGATGGAGATGTGACATTAATGTAATCACTTGGTTGTCCATCTGAAAGAAGAACGTTTTGAATTATTCAAATCTTAACCTCCGAGTTATTAAAAAGCATCACATTATTTACCGTTATAAACATTATACACAGAGTTTCCCCTCGTGGGATTAAATAAAGTATATCCTCTTCTATTATTCAGTTTTATACAGTACCTGTTCCAGCATCTTCAGAGCCTCTCATTGTTTGATAGATACTACCATCACCTACAGGTCAGAGATAATCAGAGCAAGGTCATATTAAATTCCCCGTCTTTTAGACTTTTCTAGCTATTTTCTTTGAAAAACAGCTGGCTAGAAATTTTGTTAAAGGGTTAAAAATAGTTAAAGCAAACAGGGTTGGATGGCAGACTGACCATGGAGAAGAGAGGAGTATACAGGCTGTTGAGTTTCAGTTTGGTTGACCGTTTGAGACTGGGTGAGCCTGAACATGTTAAAATTGTATATGAGCAGTTATGTGTAAAAACAACAAAAGGTAAAAAAAAATACAAATAAATAAGATACGGTACAGTGAATTGCTACTGTTAAGTTGTAGATGACAGAAGAGTGACCTGACCTGTTACAACATGGATCTGTGAAAAAGAAACAAATGTCACATGGCAAATTAAACAACTGCGCCGTCAACGATCATTGCGTGATTTCGAATAATCAGTGTTAACCAGCAAACATCACCAGGAGGAGGCCTCACCCTTTGACTTTGTGTAGCAAAGCAGGGACAGCAACAGTACAATTCCAATAACCGGCACAGCAATCAACCAGACAAGAGTTGAGGAGCTGGACACTGCAATAGTATAATAAACTTAAATTATCTAACAATTTCCTTAAAAAGAATGTATGTGTAATATGTAACGTCCTTTACTGAAAAGGAAGTAAATTTCTAGAGAGTTCTTCTGTGTTGATTAACAAAAACACTTCCCAGCGGGTCCAAAACTCTCATTGGTGACATCCATTTCCAGTGGGACTTTGTTACGAGTATCAAAGCTGAAGCGACAATGTATTCAGATATCCGCAGTAATTTCTGAATAAAGCAATTTGAGGTTTGAAATTCATTATATTCAATTACATTTATTCTCTGACTTTCATTCAATAGTCTATGTACACTCTGTAGTGAGCAGTACATTAAGATGCGAAACACTTAAATCATTATTTTTGCATTATCACTGACGGGTGTGGAGTAAAAAGAGCACACTGAAATGCTTTCATGAATGTGCACAGCGCTTTCTGGCTGCATGATGGTTCAACCTTTACAACTTGCTGCTGCGGCCGTTCCCTGAATGATACATCACTTCACTAGCAGAGAACAGACCGGTCAATGAAGAGAAACAGATTTAAAAGCCTTAAAATACACAGGTACAAAAGAAATGCAATTCATATTTTCTTTTTTGAGCACATACCTGATTCATGTGTGTTTATTTCTTGTATGTCGTTTCTGCACTTCACTGTTTTGGTTGCTGACTTCTCACTGAGGAAATTGTAAACTGTGCAGGTGAAATTTGTGTCTCCGTCCTGTGGCCTGATGACGTATTGGAGCCTGGAGCCACTTATTATTTGGCTCCTCACAGTCCAGTTGTAGGTCACACTGCTGTTAGAGATTGCACTGCACTCCAGTAAAACTGTGCATGAGTTAGTCGAGCTGTTCCAGGTGGAATTGGCAGTCAGGACAGGCTGTTCAGTTATGGGCTCTACTGAGGCAGGTGGGTGACAGAGTGAAGACAGTATCAAGGTGACAAAACCTTCTGAAAATGCTGTTTAAAGTTGAATTTCTTCCTTGGTTTCATGCTTGTTGGAGTAAAATATTGTGTGTAACAATAAACAGAACTGTGTGAGTTCAGTTTAGACAGATTCTTGGTTTGGAAATAAATCACTTAATTCCCAATAATGCTATTAAATAAGTAAATCTGACTTTACTACATTTACTGACACAGTTTTACAGAAACAGATGAATCTTACCATGAACTTGCAGCTTGATGGTGACGGTGTCCCTTTGTTTGTCATTTACCTCTGAGTTTAAACTGAAATCACCAGAATCTTTAAGAGTCAGGCTTCTCAGTGTTAAACTAAAGTCTGAGGCATTTAGTTCTAATCTGCCCTTGAACTGCTCTATTTCAGGAACAACCTTGTCTTTTTCTGCAATTATTGACCCTCTGTATCTCCATCTTGCCACGGTGACCCCTTCACTTGGTAAGCATGATGAAAGCACCACGGTGTCTCCAACTTTT
>NC_060161.1:24178012-24194675 GCF_021292245.1 Micropterus dolomieu | reverse complement strand
CACTCCAGTAAAACTGTGCATGAGTTAGTCGAGCTGTTCCAGGTGGAATTGGCAGTCAGGACAGGCTGTTCAGTTATGGGCTCTACTGAGGCAGGTGGGTGACAGAGTGAAGACAGTATCAAGGTGACAAAACCTTCTGAAAATGCTGTTTAAAGTTGAATTTCTTCCTTGGTTTCATGCTTGTTGGAGTAAAATATTGTGTGTAACAATAAACAGAACTGTGTGAGTTCAGTTTAGACAGATTCTTGGTTTGGAAATAAATCACTTAATTCCCAATAATGCTATTAAATAAGTAAATCTGACTTTACTACATTTACTGACACAGTTTTACAGAAACAGATGAATCTTACCATGAACTTGCAGCTTGATGGTGACGGTGTCCCTTTGTTTGTCATTTACCTCTGAGTTTAAACTGAAATCACCAGAATCTTTAAGAGTCAGGCTTCTCAGTGTTAAACTAAAGTCTGAGGCATTTAGTTCTAATCTGCCCTTGAACTGCTCTATTTCAGGAACAACCTTGTCTTTTTCTGCAATTATTGACCCTCTGTATCTCCATCTTGCCACGGTGACCCCTTCACTTGGTAAGCATGATGAAAGCACCACGGTGTCTCCAACTTTTTTATGGATGACACTATGGATGACACAGCTAGAAGCCTCCACATCTGAAACATTAAAGCAAAACAGCTGAGTGAGTATAATCCTTTTGTCATTGGAAGTGATGAGAATAACTTGTAACCAGCTTATAACAACATTTAAAAAGTTAGAGAAAGTTTTTTTCTGACTCATTGTTTCCCTGCAGCCTGCTAACAAAATGTCAGTACACAAAGAACATTGCTGATGAACATGGTCACAGGTGAAACAGAATTTATACTTTAAACCATATTGGGCTGTGAAACGATGTTTATCAGTAGATTAACCCTATGAACCACAGGGTTCAGATATGATACAAAATTATTCACATGAGGAAATGCTCATGTGAATCATTTTGTAACTCTTAAATGGTCGGGAGTATGCTGACCACTTATTTTGTCATGTGAAAATGAGATTTGTTGGAAACAACAAAACATTTGCCTTAGATTGATTTTATTTTCAAGCTGACAACTAAAATAACCTTTGGAAAAACATTTTGTTTTGTGCTAACAACTATAATTAGGTGAGGCAAGGCAAGTTAAACACAGAGGCAGTGCTTTACATAAGGCAAAGAAATGAAATAGAACAACATTTGAAAATACAGTTAAAAGGACATTTTGATTAGATTAGCTTTTATGTAATGGTAACCACATGAGATTCAAATGATATGCAGACATTCAGGAACAAACAGCGGCACAATTCTAAGCTCATTTAAGAGTTCGTCAGCCAAACAAATACGTCTTACAACTGTAAAACTGCACAGCCGTACAGAGCAGAGATATACGTACCATGGAGAGGGAGCCCAAACAGCAGCAGAGCACCGCATATGCAGAAGCAGCTCAAGCATCGGAAACGGCCATCGACCATTATTGTTGGGAGGGGAACAGCGTCTGTTTCCTCTTCTGGTCTATCAAACTCTCCTGACAGTGGAACAGAAAGCAAAACATGCAGTCTGACCGGGCCTGATAATAATAATAATAATAAAAAAAAAAAACAACAACAAGTTGAGCAAATTAAAGTTGAATAAGACATAATTAGTTAGATGTTTTGCAAAATTACATCCAGCTAAATGTAAGTTTATTTAATACCGGTAGGTGACAAAATAAGTTAAATCACTATAAACCATGTTAATTGTAACCCTGACTGCATTATTAACTACAAACTAAACTATACACCTACTACATTTTATCGAAGAAACTATCAATACTCTACTTCAGAGAAACATCTCATCTAGATGTGCCGAGGTTGGGGTCCGTATTTGCTAACAACAGAGCAAGAATAACGTTACCACATCCTGTCATGCTGGAGGCAAAAACTTTACTAGATGATGTCTTCAGATTTTCCTAAATGTCAATTACTTATTTTAACGACACTTCTGTTAATAGGGTTAACTGATGAGCTGACTGGAAATACTTGGTAAAGCGAAAGAAAAAAAAAAAACCATTACCAATGTTGCTGAAATTTATTTTGAAAGAAGAGATCCAGAAAAAAATAACGCTGGTCAAATCATAGAACAGACAAGTTAAATAATACGCCAGACTGCTCATATATAAAACTCTGAAACACAAACCAGATGAGTTCAAAGTTTTTAATTAAACAAAAATATTGAAACAAAGTTGGAGCAATTACTACTATGTAAAATATTTACCAACATAAAATCAATCTCACTGTAATCATGATACTCTTTACTTTGGTATTTACTTTGATTAATTAATGAAGGAAAACATAGTTGCCTTATTCAAACAACAACCCCGATTATTTGCCCAAATGAATGAAAACAATTTAACATTTATTAAACAAACTACAAGACATTACATAGTAAAAAAACAAAACATCACGCATTAAATTATGCATCATGCACGCACTCACAGACTCACATCTGCAAAGATGTACAGGAACAAACCAAGTAGGGTGGTGATGGCGCATAGATAAGATGCACCATTGTGTCCCTGAGCAAGACACTTAACCCCTAGTTGCTCCAGAGATGTGTGACCTCTGAGATGTATAGCAGTTGTAAGTCGCTTTGGATAAAAGCGTCAGCTAAATGAATAAATGTAAATGAAAGTAACTGAAAGCAAAACTACAGGGCACCACCAAGTGGCTGATAAGGTCAACCTGCAGGCATGAGGAAACGATTTCAGTGTGAAAACAATATTCAAAGCTTCGTTAAAAGTAATATGTATCCTTGCTACAAATTACACCATGAAAGACCAAACTTAAAAATGTACGAAAGAAAAGCGTTCATTTTCTCTCCATGATAAAGTAAATCTATAAAAGGACAGATGAATTTACATGCATGTAATGTTTTTTCAACACTTAATATATGAAGAGAAAATTGTTGTTGTTGTCCATCCATAACTGTGACTAGTGAAGCTGCACCACATGAGATGTTAACGGTTAAATACACCTGTATCATCTGCATACAATCCAGGTATGATCACATTAACCACAGAAAGTGTCACATTTTGCTCTTCACTCCCTGTCCGCAGCCACACTCTCTCATCCCCGGCCCTCTGCATTGATCTCCGTCTCTGTCTAACCACACCTGCCGTCCTCATGTTGTCCACAAGATGCCCTCGGACTTTCCCTCCTTTTACTACCATCAGGTGCGTTTGACTTCATGCAGCGCTGACGTTATTTTATGCATGCTGGTTAGAAATTTTGTCCGTCTTTCACCGGCTCACTTTCTTGCTCACAGTAAACTCAGACTCTACCAGGGGTATAATGCGTCTGACTTGATGGCAGTGGTTTTATATGCAGTTGCCTGCAGCTCACATTTGACCATCGAGTCGGCGAAAGTCAGCCGCAGTCATCTCGAATGCACCTTCTGACTGCAACATTTAACTACACATCTGGAGCGAGTTCAGCGGCGACAAAACGTAGCAAAGTGTTTTTTCTACGGAAACGAACACCCTGCTGTGTACGCAAGCGCACTGCATTTTCCTGCCTTTTTAACACAGTTGTGTGAACTCATTCCGTCATCATCCACTGACCATTTATACCAGTTCACTTCCTTTGTTCATTGTCAAGTTCTTCCTAGTTGTCATGTGCCTAGTTGGGTTTTGCTTGCAAGTTTTTGTTACATGGGCATGTTCCTGCCTGCACCGGCATATTATCTTCTTCTCTTCCCACAAGCCATCACTATGACGAACAGCTGATTTCTGACTCAAAGTGTCAGGAATAATTCTTGTACAATAACCCAGTAACTCTGCCTCTAATCTGCCACCTGTTTACTGGCTAACACTTATTTATTCAGTCAGTGCTGTTCATACTGTTATATTGTCATATTGTATATACTGTATACCAATCCACCTCAAATCATTCCTCCTGCACAAAATACTTATTTATTCCAGTAACCTTTTCACTATGCTTCATTGCACTGTGTACATGTAATGTAGCTGTATATCAAATCCACCGACATGTACATACTCCTGCATCCTTTGCACTCTGCTCACTGCTACTATTTGTCAATATGTCTATACTGTTTTTGTTCATAGTGTGAGTTTTTGTGTTTTCTACACTGAAGTCTGTGTCTGACTTTATTATTGTGATTTTGTATTTTTGTATAAGTAGCACATCGTGAGCAATGTACAATCCAGAGTCAAATTCCTCTTATGTGTACACATACCTGGCAATAAAGCCGATTCTGATATAAGCTAATCACCAAATAAATCATTAAACTAAATCCATTTGCCTGTTCTGTCTGTGTTTGGGTCTAATCCCTGTAGTCTTGCATGACCCATAATTGATAGCAAGTAACAAGCTGAACCTCAACAGCCAAACAAACTTTTTTCCTAAACAGCATGGAACGAGAAGCGGTCCTGAAAAGACTTGACCAACATTAAGTTAGATCTTTATTTAACTGTGACTGTTACATCCTGAAGTAACAATGTTGTTAGAAGCATAACTTATTGCATTATGCGGCATTCAGACCAAACGTGAATTTAATCCACGCAACGCTCTCCTCGCTGGGGTTTTATTGCTGGACAACTGCTGAGTGTTCGCACAACGCGATAACGCGAATAAATAACTCGCCATTACTACAGCTTTAGGAAACCAAAGTAAACATTTTGCTGTGATTAAATAGCAATAAACGTGTCAAACTGATGCCGAAATAACTACAGTATGATGTAGATTTGGTAAACAAATGAATTCATGCTTTGTCAGGTCTGTCAGCAAAACAGCAGGACAACAAATTCTAAAATGTTTGTTTTCTGAATGGAGTTCGGATCGATCAGGGCTATGCTACGCTAACTTGGTCACAGTAAAGTACAATGATAGCTGGAATAAAGTTACATACACGTGTTTTCTGATCTCACCAGGTAGTTCAACCACCTCGCTTTCTTTTCTCCCAGCAATGTTTAGTTTTGTCCGGTTTTTATATCAAGTAGTGCCAATAAACGACGCTAACAACACTGGAACCGGATGTGCACGGAATCTAGCTGCTGAGAAACTCGAGTTAAGATAAATCAACGTTGTAATCCCAAAAATTTAAGTAAAAAGCTAATTTAATTTTTAAAAATGTTAGAATCAAAAGGAGCTTCCAAGTAGTGTTTTACACATACGAGGAATTTGCTGTGGTGAAAAGGTGCTACACGTACACAAACATACACTCAACATAAATAAATGTAGAAATATATAAATGTGGAATAGAAGAACAACGTTGCATATACGTGTGCATTATTCTGGGTCTGTGCCGTGTAGAAGTAACGTAACGGATGAGAATATTATATAACGTTACATATAAATATATAAACTGATCTGTGCCAGACACAAGATGAAACAGTATTTACATGTGCAGAAACATTAGTATAATTTGCAAGGTGTTGCACCCAGGCATTGTTAATTAGGCTATTTGCAGACGGGAAGAAACTGTTTTTGTGGCTAGAGGTTTTGGTCCTGATGGACTGCAGCCTCCTGCCAGACGGGAGAGTCTGGAACAGTTTGTGACCGGGATGGGAGGAGTCAACTGCAATCTTTCGTGCACGCCGCAGAGTCCTGGAGGCGTACAGGTCCTGAAGAGAAGGAAGATTGCAGCCAATCACCTTCTCTGCAGAGCGACTGATGCGCTGCAGCCTGCCCTTGTCCCTGGCAGTGGCAGCAGCGTACCAGATGGTGATGGAGGAGGTGAGGACGGACTCAATTATGGCGGTGTAGAAGTGCACCAACATTGTCTTTGGCAGGCTGAACGTCTTCAGCTGCTGCAGGAAGTACATCCTCTGCTGGGCCTTTTTGATGATGGAGGTGATGTTCAGCTTCCACTTGAGGTCCTGGGAGATGATGGTGCCCAGGAAGCAGTCCACAGTGATGACTGGGGAGTCACACAGGATGATGGGGGAAGGTGGGGCTGTGCTCTTTCTGAAGTCCACGACCATCTCCGCGGTGAAGGGCCATGTTTGCTGCATCATCTACAGACCTGTTGGCTCTGTAGTTGAACTGCAGGGGGTCAAAGGAGTGGGTCTGTAAGGGATTTTATGTGGAACAACACAAGGCGTTCAAAGGACTTCATAACCACAGAGGTCAGGGCGACGGGTCTGTAGTTGTTTGTTTAGGGAGAAGATCTTAATCATCAGTACAGGCTAACAATAATGAAACTATCCTAAATGTTTTCACCTATTTAGATTGACAATTTTATGTGTCCAAAGTAATCCAAGAAAGAAAATCCTAGGTGAAAATGGTAAATTTGCAAGAATAAAACTCAGAAATTCCCTAAAATTAAAGTTATTTCATGGCAAAGTCTCTAAAGTCCCAATGCATATGATAATATGGTGATGTGGGCTGAAGTCACAGGTAGTCTATTTCCGCAATGCTAAATCTGATTGTGAACTGTAATAGGCTATAATTTCCCACAGCATACATAATACACGAGGTGTGTTTGTGATGTTGCAGCGTTGCAAAGTGAAGCGATGTGACAAAAAAACACTTTTTCAGAGAGATTCTCTCACAAATGTATGACTATAATGTATAATGGTGAGAATATTCATGTTTTTACTGGTAGATTTGTGTTTGATTTTTTTACATTTACCACTTGAATCTAAGAAATTCTAAGTTTGTTTTTTTCCCGGATTTTAACTCCTCTCAGCAGGCTCCATTTTTTAAAATTACAATGGATCTTATGTGCAGTTGTACCTTTACTTCTTAATCATATTTCACATAAAAGAAGAGTCCATAAAATACTAAATATAGAATTTCAACAAGAGCACTGATAATTTCCAAATTTACTCAATTCACTGCCAACATGCCTAACCTAGATTTGTTGGCCGCCACGGTGTCAGATTAGGCCACGTTTCTTTACACTCCTCATCTCCTGATACTATCATTGGGCATTCTTCTGGGGAAAATATGGAGCATGCGCTATTGTGAAAAAACCCTGCTTGCCTTTATGCGAATGCGAACCAACTCCAATTGAGTGAACACTGACTCAACCGTTTGATACCGTTTGACTCGCGTGTCGGGAGTCAGTTTGTCAACCCTGACTTTGCTTGATAACCCCAAGTTAAATCTGAGTAGGTCAAACTCCCTTCGAAGTATAGGCCTCAGGGTTTGTGTGAAAGCACAAGTCTTAACTTATTAACAGTTTTAAGTTACATAGCGCCACGTCACGTCCGCCACTTACGTCATGTCTCTTGACGTACTTATTTTAACCCAAACTGCAATATTTTCATAAACTTAACCTAGTATTATTGCCTACACCTACCCAAACTGGGAAATATATTCACAACATTAACTACGCTTTTAAAGGCATCTAATACAGACGATAAAAAGCACCTCGTACATCTGTATGAGATGCTGAAGGGTGTGACAAAGCGTTGGTATTTGACGATCTGGGAGTCAGACTGAGTAGGCCATTTGTGCTATGACCAACAGATGGTTAAAAATTAAATCCACATCATGTAATTATTTTATATAATCTCCTATTGAACTACAAAAGTACCAGGAAAGAACTAAAATATCCAAAGAGCACTTGTAATAGTCTTTTTTCATGTTGTCATCAGAGCTTCACTTGTTTTGTTGATGATGCACTTCTCTTTATGGACCTGGAACAAAATCACAATAACAAAAAGATGAAAAACAGCGATAAAATGGTACCGAAAATAGGATGCACCTATATGACTTTTTATTTTCATTACCATAACTTCAAAAATATGGACTTGATAAAGAAACATTAATCCTACAGTGTTATTAATTCCCAATTACACTTAAGAATGATGAGTAATCTTACATTTCCTTCATATTGTTTTTAAATTAATACATTCAATATGAAATTTGTTATTCCCATGTTTTGCTTAAGTAGACGGGGCGGCAATAGAATCCAGAACTGGAAGATGACTCAGATAAAACTTAACTGTTTTTTAATCAATTTAAACCTTTAAAAATATTGCGTGAGTGATTAGTGATTCTAATCATTAGTAACTGGAACCAGAGAGGAAACAAGCTAAAAAACAGCGTGTCAGCATGGACAGCACTCAACTTTACATTTCCTGTAACAGAGATGTGTTGCTGAGATAGTTGCATTTGGACTATCTTGAAACCACAGCTAATATTTTCACACTGCAACCATTCACCATTGTTGTGCACCAGTTGTTTTTGAGTTCACCCAAATAACCACTGAGCTACAGTTTTTTTCAATTGCTAAGATGCAACGGTCAAAACTGAATCGACATTTCCGAAACTCTTCACACAGTCTGCATTACCAACATACATCTTGGCCAAACAGTTAATCTCACCTCAAAAAGTCACTCAAACCACCAAAACACTTCATAGATGTCTCAAAATAAACTCGTTCAAACAAAACACTGGCAACAATTCTCACTAAGAAAGCATTCATTGTCACTCATAACACCCCGGCCTACAAAACACTAACAACAGGAAGCATTATGTAAATTTGATGTACTTTTATCTTCAAAATGTGACTGATTTTTTCACATAAATCAGTATTTCATTATAGAATACAATTGTTCGCAGTCAATTTGGTACATATCTCAGATCAGAAATGAAATTCTACTTGTTCAACCCCCATATCATCTTACTTTTGCACATCATGTAAAAACAATTTCTCAGTCTTTCTGAGTCTTTTGGAAATGCAAATTGCAAATGCTTTGACACATTTATGCAAATGATTATATACAATTGTCTTTGCTGTATCAGTGGTTGATCACAGTGTATTACAGTATACTGGTTCTCTGTTGAAGTAGTCTTACCCCCCAAAACATCTAGTCATAAGTTCATTGCGTGAGTCACTACATGCAAAATGGTTGAACACGTCATAATCTGCAAAGCATTTTTCTACATGTCTATTAGACTTTAGACCACGGTAAATTGATGAACATATCTGTTGTGCTGTGAATAAGAATCTGTGGCTGAATAGACAGGAACGTCAAACTGAGGGGGTGTTTCCATGTTTCCATTTCTATTTTTGTAATTGTTTCCACTGTGCTATGCAGTGCTGTAAAATAGTCTTGTCTTTATCTTTTCTGCTTCACAATGACATGCTCTGTCAACAAATTACAGTGCATACAGTAAAAGTGTAACTGTGATTCCTGTCCAATCCCCTGCAATGTATAACTCTGTACTGTTGAAATTGATATATATGCTGAACAGAAAAAGTGCAGCCATGTGCATTTTCAATCATTGTCATCTAAACCTTAGCCATAGTTTACCAATTAAAATAGTTTAGCAAATGTTGAGGATTATTCTAGAAATGTACCAAAGCGACTGAGAAAAACTGCATTCAGCAATTTACTTGTGAAAAAATTTTGTTTTAAAATTTCAGTGCTGCAATAAAGTTTTAACACAGTAACACTGGTACCTGAGACAAATTGACCACAGCTTATAATTGATGTACCAACCCCTTAAACCATTTCTGCTAAAATGCAAGCACATTTTCTGCTTTACTCAGGTTTCAGTTTTACAGTAAAACCACATTCATAACACTACACAATTTCTCTATGAACATAGACGTAAACATAAAATGTATGTAAAATGTTCTGCTAAGATTTTTGCTCTGCAGGTGGTGAAATAGTAATGAGAAAAAAGTTCATGGATTTTGGAGAAAGTGCTCATTGAAGGTGTTGTGTGAAAGCAATGAAAATTGATTCACAGTTTGGTCCACTTCTGATTCTGTGACTTCAGTTTTGACCAATGCAGGTTAGCAATTGAAATAAACTGTAAATTGCACACTGAGGTATCTCTAGCATAATTATCAAAGATGGCTCGATAGACTTTAAGTAAAAATGTAATTTTAGACCCAGCAGATGAACAGCTTGTGTCAATGTTTGTACCTGTGGTTAAACATGGATTGTAGTCCGAGCTCTCCTCTGGATCTTCACGCTTACTCCTCTTGTAAAGGTCTTTGAGCTGAATCGAACGAAATGTGGCATCACTTTATTTTTTTACAAAAATAGTTCAATAATATTGTTATATTATTTCCACATTTAAAAAGTTTACACTATACCACTGCCGCTGTCTTCACAACCACCGATCGATTCGTAGACACAAACATCACCTACAGGTCAGTGAAAACAACATTTCAACCACTAGTTCACAACAGAATTAAATCTGCAGCAGAGGGACTGCTGTTGGAGAGTAATCTTGGAGAATATTTGTGAAAAACACATTGCAGTTAAGTGGATTGCAGCACTGAAAACCAGCAGGGATTTTAGAAAAAGTTCTGAAAGCATTCAAGAAGGCTGACCTTCAAGAAGAGAGGAGTATACTTGCTCTTGAGTTTTATCCTGGGTGACCCGATTGTCCTGATCGATGCTCTGAGACTGTGTGGGTCTAAAACATGGAAATTGCAATAAGTTTATCAGGAAACATTAAATGTATTGCTGTCATGTGAGAAGTGGGAGAAGAGAGTGTTGTGCCAACCTGTCACCGCATGGATCTGTAAAAAAAAATTTTTTTTATTATTGAGGGTTTTTTTTCATTGCAAAATGTCCATTTTCTTTGCAGTATCATGACAGAAAAACTCCCCATTAATTTTTACATTTGCATATTCTCACCCTTGGACTTTATGATGCGATATAGCAAGAGCAGGAGAATAATCAGTAAAACTCCAGTAAGGATCCCAATGAACAGCGGCATAAAAAATGAATGGCTTTCAGGCCTGGACACTGTAGACAGAAATTGTATTATTAAAATAGTATGTAACTGTAAAACATAAATGGCTGATTTCACTGATTTTACAGTACAACACTTATGACTGACAGCTGGCAGAAGAAGGCAAATTTACCTAATGCAAATGAGTGATTTTAAATCCTGTACTAGTTTTTGGTAAAGATTTAAGTTGACACTGAGGCAAAGGTTTGTCATTTACAATGAAACATTGTAATTCCTGTTTTTGGTGCAAAAGTAAAGAATTTCATGTCTGTGGCATTTTATCAACATGATGCCAAGAAATATGCAGAACTGTTATTTAAACGTACAGTGTACCGTGATGTTGACAGCATTGCTGAACTCTCCTGACCCAGACTCACACCAGTACACTGCATCAGTGTACGTTAAATGGTGCATATGGCATGTGGATCCAATCATTTTCCCCCAGTTATTACAGCTTAATAGACTGCCTTTTTCGGTAAACCTCATCACTCTCCACTCTGTTGAGTTTCCCTCACAACTCAGGGAGACAGGCTCAGAGGAGAAGTGTTGCACTCTGTCAGGATTCACTGTGAGAGACGCTGATGATTTAAGATCTGAAAATAAACATAATATTGAATCAAACCAAGCAAAAGGATATTTTAGAATTAAGGACATCACAGAAGAAATAAACCTTTAACTCGTTTAGGTTGCTCATTTTGACTAAATTAATATGTTGATTTACAAATGTAACATGCTCAATATTTTATCAGTTCACACCAAAAAATAGAATTAATGCTAAACTAATGCTTCACAGCAAATTAGTTGAATTTTACTATTGAAGAGGATGACTTCCTAATTCATTTAACAGGAAAAGAAAATCAACCAGAAAATTATCTTCATGAGGGTGAAGAATTTCAAAGATTCTCCTCTGTTTTTTGTGTGAAACTATTTCAGCTGATTCAGCGGAAAGGTGAATGCACAATCAAATCTTGCTAGAACCCTCACTCTTATGCAACAGTTCATAACAGGTGCATCTCAATTCTCTTAATTGCATCCACATTTCCCTGACTTGCGTATTTTCCTTGCCTTACAAGGAGAGAAGAAATAAGGAAATGTGATGTTAGAGAAATGAGACAGATCCTGGAGACAAAATATCATTAGATATTTTATCATCAAACAATCTGGAGTTGATTGTTGAACGGTTTATTGCCATCATTCTGGTCCGATGCTGGCATGAGTAGAGAGACAGTGGGTCAATCAGTAAATTTCATTATAAATAAATATATTTTATGGAGGAAACACAGACAGAAACAAACTGACCTGCAGACCAGACAAACTTTGCTATACTGTCATCAGTGTAATACACTGGATCTCCTCTTCCAGCTCTGCACTTATATCCTGCTGTGTGTGTCTGTCCATGAACGATGTAGGAATCCTGTTCAGTCCCGTTGCTGCTGCCAGGTAGCAGCTCATGGCTGTAGGAGTTGTCTGATAGTTTGGGAACAGCCTTAAACCAGAAGAACCTCCATCCTGCAGATGGATCTTTAACTCTGCAGCTCAGAGTTACTGAGGCTCCAGGACTCAGCCAGGATGGAGACACAGTGAGGACAGGCTGGGAATGACCTGTTGGAAAGTGATTTCACATTCATTTCACAATGAAAACATGTTAGACTGTGCATGTACTTTACGCCGTCTTAAGTATTTAAATAAAGTAGGCTACATACATATACCGTATTTGATGTGACTTACAGTTACACACTGTTAATTTGAAGTTATTGCTCCACTTTGTTGAAGAATTTTTGGTTTTGTTTTTGCCCTTACAGCTATAGTCTCCGCTGTGGACTGTGTGAGCCTTCAAGATTTCGAATTCAATTCCATTTGGAGGTTTTATTGAGCTGGTTGTTCTCCATGCATACTCCCACTCAGTGTCTCCTTCACTCTTAATCTCACATCTGAGAGTGATCCTCTCTCCTGAGAATATCTTCGGCCAGTTTGGTTGTAGGGTTACAACAGGCCTTTTTATCTCTGTTTATAATGAAGAAATACCAGTAAGGATATAAAACTGACAAAAGGTTAATGAGCATAAAACCTTTTAGGGTGTAAGGGTGAATGTTTACCAAAAATGCAGTGCCTTTATGTGTTGATCAAATCCCTATCCCTCATCTTATTTTTAATATGAAAGATCATCCTTTGCAGCAAAGCCCTCCGAATTACACTGCCAAGTTTATAACTGCTCACCATGTTTTTCTGTGAGACAAGTACATTTGTAGAAGGAATACTTTCAGGTATAGTAAAGCTGACCTTTTTACAACATATATATTCAATATATTCAGGAAAGTAAGTAGAAACAAATAAAAACAATGAAGAAAGGAAATATACCTTTGGCATGTCCATAGAGGTGTGTATTCAGCACTAAAATAAAGATTGATGCGTCATTAACAAACTTATTGAATTATGGTATTAAAGAGATAAAAACAGGCATTGGCAACTATAGTTGGATTTAATATAGGTTCAGATTATTATTGTTATTCTTGTCACTACAATCATTTTCTTTAATTTGAATGACTAACAGTAAATGATGTACTCACTGAAAATACCCAGCACACAGAGCAAAGTGTGCCTCATCCTCAGATCCATCACTGAAACTGCATCAAATCAAGAGAAACACAACTTTTGGGCAAAGAAGTGGCATTTTATATCAGTTAGATGAGATGGGTTTTTTTTGTTGATGTTGATGCAACAACCCAGTTTATTTTTGCTTACTTCCCTTTTTAACTTAACTACACTGGGAGTGAAGATAAAGAGTGATTGTGATTTCCTTCCTGAGCTAGACATGATAATGCTCTTGGCAACTGCTGCAACTGAAAAGCTTAATAGGGTAATTTTGAAAATTTCTGAAATTCTATTAATTGCTATGGTGGCCCTGGGAGCTCACAACACTGCAATTTGAGAAAACACATTCCAATAAGATAAAAACACAAACCAATTAAGACAACATAGTTGCATAATTAACATCAAATGTGCAGTGTGTTGAGCTCTCTGAGCAACCGTACTTTTCTGCATAAAATTATGACTTCTATAAAATAAACGTAGATAATCAGTACATGATGCATATGTGTGTGATGGCAATTAGTATTCATTAAGTCTTTTAAAGTTATATTTTAGTTGTAGTATTTGCAATATACTGAACCATAATAATAGATTACATGCGTGCATGTACTATAACGCTACATGTGTGCAACCCTTTGTGGTAAGTGATGATATCTGTACACTTCTTGAACCAAAAACATTTTTCTTAGAGGAAGTAATGAAGAGGTTTATATTGATAATTATACTTCAAGAGCTACAAAACACTAAATAGTGGCTCCTTCTCAGTTATTATTTTATCACACAAACAACCTCAATCTCAAGATTTTCAGTTTCACGGTGCATGTCATTCTACAACACGGTACTGCACAATGAAATGAAAGCTGGAGCTGCCTTCACGCGTCACACACAGAACATATAGTGTTTCTAAAACTTTCTCACATCAAGGACCCCTAAACTGACACAAAATAGACCACAGACCCGCTTGATAAGATTTTGTCCCAGTGTCCCCAATCCAAGAGGATTTTTGCTTTTAGATGTTTTATTACAGAGTGCATGAAATCCCAAATGTCCCAATGTAGTCATGCATTCTGTCATTGTATTACTTATGGATGGAATTATAACAAAAATAACTTATTCCCCTTTTGGCTGGGGACCCCCTGGAACCTCCTCAAGGACCCCACTTTAAGAACTACTGATATAGACCAGCATGTCAGAAAGCTGAATGCAATTTATTTATGGTGGAGCGCGGAGGATGAGGTGGAGTTGAGGAGTCTCATAGCCTGGGGAAAGAATCTGATGTCAACAGGTGTGTGTTTCCTCCTTTTATCCTAAAATCAACGATCAGCTCCTTAGTTTTGGAGACACTGACTAGTAGGTTGTTCTCTGTGCACCACTCAAACACAAAATTGTTAGTTTGGTTGTGGTGTCGGTCACGAATTTCACAACAGATTTCTCTCAGTATCGGGATGAATTTGTTATTGAGTGGCCTGAAGAGGTACAAAGAAGCGTTATGTTGCCATGTTATATGAACATTTGAAAACAAAATAAAACATAACATTTTCAATAGGAATAAAAAATGGAGTAACACAAATATTGTGTTTTTACTTCACTCTGCTGGGGAATACGAGTCCTTTATACTCCTACACCTATATTCTCTTTAGCTTTCCAGTATAAAGTATATCTTCTTATTCCTTGGATGTTGGAGTTATATTTAACTTGGCTAGTGTCCACTGATACGTTGACCTCCATGAATCTCACATTTGACAGTGATTGTCTAGGACCAACGTTGTGTGTCCAACATCATCAGAACAGTAGGAGCTATTGGGCAGACAATCATTATTTTGTTAATATAAATTTTTTGTTTTTGCTATCTCTTTTCTACACAACTGCTTAAAAACAGATTTAAATAATAATAAATCACTAAATTCAAAAGATACCATCTGTTGTGTTAAAAATAGCGGTGGAAGTAATTACATTTTTTACTTAACTTTAGTCTTTTTGGAACTCTACTAAATATCATAGTTTTTAATCAACCACATTTACACTGTAAGCCCGAACAGTACTACTAGCTTATAAAGACTGAGGTCGCTACAGTTAAAATCTCTTGCTGAGTTAATCCACCTTTAAACTATTAATGTCTATAAACAAATATGTATTTTTGTATTTACATGGCTCAGCATTTCTGAGTGAACACCGCTGGTTCACTCAATATTTTTAAGTGTACTGTCGATCACGTGATATGACGTCATGACGTGCCATCCTAACTGACGTTACCTGAAAAATCTATCCAAGATGGCTACCCTCTCGAGCAATGTGGTGTCTATGCGTGGTATCAAGCATTAAACTTTAAGGTAAGCCAAAACACTTCGAAACTACTTTGCTTGTTGTAACATTGGGAATATCATATTTCACGTGATATTTGACTGTTAGACGATGCTATTTTTAATATAGCCTATAAGTTGCTAGCGCGCAGCCTCACGGTGCCGCGCACGTTTTTTATGCGCCGAAAGCGCCAGCGCCATTACGTTACCGTCAGTCCGCCTGCTAGTGAGTGTTAATATCATGTGTACTGTTAATGTCGCGGCTAGACAATTATGTTAATGTTAGTCAATAACTCTTTTCAGCAAGCGATAGTCCTTCCGTTTTTGAGTGTGTTGCTACTGTTTGTGTTAAGCGCCCTGCTTTGGTAAGTTGAATGTGATGTTATTTCTAGCTAACCTACATGCACCCAAATGAGCTAGTGGCTAAAGTTAGCTGTAACTTTTACTCAACGTTAAGGTTATGGGTTAATAGTTAACGATTCATCTCTGCAAGTTGAGAAAAAATTATGTATTAGGGTGTTATATTATTATGTATATAAGGCATTATATTGAATGGGTTTCCTAATATTTTGTCCACTGCTTTAACATACAAGAAAGGGGCAAAATATTAGGAACACCATTCGATATAATTCACCCCACTATGCCACCACCATGTATTACAACCTCAGTAATAAATATGAAGTAGAATTATCACCTTTCTGACAATGTCAACAAAAACTGAAAATGTATAAAATTCATAAACGTAGAATTTAAAGGAGAGCTGTTGTATTGGACTGCATTGGGTTACACACATGCACCTGATGAAGTGGCCAGTGAGTGTACATGCAGTTGTTGTGTTTCTTCAAGTTAACCTAACAGTTGTATCCTCTGTGTCTTTCAGGTGGAGGAGTCAGATGAGCCATGCATCGACACTCCTGTTGCTCTTGTCACAGTCACAGAGGACACTGCAGATCCAGTTCATTTCAGTCCTGCAAGTATTTCTATTGTTGTGGAAGACGATGTTGTGATGAGTGATATCCCTAACTTGGCTGATGCATTTGCAT
>NC_060161.1:24159332-24177912 GCF_021292245.1 Micropterus dolomieu | reverse complement strand
GACCCCACGAGGTGAGATCTTGCATGGAGCCCCGGTCCGAGGGAGATTGACAGTCATGTTTAGCTTCTTCCATTTTCTAATGATTGCTCCAACAGTGGACCTTTTTTCACCAAGCTGCTTGGCAATTTCCCCGTAGCCCTTTCCAGCCTTGTGGAGGTGTACAATTTTGTCTCTAGTGTCTTTGGACAGCTCTTTGGTCTTGGCCATGTTAGTAGTTGGATTCTTACTGATTGTATGGGGTGGACAGGTGTCTTTATGCAGCTAACGACCTCAAACAGGTGCATCTAATTTAGGATAATAAATGGAGTGGAGGTGGACATTTTGAAGGCAGACTAACAGGTCTTTGAGAGTCAGAATTCTAGCTGATAGACAGGTGTTCAAATACTTATTTGCAGCTGTATCATACAAATAAATAGTTTTAAAATCATACATTGTGATTTCTGGATTTTTTTTTTAAGATTATGTCTCTCACAGTGGACATGCACCTATGATGACAATTTCAGACCCCTCCATGATTTCTAAGTGGGAGAACTTGCAAAATAGCAGGGTGTTCAAATACTTATTTTCCTCACTGTATTTGATAAATGTATTTATAAGACACTAAGACAGAACGAACATAGAACACAGGCAGAATGGTATAAAAATATTGATTGATTGATTGATTTATTCTGAAAGCCTATACTGTTTTTCAATAAATAGTAGTTTGCTAAAATATTTAAAGTTGCAGAACTATTGCTGAACTTTTACACTGTGACTAAACATATTGACTTGTCTAGGCTGTCTCTGTTAACCACAGATCTGTTTTGACCAGTACCAACCGTGAAGCAGCTTTCAAAACACGTTTTAACTAGTCAGCTGCTGAATGCTCTGTACTGATCCTTTTGCAAAAGCTTAAATAAAACCTATAAAGACACCATCATCAGAACAGTAGGAGCTACTGGGCAGACAATCATTATTGTGTTTATCTTATTTTCAGATTTTCACCAGACGCTCTCTGTACCACATGTTGACTGGGCCATTAGGTAACACTGGTCCTTTTAAGTGAAAATTATATTTGCATTTAAGTGACCTGGTGATTTAATTTCACACTGTTAGTAAACTGAACATGAAGAGGTTAGGTACAAAATGATCACAACATAAATTAGATAGATCGTAGCTGTAGTTTAAAGGGAGACATATTTTAGCTTAAGCCACTTATCACCTACAGGTCAGAAAATACCATTACATGTTCTAACAGCAGTCTTGTATGAATGTCGTAACTCTTGTATCTCCAGACCTGCTAAAGGACTTTTTAAGGAACTGAGGTTGTGGCTGTTGATTGTGACTGTGACACATGGTGGCAGTGCTGCGTAGAACAAAGCACATAGTGAGGAGGCAGCAAAAGCAGCACAAGAGAGATGGTTTCATGGCTGCCAGAACAATTACTACCACTCACATGTGCTGCACCAATAAAATCTGCTGCTCTTGAAATATAAGAACTCACTGTAGTAGTGGTCTGATGGCTGTAACCAGCTTTGAGGTCACAGACCTCAGTGATTATATACTGTGGTCGCAGCTGACCGCAACTTTCATTTCAAGGTGAAAAATTGTTTCCCCATCAGTTTCCAGATTTGATGAAACACATGAAAATATTACACGCACAATAACTGAGAGCACGGCTTGTTGCAGGTAGAGTTTTGGGCAATAATGTTAATTTGGGCAAATATGTTTTGTGAATTTCCGGTTGGGTGAAATAGGGTGAAGCGTCTCCCCATTTACTGTACGTACGAGACACAGCAGCATGACTTAAAATTAAAATCTCTTGACACGTGACAGGATCGGTCGGAATCTAATGTAAATTTCAGCTTTTCACAATTACTTACACACAAAATCTTTATGTCACATGATTTTTGAAACATCTCACTTAAACAGCAAAACTATGCACCAAATCACTAAAACCTTAAGCTATTTCTCAACATTTCATTTAGTTTTCAGTTGCATGAAAGACTTTTTTCAAAACACTACACGCAGTTCTCTACCAAAGACACAAACATCTAACAGGAAGTGACCTGCTTTACTTTTCCAAACACAACCAATGAAAATGCTATACTTATTCACCAAGTCACACACGCACTCATCACATGTGCAAACAATACTTGCTTAAATGATCACTAACCACTCACTGTTTTAGTATAGGCCTATAAATAGAATAAAGGTCAAATTCCCTATTTTAAACATTGAATACCAACAGAGATCAAGGGGAGTAGGAGAGAAAAGCAGTACTGCATAGTACTGCACAAACATTTGTAGCTCTCAGCCATCCATTTACTGCATCGCATTGTAAGAATGAGGTTGGTTATCACGCTTTACTAAAATATTTGTAATCCTTTACAGTAACTATCCTACACACACTTACACTGTTTTTGATTCTGTACAGAGTTGAAAGGGTTACACCCTCAATGTCCCACAAATTTAGCTGTGACAATACAGCACCCATGGAAATGTTTAAATAACTGACAGCAGCCTCTCTTATCATGATTGAATCATCAATATAACCCACAAAGAAATCACCTTGAAAGCTACAAGGTAGAGGTGGGGTAAATCCAGAGCCGGCCCAACGCGTGAGCGAAGTGAAGTTAAGTGCCACCAGAGGGCCCCCAAGAGCACTTCAAATGTCGGACAAGAGCACGTGAGTTTTTATTTGTTTATTCATCTTTTGGGTTACCTTAATATTGCAAAATAGGACATATCCATCTGGAGCTGAGAGAAAGACATTTTTGTTTGTATACTAGGCTTGATGCTGGTCACAGTTTAACACTTGCATTTTGTGGTGATTGGTAAAATAAAAAAGCTCTGTTGAAGTATTTTGGAGCTGGAGCACAATCACCGCCGCTGATACTTCCCCAACTATCTGTGATGATCCTGCCACGGTACATTTAGCACTGCAATCCTCCTCCTCAGCTGATGATAATGCAGCTGCTGAGTTTTCAGCAAAGGGTAATTTTCCCAGACCACCTTTACTGTTACGTATATGTTTGTTTATTCAGTGCTGGTAATACTGTCGGTTCAGCCTACGAACACAGCAATGGTATATATTGTAACTGATGTCACGCATTTAAAAGCAGTTTATTAGTGATTTCGTCGAGTGACAACAGTTGTGCAGTGCAGTTACTTTACAGTTTTTCTGAATGCTTAAACACTAACGGTCATTCTTGAAGTTCTATTTCTGAAACCATTACCACTTGTAGCCAAATCATTTACCAAATGTGCCAAACTGAATGCACCTTCTCTGCTTTACTCACAGTTTGTAATTGACACTTCTATCAAAACTGTGAACGTTGCTATATATCCTACACAATTTTGCCAATTGGCATTCCTCAGTGTTCCACAAAACTTTTTATTTTTAGTTCACATACCAATCAAATCTAGAGCACTATATGTAAAATACTTTAGAGGTAAACATTTAGTTTGACTAACAATGGAGGCTTTAGAAGTGTGAGAATAAGAGGAGGAAGTGGAGTACATGGACATCAAGTAGAATAGGGAAGAAGGAGAGGACCAGGAAGAAGAATTGTCAAGAACATGACAGACGAAATCAGAGCGACTGTGACCATGTTGTCAACCATGGGATGTGCTTGAGGGAGGCTGGGCAACGGGTTCAACCAAATCTGAGCCGCTATGATGTTGCAGGTAATAAACTCCATCCATCGTCAACCGCTTATCCTGCGTACAGGGTCGCGGGGGGGCTGGAGCCAATCCCAGCTGACATCGGGCGCAAGGCGGGGTACACCCTGGACAGGTCGCCAGTCCATCGCAGGGGTAATAAACTCAATTCATGTAAAACGTGTGAGAATAGAATAGACTTTATTAAACCCACAATGGGAAAATTCACTCGTTGCATCAACTCCAGTACAAAAACAAAAAGAAGACAAATAAAAGAATTAAAATTGGAGTATATATGTGCGCTATTTACAGATGCAGGTATGTACAGGTAGGACCGGGGTTAAACATTGCACAGATTGTGCTAGATAAAGTGCAGTAGTGGTAATGAGTATTGCAGTTGGTGTATAGCAGACAAGCATACAATACTAAACAGTAGTGCAATATGATGGTCACATTATGTTGCCTCTGAGTTAAAAAGTCTGACTGCAGCTGGAATGAAGGACCTGCGGTAGCGCTCCCTCTTGCACTTTGAGGAACACACATCCATACTTTACACATTTGGGCACCTGTGTGTATGTGAGTTTTACATGCATAACAAAACATTATTGCAAACTGCTCTGACCTACACACAGAAAACACAAAAGCCACAAGCTTTTGCAAGAGATGTATAATGTTTTGTTTTATTGGTGTGAGGTTTTGTGGTTAGTGTGTAGAGTTTTGCAAAAATAGCTAATAGTTTCAAAAATTGTGCCTAAGCAATCAGAAAAAAAACTGTAATTACAAGTGATCTGGCATGAAGGAAAAAGAGTGAATATTTCTCCACTACATTACTTGTGGTATTGAATTTCCTTGTGTCGACACAGGCAGACAGGAAAGATGAGCCAATGTGGATGGAAATTCCGTTTCATGCACAGTAGTAGCCTAACGTTATATGGCCTTCTGCTCACCTGACTCCTCACCTCAGACTGAAATATGTCAAATTCAAATATGTTCATGTCTTTATTATTTGTTGTTAGTCCTGTTCAGTGTTTTATGGTCGAGCTGAAATACGCTGTGGGTAGTGTCAAGCATTATTACATGTACTGAGGCTTTGCTAATGTAACTGGCCTGAGTTTTTCACAATAAAAGCATCCTGCTGGTGTGTCAGCAGCAGGATTTAGTGTTATGGGAAGTATCAACTTAACACTGTGTTAATATAGTGTTAATAATAACAATACATTAGGCAATCTTTACATTCATTTTACATTCCCTAAAATATAGATGGATGTTTTTATTTATGTAATGTTAAAGGGAAACACAAAATTCAGGTGGCAGGTGACAATTCAAAGTCTATAAATATTACAGAATATAACGCAGTGCAGCTCTCATTCTGTGTTGCTTTCACATATGTTTCTCCTGTAGATCAACTTTTCTCACCTGCTGAATTAGTGCATACCTTAAATCTGATGGTTTCAGATGCTGCTAAATCCTTGGATGCCACTTGTTTTTTTGGAAATGTGGAAAAACTTCTCAGGTTCTCCTCAAAGGTGGGCCATCTTGATGAAGCATGTGGGCAACACACTGAAGTCCTGGAGTGACACGCGACGGGATAGCCAGATAAACAGTATTGAACCTTTACGTTACCAAGCAGACAAGGTGAGGGAAGCCTTCTTAAAGTTAGGGAAAAGGCCAATGACTCAGCTGTGAAAGTTGAGGCTCACTCCCTTGCTGAAGAAATCATTGAGAAAAACAAAGAACATTTAATGAGTTACAGGACAACTGGTTTCAGTGATAAACAGGTCTTAGCAATAGAAATTTGTGAAAAAAGGAACAGTACTGGTTGAGAAAAGGTTGCGATCACAAAAAGGCATTTTGCCTACAAGGTAACTGGTGAGCCACAAGCTGACGCAATGAAGAGACTGGAAGCCATGTTGTCAATATAACCTTGATATAACAGTGTAGTCTGTAAGTATTTTCTGAAAATGCACAAGGCTGCACATTTTCTGTATGGCATATATCACTTTCACCAGTACAAAGTTATACATTGCAGGACACAGGACAGTCATTGTGATACAGAAAATAAAAAGGCAAGACTGTTTTCCAGCATTGCATAGCACAACGGTAAAATTACAAAATTAGAAATGTAAGCATGGGACACACCCCCTCAGGTTGACGTTCCTGTCTGTCGTGTCACAGATTCTCTTCCATATCACAACAGATATCTTCAATTCAGGACACATTTACAAAAAAAGTCTAATAGATATGTCTATTAGACTTTTCTGTAAATGTGACATATACATCTCTCTCAATATATAGATATCTATATCTATATCTATATATAGATATCTATAGATATATACAGTATATTAAATAGAAATTGTGTAATCACCTTCAGTATGTCCATACTTCAAGAGAGGGATTGACACTTCAACAGACATTAATCTGACAGATAGTTTTAAAAACAACAATAAGGATATAAAAAACATGGACATCATTAGGAAATTTATTTGAATGTTGTATAAAAATGTATAACTTTCTTTGCCAATCCAGAATACCCACGCTAAATAAACAAACAACTAAATAAATAAAAAATGACAAACTACTGATGCTTTGTCCACACTACAACATTTCCCTTAATCTGTACAATACAGAAAAAAGTTTCTGATGTACTCACAGAATAACCCCATACAGAGTAAAGTATGTCCCATCTTCACATCTAGTACTGGCACTGCTTCTGAGCAATCTACTCTTGAGAGTGAAACAAAAATGAAAAGTAGTTTGATTTCATGCCAATTTTAGCTCCTGCTTTTCTAAACTTGGATAATCTCCTATTCTTTCCTCTTTCACATTACAAACATGCCAACACTTTCTGATGTTTGATGGCACAGACAATTAATAAAAGTATTAAATATGGGGCTACTGTATTAGCTTTTCAAATACGAACAATGTTGTCTGACATCAGACAACAGACCAGAGCTAGCCACAACTACTGTAAGACTGTTTCCTGCTGCTACCAGTTAAAGCCCGAAGGACCCTGGGACCAACCCACTGGCACACAGCCACTGCCACTTTCTGCCAAGCCCACCAAAAGGCCATGAACACAGTCTCAAATACAATATATATTTAGTTACCCTTTGTTTGTCTTCACCTTAGTAAATAAATATTCCATGTTTTATAATCCAGGTCCCTCCTGGAGAATTCATTCTTCAGATATGAGATTGATCTATTAACGTTTGACTAATTATTTATATTTATTTATATTATTTGTAACTAGCTGTTTTTTTTTTATTTACAATACTACAAACAAAGGTTTCCTAGCTCCTTGTATAAACCAAAAAAGTCAGGCGGTGTCCCCTTCTTCGAAGAAGTGCATATGAAATTAATATGTCCAAGTATTAACATTCATAATTTTAGAATCAGATTGTAGGTTCACTACATGCATAAATGAATGGGCTAACTTATACACTGCCTAGTCCTTTATTTGACTTTAAAATAGTTAGAAAATGTGACAGTTTGTGAACGCACCTATAATTAGTAGAATTATTATTTATATGCACGTTTTCTTTTTGAAGTTGACAGAAAATGTGTCTGATTAATGTTTAAGATGTCGGAAACTAAAACATGATAGGATTAAACGCATCCTGAATTGCTGAATCACGGCAATGAGATCACTGAATTCATCACAAGCAATGACATCACTGTATCATTTATAGAAAATGTTCCTCTGACTAACAATGAACTTGTAGTCACTGCAGCTGTTGCAATGTGTTAAAATGTGAAAGGAATAAGGAACTGCACAAACACGAACAAAGTTTATACTCATCATAGAGTTCTGCTTTAACAAATGCATGTTTCCACACTTACGTAAAAAGAGGATATTATGAAAAGTGACAGTCGTTTGAGACATCTTTGGTGAATAATAGAAAAACAGAAATAGCGTAATCACCCTCAGCATGTCCAAGACTTGAACTTTCTTTGCAAATCCAGAATACCCATGCTAAATAAACAACTAAACAAACAACTAAATAAATAAAAAATGACAAACTATGGATGCTTTGTCCACACTATAGCATTTCCCTACAAATCAGACAAATAAGGTTTCTGAATAATCTTTCTAAACTTGGATAATCTCCTATTCTTTCCTCTTTCACATTTACAACATGTCAACACTTACTGATGTTTGAGGGCACAGATAATTAATTAAAGTATTACAGTTTTTCCTTGATTGTTTACACACATTTTCTGAAAGAATGCCTCATATTCTCAGAACTCTACACACAAATCAAAAAAACACTCACACAATGGGCAAAACCCCTCAATTCTCCTGCAAAATGAAACTTTACATTCAATGTTATTTCTTCTCAAAATGGTATTTTGTTTTCAAATGACACACAAACCATCATATGAATAGACATTCATAAGAACCAGTTGAACACTGATGTGCTCAATGTAAAACACTATGATGAATGGAAAACACTTCTTCTCCATTCATCATAATGACTTAGGCCTTTTCTTTGCTCAGTGTTACACGTGTACACAAGTGTGTTGTAAAATATTTGAGAATATTGTTTTTATACTCAGAACACACAAATACACGGTAACAAATATATTTTATTTGTCCCACAAAAACAATGTACACAGTGTACATCCCATTCCCAACCAACACAAAGTTGCACATACACTACATACAAAACAACAGAAGAAGAATTTACTGTACACAGTTACAGTAAAAAAAACAAACAAACAAACTATGC
This sequence comes from Micropterus dolomieu, assembly GCF_021292245.1. NCBI lineage: Eukaryota > Metazoa > Chordata > Actinopteri > Centrarchiformes > Centrarchidae > Micropterus > Micropterus dolomieu. The sequence goes on along the minus strand of NC_060161.1, from coordinate 24,169,537 downwards.
TGCATCCTCTCTTCTGTTGCGGTCTGGCCACAGCACCTCATCCACATCACAAGCAATGTTTTCCCTGGCCAAGCAGCGGGGGAAATATCGCCTAGCATGGCGATTCCAGCCATGAAAAGCATCAGCTGCTGTATCTCCACAGCTTGGAGAAGAGGTATACGTGTTTGTGGATTTTGGTCATACACTTTCCATCTCCAGGCAGAAAAAAATTCCTCAATAGGATTGAGGAATGGAGAATATGGGCCATCTACCTGATCTGGTGGAATGAGTGTGTTCTGTAGGGTGTCCAGGAATGTGATCAGATGGGCGGTGTTGTAGGGACCAAGGGTAGCACGGTGATGGATGACGCCGTGGTGGGTAATCGCTGCACACATTGTGATGTTCCCTCCGCGCTGGCCAGGGACTTCAACAATGGCACGCTGGCCGATGACATTCCTTCCCTTCTTTCGTCTTTTTGTGAGGTTGAACCCAACCTCATCAATGAAGATGAACTGGTGCTCCACTGCAGCCACCTCTAGCTCAAGGACTCTCTGAAACACACATGACAATATCAGAAAGAGACATGGAGTGGTCACTATTGTGAAGCACAATCATTATGATTACAATATTGAAATATGTATAATTTACTGTATACAGTGTTGAGTGTATGCATCAATTGTGGGACTCAGTTGCACATAGTTATATCGCAAATCTTTGACTCTTTCTGAATTGTGTTCAAATGGCACCCTGTAGACCTGCTTCATCCTGAGATGATTTCTGCGCAAGACACGGTCCAGTGTTGATAAGCTTACCCTATCAATATTTTGAAATATGTCATTATTTTCTATTATTTTTCTTTGTATTTGCTGTAATGTTATGGTGTTGTTTTCTAGGACCATGTTTATGATTTCAGTTTCCTGTTCAGGAGACAGAAGACGTTCCCGACCACCTTGTGTTGGTAATCTTTCAGTTCTGCCAAACAAATAGTAAAATACTGTAAATACAAAGTAGGTATACATTTCCTAAATACTTGAAACATACTTTACAGTATTTTTACAGTCCTACAGAACAGTCCACAGGCAATACTGTACTACTGTACTCATTGAGTACTGTATTGATATGCAGTACTGCAATTTGCTAGTGAGAGTAGATTTCTTACCTATTCTCATTTCAGAAAGTCTGTGGTCTGTGTATGTGTTTATTTTGTATAGATTAATGTATAATACTCCATAATGAACTTGATAAAATGATGCACATTAACAATTATGCCTATCCTCCACAGATGTATACCCACATTCTGCTGTTCACTGTGGATCCTATACCAGCATGCATTGGGGAAAGAGCATGGAGAGACTCAGCTGTGGTAATATCCATACCCCAGTACAGTACATTCTACGAATATAAATCTCCACAGTAAACTCTGTTTGCAGTTAGCATGCAATAAATTAATTTACTTATCATTTATACTAACTGGGAATTCTGCCAAACATTAGAATACAGTACCAACATCCATGAAGCAGCAACTTTGTCCCAAATCCATACTACATAACAATTCTTAGCAACTATTGATAATTTAGTGTGTTCAAGTGGCCAGATAAAATATACTCATAACAGTTAGAAATCATACAAAAAAATCCTCAGTGTTTGAGTGTTCTGTTGAAGCACAATGCAGTGCACAAAGGAAATGGAGGAGCTGCTCTCTGCTGGAAGTCAACCAACTGTCGAAGGTGGTGAAACAGCCTCAAAGGGCTATGCAATCTGTACAACATACAAACTCTGTTACCTTAGATCCTGAAACTCAGTTAGGAAAACTCCCCCCCCCAAAAACCTTTGACACAAAAAAATAAAGGAATAAGCCTTAGAAACCAAACACAAAATCAACTATTCAATATTTGGAAGGAATATTTTGCTAAAAGAAACACTCTGACAAAGATTCAATACTTAAAGTTTTGACATTTCTGGTTTTATGTTCATCCATTTGTTTAATTTTCCCCCCAGGTACATAGCTGTCATCTACAAAATATCACATACATATTACAAAAAAGAAATTAAAGACAAAACAGTTGGCTGCTGAAAAAAGGTTTATTGCTGCATAAAATGATAAAATAAGACAAAGATTTCAAAACGGCTTAATAACATCCAGGTACAAATAAAGTACATACAGTATCAGTCCATTCTTAAAGGAATAAAAGGTCATTACACATGAAAAAGTAATACTCTTCTCTTTATGGAACTGGAAGAAAACCAGCGAAAGCAGAGATAAAAGGTTATTTAAGATGTAGTCGCTTTAAAGACACAAATCACAACATGCACATTACATGGGAGCATTATTACCAAGAGCCGTTCCTATTTTGACTTCTGAATAAACAGTTTCATCTGTTGCTGCAGGAGATGATCTTCCTATGAATGGAGAGATGATTAGTTTGAAATGTTTACCAATAATAGATATAATATATGCATTTGATGATACGTGAATATTGTTTTCTTCAGTAACGCATATTTACAGTGTACATGTTACAACAATAGAGGGGATATTAATTAACTAAGAAAGTTTAATTAGAATTAATAAAAATAGGGCTGTAAAGATTATTTAAAATCTTTAGAGTCAGAGAATAGTTAATGACCATAATTTTTATGGAAGCAACAAACCAACAGCAGTAATTTCACAGCACATATCGACAGATGAAGCTGCCTCAGAGATCAATTGCATTTTTAAGTATAAATATTCGATGATGCTCATTTATTTCTGTAAAACAGAAGTGCCATATACAGTATATTTATAAAACATAACAAACATATAAAAACATAACCAGACAGTAAAAAAAAACATAAAAACAGGAAGTACAATTCAGTCATTCGTGAGAATGAAACGTATTGGTATCAAATCACACTACTGGACAAAATACTCACTATAAAACAGAAAATCATAAAGTTAAACGCCCATACATTGGATGTGACTATTTCTGACTCCAGATGGTATGTCATACCTTCCTGAGATGACCAGAGATTTGATTTGAGTCACTTGCAATACAGTTTTTCTCATTTGCTTAAACACATTTCTTGAAATTTTGCCTCTTTTTCTCAAAACTCTAAACACAAATCCACAACTTCTCACCCAATTCCCCAAACATCTTATTTTCAGGTCAAAATGAAGCTCTCCACTCAAAACCATTCAATCTTGCTGAAAAATCAAACTTTGCCCTCAAACATGACACACAAGCCCTCAAACACACACACACACACACTACAACACAGTCTTACACACTGGTGAGATAAATTCAAAACAATACTACAAAAACTGGCTATTAGTATTAATGTTGCTTGTGGTGCTCCCTCCCTCAAAAACCTTTTCTCATGATGAACACAACAAAAGAAAAAAACAAATGTAAACATTTACACATTTTTTATTCCTTAGTGTGCTGTACCGTACAACACACCAAACAACTAATTATTCTGGCACCGCATCCTGTCTTTGGTCTGGACAGGCCAGAGATTCTTGTTCTCCACCTCCTCCTCCTCTCCCTACTCCTCCATCTTCTTCTCCGCCTCCTCCTCCGCCTCCTCCTAATCCTCATCTTACACCTATCCAATTTCCTCCTCCAACTCCTACTGTTTCTTTTCCTTCACCTCTTACGCTTCTCCATACTGCTCTTCCTCCTCCTCCTCCTCCTCCTCCTCCTCCTCCTCCTATCTGTTGTCCTCTATGTCTTCCCTCAGATTTCTCTGTATTCATTGTTCCAAAGCTGAATGAACCGACTCTGGCCCTTTTATCTATCTATTGAAGCTCCTGATTGGTGTGTTATGAATTTTGACTGTTTTTGTGTGCTAATTGAGCTCAACCTGTGCTGATTGAGTGAACAATATTGAATGTTAGTGTTTTCTCAATGACCACATGGTGTAGGCAATGAGAAATGAAGGGATTTGTGTGTAGAAATGCGTGCGCTTTTTGAAAAAATGGAGTTATGGTTTTGAAATTTTAGTTCAAAAGCCTGGTTATGGTGTTCAAGCAATTGAGAAAAACTTTTGCATATTTCAAAACAAACTATTGGACAAACTGTTGCAAGTGACTGTACCTGCAGCTGATCTTGTCTTCACATTCGAGTAAAGGGAGCTCTCCTCTGGTTCATTATGCTGCCCTGTAAAGATGAGCAGATGCATCAAAAGATGAGTTAATACTGTCTTTTATTTAGGAATCGCTGGCCTGATGAATATTTTGACTATAATATTTATTGTTTGTATACTCACCTTTATTACTACTGTGTTTAAGCTGAATCAACGAGTATGTGACATAGCTGGATTCATCTGCATCTGAAATATACATTTTCTTAACTTACAGGATTGTCAACTCTTCTCTAATATTCTTCTGTGTGTAAATAAATAAAAAAATGTACCTACCATTTTCAGTGTTTTCTGAGCCTCTGATGGATTCAGAGAGACAAGCATCACCTGAAAATCAAGTCACGGTAAAATTGATCATTTCAACTTTAGGATACAAACTAAGCTGCTTCTTTTCTGATGAATATACTCAAATATATTGTAAGATTGTCATTGATGTTTAGAGTCTTTGAGTTATTTGATTTGGGTAATGTTAAAGGTGTAACTCAAATTGCATCAAATGTATTTTATACCATAAAGCAATGATACTATTATTTAAATGGTTGGGCTCATAATATGCATTTTTACTGTCTAGTTTAACATCATTTCAGCTAGAGACAATGTAAACAATGACTATAACCAATTTTCAGTTCTGATCTTTTGTGCTTGTAGTAGATGAGTTTATTATATTCCAATCCTTGTTGACAAATTGATTGACTGATTACTTGATTTAGTTCAAGTCTCATGGATTGTGGCTTTTGATTAATGTTGTTAGAAAATAAGCCAAGAAAGTAAGTGTTGTGATATGATATGGTCAGAAATTAATTATAAATGAATCTGGATAATTATTAAGGCTGACCATGGAGATGAGAGGAGTGCACTGTCGTTTCATTCTGGTAAACCACTTGATCTGGAGCAGAGCCCTTATTGGTTCTCTGAGACTGTGGGGTCCTAAAAATGAAATGAAAATATATATAAAGTATAGTAAATACAGTAAATTTTATAAGGGACATGTATTGCTTTTTAAGTTCAAGACAAAGGAGACAGTTGTACCCACCTAGCGAAGTATGAATCTGTTAAAAATAGATTTGTTGTCACATTGTTGTTACATTGGAAAAACTGATTCACTGAATTCAACAATGATTTTGAATAGTCAGATTATAAACCATCAAGTATCAGCAGGAAAAGGTCTCACCCTTTGACTTTCTGTAGCAACACAACAGCAGCAGGAGAATAATCAGTAAAATTCCACAAACTGGCCCAACAATCAAGGGCAGAAGAAATGAAGAGTCTTCAGGCGCTGCTGTAATAAAAGGTAAGTATTAATAAATGTTATCTGTAGTTGAGTGCTTTCACAAACAAAAGAGGTCACAAGTTAGTAAATCCAAATTAGAAGAATCCATGTAAAAGACTTCACAAGTGGACCCACATCCAGGATCAAGTGGGCCACATGTTCAAAAGAAGGAAGGAAAAAAATATATATACCAAATATACACTTATACATGTGGGTACACATACATTAACACCATATACTTCAATACAAACATGTACACATAAATATTCAAGTGTATACATACGGGAACACACGCATTCACACAGTATGTACATATGAATAGTACATACATACATTATGCTTACATAAATTCATGTTCATCCAAAATATACCTACATACAAGTACACGGATAAACACTTAACTGTACACACACACACACACACACACACACACACACACACACACACACACACACACACACACACACACACATTTACTCACTTACTCACTGTTAGACTGTACAAGATTAGACATTCACAGTACATTAGAAAAAATGCTATTTCTAATTAGATTTGAGTATTTGACAACTTTTTTTTTTATCTCAGATTGTGATATTCTGTGCCTTCTGAAATAGGAAGTGTCAAAGAACAGATTTGCTGCTATGACACTAATGTGCACAGAGGTCGAGGCAGTCCCAGAGCCAGCACACCAGCTCCAGAGAGATACTCACAACTCTCCTGCTGCTATAGCTAACGTCACAACAACAGCATATGTTGGTGTACTAGAGAGTGAGTTGAATGTCTGTGGGCAGGTCATTCAACCTTACTGACTCAGAAACCATGGCTGGAATAGCTGGAAAAGTGTTGTGTGGCTCGGTCCAAGTTTCCCATTTACAGAACATGGGCTGGGTACAAACACCAGATTGTGAACGGACAGCTAGTGGACCGTGAGGAGATATTTGTTGAATTTGACAAATAGATGTGTATTGGATTAGAATCACATACCCAAAATTTAAGTAGCCTGGTTAATGTTACACAAATGCCAGTGAGGATCAATATGTCCTAATTCTTTGGTAATAAGAGGTCTAATAATAAACACTGTGAAGGAAAAACTGATTTCATGGCAGGTTACATGTCTCTCCTTAACATTTCACTGCATTGGTTATATAATATAACCAAAAAATATAACCACCTATAAAATCTGAATATAAGATGTTAAATTATGTAATTGTGAAATTAGAAGAATTAAAACAAAAAAGGAATTACTTTGTACGGTGATGTTGACCGCGTTACTGAATTGACCTGATTCAGACTCACACCAGTACACTGCAGTTTTGTTTGGAAGTTCATTGATGTTGCATGTGGATCCAGTCATTGTTCCCCACTTAGAACAGTTTGACAGATGGCCGGCTTTAGTGAACCTCCTCACTCTCCACTTAGAAGAGTTTCCCTCACAGCTCAGTGAGACAGGCTCAGAGGAAAAGTACTGCTCTCTGTCAGGACTCACTCTGACTGTTGCTGGATGAAAATCTGAAAAATAATTAATGAGGTGTCAAAACAAACACAGAGATATCATGATATTAACAGCAGCACAGTGGAAATTATCTTCCTAATATTAATTCAGTCACCATGGCTGCTCTCCAACTCATCAACTTTTTTGTTTTTTACCAATTTTTACAGCTGCCTTTCAGGTGTTAACTAAGTCACTATAAAAATCTGTATTACGTTTTTATTCATAATCATTCTTTTGACGTATGCCTCTGCGATGCCTTAGCCTACTCCATCACTAGGTCACAATGGTTGCTCCCCACTCTGGCAAACCAATCATTGCTGGTTGTTATAAACTACGTCATTACTGGTGCACCAGTTTGGGAATGTCGCCAATACAGAGCGATTTACTTGTAGGTGATAATAATAATAATAATTTAATCAGCATAGCATGATTGTCTGCAGGAGTTCAAATTCTTGCTGCACTATATCCCAATTTAGGCAACCACATACGGTGAAGTGTGGCTCACTTTAACAGGAATAACTAATGCTGTTTAGATTATTATTTGTTTAATTTAACACATTTAAAATATAAAAGTTACATTTAAAAATCAGGGAAAAGTTTGACTTAACTGTGGGGGCAGAATAGAAGAAATAAAAAGGGGAAAGAAACAGACAGAAACAAACTGACCTCCAGACCAGACAAACTTTGGTTCACTGTATTTAGTGTAGTTCACTGGATCTCCTCTTCGAGCTCTGCACTTATATCCTGCTGTGTGTGTCTGTCCATGAACGACGTAGGAATCCTGTTCAGTCCCGTCGCTGCTGCGAGGTAGAAGCTCATGGCTGTAGGAGTTGCCTGATTGTTTGGGAACAGCTTTATACCAGAAGAACCTCCATCCTGCAGATGGATCTTTAACACTGCAGTTCAGAGTTACTGAGGCTCCAGGACTCAGCCAGGATGGAGACACAGTGAGGACAGGTTTGGTTTTGTCTTCTGGAAAGACATACATGTTGGTGGCCTTAAGTGCACTGTTTGGATCCTGCACATTTAACACATTTACCTCCATACATATACTGCATTCTTCAGATTCATATAACCTCCTGGTTTAAACCATTATGTGTGTGATAGAGTATAGTTCCTTATTTAACTCAGCCAGACATGTTATCATGAGCAAATTGGGTGGTGACAAACCACTGCTAAATGTAATGTTTTTAAAGAGGTGGTGTTATGCTCATTTTCAGGTTCATAATCCTATTTAGAGGTTGTACCAGAACAGGTTTACATGGTTTAATTTTCAAAAAACTCCATATTTTTGTCAGACTGCACATCGCTGCAGCTCCTCTTTTCACCCTGTGTGTGAAGACTTAGTTTTAGCTATGGAGTGATACTGATCTTTGTTGGGAGTTGCACATGCGCAGTTCCTAGTTAAGGACTACTAGCCAATCAGAAGCAGAGAAGGGCGGGCCAATGACAAGCAAACAAGCTTCTGTTCAGCTGTACATGTTGCTTGGCAACATGGACTGAAGCAAGAGTTTCAGAGTGGTGAGTTATTAATCTGTAACAAATGTTCATCCATAAAGTTTTAAAGAGGTGGTATTATGCTCATTTTCAGGTTCAAAATCTTAATTAGGGGTTGTACCAGAACAGTTTTACATGGTTTAATTTTTCTTTAAAAACACCATATTTTTCTCATACTGCACATTGCTGCAGCTCCTCTTTTCACCCTATGTGTTGTACGCTCCGCTCTTGAGCTACAGAGTGATGCATCTTACTTGTACAAAATCTTTGTTGGGAGTTGCACGTGTGCAGTTCCCAGGTAAGGACTACTAGCCAATCAAAAGCAGAGAAAGGCGGGTCATAAGAAAACTGCGATCATAACCTAGCAGATGGTATAAGTTACTCACTCAAGTCCACAACCACACAACATCATTGTTCCACATCTTACCATAAACAACTACAAAAATCACCATATTTCAACTCAAAAAAGTGATCGTCTGCCGAACACTGATTGCCATCTGCTGGAGCTGTATTGCCCAGTCTCTTCAATCACTTTCAGGCAAGTGAAATAGCCTGCTGCATTTTATGGATTGTATTGGCCATTTAAAGGTAGACTTATTTTACAGTTTTTCTCAATTGTTTACACACAAATTCTGGTACTTGAGACACAGTGACCACAACATGTAACGCATTCACCAACCCCCTGAACCAATTCTGCTAAACTACAAGCACAATTCCTGCTTTACACTCAAATTGCAGTTCTAAAACACACTTTTTTCAAAACACGACACACAATTCTCTGCTTTTGGCACAAGTTTCATGCTCAAAATATCTTGTTTTCACAAGGAACACAATGCCATTCAAATATGCACACTGACTCATCACAAGGGCAAACACCCGTCACACGGTTTTCCAATTAGCAATCAGAGCTTTAGCATAAAAGGGCAACAGGTGAGCTCTTCAATGGAGCAATGCCAACATTGGAAACAGAGGCAGAGCCAGAGGAGTGAGAGGACGAGGACGAGGACGAGGACGAGGACGAGGACGAGGACGGTTAATCTCTGATGAGATCCGAGCCACTTTGGTTGATCATGTGGTCAACCATGGTCTAACAATGAGGGAGGCTGGGCAAAGAGTACAGCCAAATCTGAGCAACACTGTAGCATCCATCATCCGGACTTTCCGAAATGAGAATAGGTAAGAAATCTACTCTCACTAGCAAATTGCAGTACTGCATATCAATACAGTACTCAATGAGTACAGTAGTACAGTATTGCCTGTGGACTGTTCTGTAGGAATGTAAAAATACTGTAAAGTATGTTTCAAGTATTTAGGAAATGTATACCTACTTTGTATTTACAGTATTTTACTATTTGTTTGGCAGAACTGAAAGATTACCAACACAAGGTGGTCGGGAACGTCTTCTGTCTTCTGAACAGGAAACTGAAATCATAAACATGGTCCTAGAAAACAACACCATAACATTACAGCAAATACAAAGAAAAATAATAGAAAATAATGACATATTTCAAAATATTGACAGGGTAAGCTTATCAACACTGGACCGTGTCTTGCGCAGAAATCATCTCAGGATGAAGCAGGTCTACAGGGTGCCATTTGAACACAATTCAGAAAGAGTCAAAGATTTGCGATATAACTATGTGCAAGTGAGTCCCACAATTGATGCATACACTCAACACTGTATACAGTAAATTATACATATTTCAATATTGTAATCATAATGATTGTGCTTCACAATAGTGACCACTCTATGTCTATTTCTGATATTGTCATGTGTGTTTCAGAGTCCTTGAGCTAGAGGTGGCTGCAGTGGAGCACCAGTTCATCTTCATTGATGAGGTTGGGTTC
>NC_060161.1:24129064-24159232 GCF_021292245.1 Micropterus dolomieu | reverse complement strand
TGAAAGATTACCAACACAAGGTGGTCGGGAACGTCTTCTGTCTTCTGAACAGGAAACTGAAATCATAAACATGGTCCTAGAAAACAACACCATAACATTACAGCAAATACAAAGAAAAATAATAGAAAATAATGACATATTTCAAAATATTGACAGGGTAAGCTTATCAACACTGGACCGTGTCTTGCGCAGAAATCATCTCAGGATGAAGCAGGTCTACAGGGTGCCATTTGAACACAATTCAGAAAGAGTCAAAGATTTGCGATATAACTATGTGCAAGTGAGTCCCACAATTGATGCATACACTCAACACTGTATACAGTAAATTATACATATTTCAATATTGTAATCATAATGATTGTGCTTCACAATAGTGACCACTCTATGTCTATTTCTGATATTGTCATGTGTGTTTCAGAGTCCTTGAGCTAGAGGTGGCTGCAGTGGAGCACCAGTTCATCTTCATTGATGAGGTTGGGTTCAACCACAAAAGACGAAAGAGGGGAAGGAATGTCATCAGCCAGCGTGCCATTGTTGAAGTCCCTGGCCAGCGCGGAGGGAACATCACAATGTGTGCAGCGATTACCCACCACGGCGTCATCCATCACCGTGCTACCCTTGGTCCCTACAACACCGCCCATCTGATCACATTCCTGGACACCCTACAGAACACACTCATTCCACCAGATCAGGTAGACGGCCCAGAGCAGCTCAGGTACGTTGTCATTTGGGACAACGTAAGTTTCCACAGGGCTGCTCTGGTTCACTGCCCACCCACGCTTTTTAGTTTATCTCCCTCCATATTCTCCATTCCTCAATCCTATTGAGGAATTTTTTTCTGCCTGGAGATGGAAAGTGTATGACCGAAATCCACTTGGTCGGCTGAGTCAGTGAACTCTTTTAAGTCCCTTCTTAAAACATACTTTTATAGGAGAGCCTTTCCCGATCTTATTTGACTTTATTTTATCCCTTTTATTTTATTGTATTTTACTAATTTTATATTTATCTTAAATGTGTATTTTAGTCTTTTCAATGTTTTCATGCTTTTATCTTGTATTGTTTTTGTAGTATTGTCTCTTGGGTATTATTGTCTTTACACTTGTTAAAGCACTTTGTAACTTGTTTGTGAAAAGTGCTCTACAAATAAAGATTATTATTATTCAGACAGACTGTTACCTTTTTGCTCCGACATACGCCATCGATACTGTATCAACATCACTGTAATCAGTTTAAAACTTTGCTCGCCTCAATGTTACATCTACTTGACTCGAAATGTACATTAAACTGAATGCAGCATTGTAGACAATATTTTACTCCTTGTAATCCATGTTTCCTTTGAATTGGCCTTTGGATATTGCTGGAAATTGTCCCCCTCCTTAAACGGTAAATTATTATAACAATTTAATAATGCATTGCATTTAAACAGAACTTTTCATACACAAAAAGCCATAACAGTAGCCTCCTACCAGGCTGGACATGCAGTCTGCCAAAATATGTTTCAATAAATATGTGTATTCTTCACATCATGACTAATAACAAGGTTGAATATGGAGAAGTTTCTCTTTTCCTAGCAAAAGTTATAGTGGGATACAAATTATTTCAGACTGTATTTTCAACTTGCCATAAAATGTATTCCCCCTCCATAATTCAACAATTCTCAATTGAGTGCAATGAATAATACGAAGTTCGGTAACACATAACGTAAGCCTATAAAAACGTTTATAAGTGCTAGCTTGCTCTACACGTTAATAAAACAATACTAAAACGATAGATTAAACAATCCACATGGTATATTTTTCATTCACTTTGAAGTCGACGGTCCGCCTTCACCGCTGAATGCACGCGCGCTCCCTCTGTCCCTCTGCTCAACGCCCAACGAGCTGGCCGACTTTCCCTACTGCTCTCTTCACCCACACTTTCTACTGCCGTCGCTTCACTTAAAAAGGAGTCCTGTCCAATCTGTCGCTAGCATCTGCACCTGTTGCTCATTATCTCTTTTAGTTGTCAGAGGTGGGTGGCATTCACGGACAGTCTTGCCAATTTGTAAAACTTAAAATCACACACACATGCATTAAAACACACCACATGCGATAAAAGCACGAACAACACACAAATAACATGCAAAAAACACATTGCAAAGCTAAAATCATAGGCATTTTCTAGCCCTGCCACACCTGCTTCCAGGTACTTTTTTTAGTATCACCTCACCTCCGTTGAGGTTCCAAGCGAGCTGAGGGATACTAAAATGTGACGTGAAAACACAGCAGACTGCTGATTGGTCAGAGAGAATATTCACTATTCAATGCATCATCATTGCATGCGCCAGGCAGAGGCCAGCAACAGAAAGTTTTATATTTTACAGTTTTCCTATGTAATTTCATCACTAAATCCACTTCTGAGAAGTTTTGAGCTGACAAATCAGCTGTGTAGATTTCAAATATTGACAGTTTTACGAGAAGTGATGGCAGAACAAAAATGTGCTTGAATATTTTCAGAGTTGAGTAGCATTTTTCGGCAAGGCAGCATAGATCGTCGGAACACCTGCGTCGTGCCGAAAAGTGATCGTCTGCCGAAAACTGATGTTTGGTAGGCCTATGTCTAATATCTTTGTTTATATTTGGAAAACGGGCTGTAGCCTAATTAACATGACTTCCTGCCAACTTAGATATAAAATGAAGACAATTTTGCAATTATCCTTATGACTCTGGCTCATTCCCTAGGTCAGCGAGCCCTCGCAACATATTTTTTAGTTAGTAATACCCTTATTATTTATCACACCCACCACACACGCCACACGTGGTACAGGTACAGCATTTCTACAATGCAAAACCAAACAAAGGCGAGTCGAGCCACGTCGAGCTGGTACTGTGCTGTGGAAAAGGGGCTTAACTAAAATCAAAGGGCCTCCACTCAGGCTAGCTTGGTTTGAGGATGTGCCTGACCCCCGCTAGCCGCTTGGCAAGCTTTATGACGCGTTTTCATTGTGACGTCACAGTGAAGGAAGGGAAACGGCTGGACTACAAACGAGCTGTTTCCAGGCAGTTCAGAGCAGAGCTTTCTGTGGGAGATGGGAACTCCCTTTGGGCTGGAATTTAGGCTTTTTCACTTTGCAAACTTATTACATGCACAAAAAAGGTATATAACTCAATAAGAGGGGAAAAGCCAAAAAACATAATACCACCTCTTTAACCCCTTGACTTTTTTACAAAAAATATTTTTTTTTCATTGCTTTCAAGCTGATGTTAAATTTAGTTAAGATTGTTAATTTGTCTATAGAACACAGAAAAGAGATCAGTTCAGGTATGATGCAAATTAGCATAAACGAGAAACCAGGGGTTGCAAAAGGTTCCTAGGTACATATTGAATATGCACAAACAGGCATTGGGGATTCATGTGCTATATTGGCTTGCAGTCTGAAAGGAAGAGGTGTGATGCGAATTCGCGACAATCGGCGTCAAGGGGTTAAAGTATGAAATCATAATCCCTATAACCATTGAGTTTAGAAGAATCTCACCTCATAATAACTGATATCTTTACTAAATATGTACATTTCCACATTTAAAAGTAGATCTACACTCACTTGCCTGTGTGTTTGCTACATTGCTAGAATATGGTATATGAAAGTCAACACTCTTTATACACACTTTATAGTCATATGCTACTTTGTGTTGATGCAAATGGGCTAAAATGATGCACACGTTGACAATAAATTAACAAAGAACGATCATGTGAATAAGAAAGATGCAGAAAAACAAACAAATTGTGCACTCACCTTCAGCATGCACAGAGTGGAGGAGCGTATTCCACACTAAAAGAAAAGAGAGTTCATCAGACATTATCACACTGACAGAAACTGTCAAAATGAGAATAAACAAAGACATTTAAAAAGTTTCACAAATGGCAACTGTGGTTGGATAATGTCTAATATCAAAAAAAATTATTGTATCTCAATCAACATTTTCACAACACAGTCTTCCACTTTAAAGTCAGTCACCAGCCAAGATATGTGAAGATAGTAGGTCTAGTAAGATAGTGTAACCAGATTTATCAATGAAGGTTTATCTCATCAGCAGTGCTGATGAAACAATAGTGTCACAACTTTCCAATGACACATTAAACAGAAACCTGCAGTTTCTGCACAACCTGTGATGCTGTGAATGTAACATAAAGTGTTTTTAGTAAGACCGAAAAGAGAAAGTCAGTGATGTACTCACAGAATAATCCCAGCACACAGAACAAAGTGTGTCCCATCTTCACATCCAACATTGTCACTCTGCATCTGACAAATATTTCCACTTTAAAGCTTGAAACCATACAGTATGACGAAGACTAAGAGGAAGCAGTGTCAGTAAAGAAGTTACATCTCATATCAATCTCACAGGCTTTCTACAAAAATGTTTCTGAGAATAATCCACTCCTCCTTCCTTCCCTTTTTCACAAAGCTTACACAAGTACAACCACTTCCTGCTCAGGCAAGGCAATTTAACTTGAGTCTTGTACATATGGAACATCTATATGGAACATCTATATGGAACATCCAAAGTGACAGAACTGAATGAAAGAATAAATAAATAAATGTGAAAATAAATGCAAGAAAGAATGAATGAATAAAAGAATAAATAAATAAATGCGGAAATATATCAAAGTAAGAATGAATGAATAAAAGAATAAGTAAATAAATGCAGAAATATATCAAAGAAAGAATGAATGAATAAAAGAATAAATACATACATTTGCTTTTGCCTTTCCTCAAGGAGACCTATTGTCATTGCTTTTCCCTTAGAGATCTATTGTCATTGCTTTTCCCTTAGAGACCTATTGTCATAGCTTTTTCCTTAGAGATCTATTGTCATTGCTTTTCCCCTAGAGATCTATTGTCATTGCTTTTCCCTTAGAGACCTACTGTCATTGCTTTTTCCTTCCCCTTCCTTAACTGTCAATCAACGTGTTGTGGCCCTCCCACTAAGTACAACTAATCACTCACAGAAGTATTTCTCTCCATGATCAGAGATGTATAAAGGTTTGATACACACTCCATACCAGTTGGTGGCGGTAACGCACCAATCTGTTGTTTGCCAACTGACAATAAAAGCACAAGGAAGAAGAAGAAGAAGAAGAAGAAGAAGAAGAAGAAGAAGAAGAAGAAGAAGAAGCTAATGTTAGACAGAATCAGCACATGTCAATGTGATCTAAATGCAGAAGTCCATTTACCGGAGATAACTGTAAGAGAGAGAGGGAGAGGAAGAGGGCGGAGAGGCAGAGGTGTTGGAGGTGCAGCCAGGGCAAGGAGAGGCAGAGGACCTACTTAGAGTGATGGCTCAATAGAGGACGAAGAAAGAGTGGAAGTCCTCCAAAGGAACCCAAGGGCTGTTACCGAGGTTTGTATTTATACGGTTGTTGTAACGTTATTATATTCTGACCTGTTTGCACTAAATCTAAAAAAGGTAATGTGGACATGTAAAGTAATTTACAGCATCAACAGAAGTGTAATGATAAATAGTAGTAGTGCATTAAATATTAATAGTAATAATGAGTACCGGTATATTTCATTTGGAATGGATACAATCTTAAAAACAACATCGAGACAGAGTAACCAGTGTTTTGACGCAGAGAATATTGCATATTGAGTATTTTTCCCTGTGTCCTCTTTCTTCAGACTTCTTCAAGAGATGACCCTTGAGGAACACAGAGCTCTCCACCCTTCTGCTGGAGAGGCAGCCAGGCCTGGTCTTTGATGCCTTGATGATGCATCAGCGCAGACATGGTGCCCCACCTTCTGCCGGAGTGCCAGGAGTACCTTGGTGTACTTGTGGTAACTGTAGAGAAATGCTGTGGCCAGGAGCAAGCGAACTGTGTGAGCTTACAGCTACACTTCTCCCAGTACTGCCTTGAAGAAGGCTTTATTCGCATTCACAGGCAGTACTGGGAGGACATTATGGCATTAGGCAACATCAGGGAGCCTGGGGATGACAACGGAGTCCCGCTATGGTGCCTATAGACACTTCACCTATTGGCAACATGGAGCTTTAGGCCAGGGAAAACAACTTGTCGTCCCTAGTTGTTGTGTTTGGAGGATTAGAAACAAGTTCCCTGATCCTCAAGGACACTACACGGGTTTTATTCCTGGACTGTGAATTTCCGTCCAGGCCCTCTGGCATGGTCATACAGTTTCACACAAATATTCACAAACCTGCCTCAGCATCATCAAGGCATCAAACAAATGTACATAGTTAACATTTGATTTATTATTACATTTCTATATATATTTATTCATATTTCTCCCCTCTTTATTTAAATTTGATGTATGTTGTATAGTTATATAGTTTTAGTTGTTCAACTGCAGTTCTATGGTATCAAAAAAATAAAAAGGTAAGAAATAGAAGCACATGGTGTTTTTATTTTCATTATATACATTTGAACATGTGTTTAGAATTTCAAACTTTGCCATAACATTTCCAATTTACATAATAGGGGAGCCTCCATAGTGTACGAGAACTGCTTAAGACAACTGGCTACATTTCTGATCCTGCCTGTGGATAAATGCACTGGCCTTCTGAGGACTGGTGCGCCGTGCAACTCTGTTGCACCCTTTGAGATCAACATCACCACCAAGGGCACAGCAGCTACTATCGAATGGGTAAGTCCAGACAGTCACAGAATATCACAACTTTAAATTAGTATAAAATGAAAGGTTATACCAAAAGCCAGTGCTGTACATGACAAAAGCAAATGTTTCTTCTCTGTGACTTTTAGATCTGTCCTAATGGACACAGCTTGTGGAGGTGAAATTCCCAGCCTGTGATGAAGTTTGGGATGCAAGCTGGAGATTTACTCTTGTCCACCAACATTTTGTTGTCTACAGCTGTAGCCTTACTTATCATTACTGTTCAAATTGTAAACTGTAATTTAGGCTACCTACTGAAAATAATATGTGCTGGTCACTTAGCAGAATAAGATGAAACGTGTACAAATTGGAAAAACATGAAATAACCACTGTAGGAGGGTAGGAAAAGAATTTAATGTTAATAAATTTCTCTTTTTGAAGGGTAAAAGCTATGACTTTGTCAGTGAACTGAAGTTCTTTCCCTCGTGATCCTGCCTGACAAGTACCAGGACACATGCAAGGTGATCTCCTATGGGGATCCTTCCACATCAGATGCTGGTTGGAATAACGGTCCTGTTGAAGACAGTGCCATCAAACATAGTTACAGACTACATTGTAATGTAAATATCATTCAGTGACATGTAATATGGTACAACATAGGCAGCAAATTTGTGTAACATACCTAGACCTCTTCTGACTTGTCTATGCAACAAGTCTGATGTGGCTGGTGCAGGTACAGGGGGCACCAAACCAAGCTGTCTGGGGTCATCTGGGAGAAGGCTCCTCCTTCTAGGCATCCCTACTCCACTTGTGAGTCTGTTCTTCACAATCCATCTTTGCAACTCGGAAATGTATCCGTAGGTTTTTTCAGATTTCAAGGCATACCGTTGAAATCTGAAATACATACTTCTGTGTACACGAGCAGTAAGCATAAATATTACTAATATACATCAGTGTGAAAAAGTATAGCCACACTACCTGAATCGCAGATAGTTGTGAACATCTTTCTGCCACCTCTTATCGAGAACTATATCCACTAAAGCTTTGTGGCACTGGGAGTCTCTCTGGATCCATATCTTTCCCCGCATTTGATCCGATTCAAGGTGTCCGTGTTTGAAACTTCCCATAGTCCAGGTGTGAATGTTGCAGACATGGTGAAGGATGCCAACCCATAATGCCTGCAAAACATAAAAATGCACTATAAATATGTCCTTAATATAGCAATTAATGAAATTACTCAAAGATATAATAAAATTGTGTGCCTACAAGAAACTGCCCACGTGTGTCGGCAGTCTTGCAACACCACCAAAAATGGTTGACTATGTCCTTCAGCCAGTTGAAGGAGGATGGACTCATGAGCATCTGTGCAGATCTCCACTAGCTTTATCTCTGATGTAAGCTTGTCCAGTCTGGATGAAACCCTCCTTCTCCATGACGACATAGTTCCATGATATTTGCCGCTTGTCTATGGTGGCAACATGAATGATCTCCTTGGTGTCATTCTCCATGGTGGTGTAGCTGCAGTATTGTGCACAGTGACCAGGAGAGTCATTTCTGCCATCCATTGAAATTTTTTTAAATATAATTCAACAGAAAAACAGTTATTAGTTGTTTCCATACTGTCATTGCTTAGTGTATTCAATAGCTATGTTACATAATACAGTATCAACTACACACCTAGGACAACAATATCTTTCGCTTGAAGGCCACAAAGAACCTCTGTCCTTCTCTCTTCCCAGAAGTCCTTTATTGTATTGACGCAGTAAGTGTCCTGAATGGAGAAGAAAGTGTTCCTGTTCACCATACCCATGTTCATGAATTTGAACCAGATGGCAACCTTTGCGTAGTTGTTGCCAGACAACAAAATGTTGGTGGACAAGAGTAAATCTCCAGCTTGCATCCCAAACTTCATCACAGGCTGGGAATTTCACCTCCACAAGCTGTGTCCATTAGGACAGATCTAAAAGTCACAGAGAAGAAACATTTGCTTTTGTCATGTACAGCACTGGCTTTTGGTATAACCTTTCATTTTATACTAATTTAAAGTTGTGATATTCTGTGACTGTCTGGACTTACCCATTCGATAGTAGCTGCTGTGCCCTTGGTGGTGATGTTGATCTCAAAGGGTGCAACAGAGTTGCACGGCGCACCAGTCCTCAGAAGGCCAGTGCATTTATCCACAGGCAGGATCAGAAATGTAGCCAGTTGTCTTAAGCAGTTCTCGTACACTATGGAGGCTCTGACACCTATGATGTCATCTTCACAAAGGACACTCTGTGGTTCTGGGAAAACAGGGTCATGATCACAGGGAGAAGGCTCATCAGGAGCGTCTTCATGTGCAGGCAAGGAAGTCCATCGATAGAGTGTGCTTTCGTCAGTGCTCCACCCACCACAAATCTGTAGTAAACAAACACCACAAAACAATTGCAAATTGAGACTGACAAATAAAACACCGTATAGAAATCGGTGGAAGATCCTTTTTATCAGAGCTGAAACCATTCTGTCCATCATGTCTTTCAAGGGAGTAAGATGAAGCTTTATCTGCCCAATCAATTATTTAGATAATGACAACTTTCAGATAAAAACAAGTTCTCAAATAATATCACTGAAAAATAATACATAAGTATTACTTACACACTGTTCATTGGGTCATTGAAAACATTTTCCTCCAAGTCCTCCTCAACAATGCTCATGTCATGTAAGCTGCAAAAAACATATTACAAATATATATTATGAACATTTGGAAAAAAGCAATACAGGGCTAAAAGTTATGATGTGTACATGTTACCTTTGTTCAAGGCCCTGAATTTCTGTGGCTTCTGGAATGACATCAAGATGCTCATCTCAGTAAAGAATAACCAGAGCAAGTTGTGTAAATCCCACATATGCTCATTCAACAGTAGATATAGACCAAAAATAAAATAACCCACTATTACAAACTAATCATAAAGTTCATGTTTCTAATAAAAGCTATTAGGACAAAATTAATATATTGTTATGCATGACTTACTGGTCTGTTCCACTAGAAGCACCAATGCTAGACAATGCTGGAGCTGGGACTTGCAAAGCTTTTCTCTTCAAGGGAGTCGATGTTGCAGGACCTGTCTCGTAGCTGGAGAAACAGCAGCAGCCTCAATAAATGAAGTGCTACATGACTGTAATACATTACTGTACTGTAATCCACAATGTGTTACATCTTTGTAGCGTTTGCTCATCTGGCCTAATAAACTGAACATCCCAAAAACTATCACATCTAGTGCAAGTATGATCACCGACAGACAACATGGAAAACGTAAGCCAAGAGTGTGTAAAAATGTCCCTGTTTCTGTACCACAGTCCATTATAAAACCACATCATGGGTAAGTTTACAAAGCCATAGTCAGGTGAGGATCAAAGGTACTCTACAATATAACACAAATAAGTACTGAGTGCCATAATTTTAGCTTGTGGTAACCTTTGTATGCACCCTAGAAGCAATACAAACAAATACGTTGTTTCTAATGTAAATTCTGACAATAAGCATAATTAGTCACTTGATAGGCACAGTGTTGTTATTGTAATGCTGTTAGCAGTAAAAATAAATGTCCCCCACGGCAGTAAACATTTAGCTTGCTAATCTGAGCCACCATGCTCCATGCAATGTTACGGTTTTTTAGCTCATTGTAATCATCAGCTGATTGTCTCACAAACACAAAAGACACATTTCTGTTCACTAAACGAAGCCGAAGCGCTGGAGAACAACCTTCGAAATAACAATCCAACTAACGTTACATATTTCTTCTAACAGGGTAGTAAAAGTTTTGCTGGCTAATATGAGCTGTTAGCTGTAGGCTAACTTGCTGTTTTGCGGTCAATAATACTAATCAGCTGATTGTCTCACGAACGTAACCGGCACATTTATCCCCACATAGCGAAGCCATAACACAGCGAGGGAGAAGAACCACATGAAACTATCCAACTACATATTTTACACCACTGACAAGAGAAAAGTCACTTCTCACGGTGTCTATGGCTAGCTTTTGGCTAATGCTAACATTATCAAACAAGTTTTCATTTGCAATGCTAAAGTTGGAATAACATTACCTTACCTGTCCAAAAATATTTTTCCCTCATTAGAACCTTCTTCCATCTGGGAAAAGCCACACCGATGTTTACCCGTGATTTCTGCCTGCGTCGCTCCCGTATAAGTCTGGCTTCATCATGCTTTCGCTTCTTCGAAGCAGATTCACCCTCCTTCGGCTCTTGTGCTAAATAATAGCTGTGGTCCTCCATTTGTCCAAAATTCCACTACTAATAAAGGAGAGCTTCTACTACTACCTAGTAGTTAGAAACGTACAACTTCTTCTTGCTCTTGCTCCTACTTCTTCTGCTGCTACTTCTTCTGTTGCTTCTCTTTCAAGGTAGTGACGAAAGTGCTGTTTGTTCGCTGTAGGCTACGGTAGAAACATGATGACACAATATGTCGACCTCCACAGCAGGGGGTGCCTCCTGTATGTAGATATAAATAGCTCATTCTAAGGTAATAAAAACATAAGGGTTCATTATGCAAGGTCTTTATACACCACTGAAAACATAGTTATGGATATTATATTGCATTTCTGTCAATAGATCCTGAGATATATTATACACTGAACCTTTAACTAGTAACTATAGGCTATTTATGTTATATTAAGTTGTTGCAGTTAAACTGCCACAACTGCCAACACGGCTGAGGGTCCAACTGTGTGTACACTTTGTCACAGTTAGCCATGGTTTTCGTTCACTTTCGGTGTCATGAACCTGGAACGCTTTGATGTGGGAAGTCGGAAGTTTCAACTGAACGCAGCATAACTCCTTCAAAACTTTCTACCAATCATAACACTCTTTCAGGGACAGCATATCCACACTGAAGATAGTATCAGTCATCGGCTGCTCGACCTGACTTAGTGGGCGGGCCACAACACGTTGATTGACAGTTAAGGAAGGGGAAGGAAAAAGCAATGACAATAGGTCTGTAAGGAAAAAGCAATGACAATAGGTCACTAAGGGAAAAGCAATGACAAGAGGTCTCCTTGGGGAAAGGCAAAAGCAAATGTATGTATTTATTCTTTTATTCATTCATTCTTTCTTTGATATATTTCTGTATTTATTTATTTATTCTTTTATTCATTCATTCTTTCTTGCATTTATTTCCCCATTTATTTATTTATTCTTTCATTCAGTTCTGTCACTTTGGATGTTCCATATATACATAGTCCCTGCTAAAAATAATGAATAAAGAATAAACAGTCACTTTGCACTTGTCATATTAAAGAGAACACAATGTAGGAATGGCTACATTTTATGTATGGCAGTATCATATTTGTGGACAAACAGCAAACTGTTTCACCTTATAAAACGGGTAGCTCAAATCAAGCAATCTGATTGGTTCATAGTACTGACATAATGAGCGTATACAAGGGGTATGACGTCGAATTCCTTTGCACAGATCCGTATCACTCCGACAAACAGGGTTCGAGTTAATAATCTGAGCTTCGTGGGGGTTTCACGCCCCATTTAGACCTGGTATAAAAATGGATCTGATACAGATCTGATAGGCTACAGATCGCAGTTTACCGGCGGCGATAAATAAATAAATAATGAGAGAGAGAGAGAGAGAGAGAGAGAAATCATTGCTTATTACGTGATTCAACATCTCACACACAAAAACGCACAAACACACACACACACACACACACAGCAGGCCACTACTGTTAACTAAGTTTAAGCTTCAATAGCCTGTTCAGCAGACTATTGCTCAAGGAGACACAGTTCCGCCCTTATGGTAGGTAGCTATAACATTAAAGTGCACTGCTGGTCGCCAGCACACAGCAGCAAGCATTTTATCATAGTTCAAGTTACCAAAATCAATCTGACACTGGACAGATTTTTAGTGGCTGCACAACAGGCAACGTGCAAATAGATATAAATAAATAGTTACTAATAATTGTAGCCTTTGATGTATGTTGCTTAGCAACCAACACTGGCAGCCTGGTGGAACTACTTTTTGTATTCATAAAGAAATGTCTGTTGATAAAATCAAGTCAAATTGTAGTGCGTCTGTTAAAACAACCATGTTATAAACCTCTGACATTAGATTATAATAGCTGTAACTGATGTTTTCATTTTACTTTTTTTATGATCTGTGGAGTAAAGTATTTTTACCTTTACTGCAGTCTATGTTAGATGGAGAAAAAGTACTTAAGCCTGTGTCTCAACTCGACTTCGCAGTTCCTCTTTACACATTTAAAGAAGTGTTGTAACAGCATAAATTTAGAAACTGTAGCCTAGTCATCACACTGACATCAAAGCTAATGTGTTTGAAAAAGTAAGCTGTCTATTCAAACTAAAACCATTAAAACAGCCACAGAAATGTCAATTTAACATCAAATTTAAGGCCAATATGAGTAAAGTAATTAAATGAAAATCAGAAAGATTTCCTGTTTAGAATAAGTTGGGCATACTTTTAAATGGTTAAGCAGTCCCGCCATTGATCTAGTTTCATTTTAATAACATTTTAACCTTATAATCTTGCCTTTCAGTTAATTGCTTATTTTGTCCCCAGGCTATGAAAGAAGATTAGGGCCACATGTGAAGTTCAGAGATTAAAGTCAGGCTGCGTCCAAAATCACCCACTACTCACTATGTAGTGGACTATAGTGAGCTCGCCATTTCGTAGCGTTGTCCGAATGTGTAGTGATTATTATACCCCCCATAGTCCACTCAATGTATCCCAGAATACATTTTGAAAAGTATTATAATAACAACAACCAAGCCCTATAAACCATCTAGAAAAAAGTGATTGGCCGACAGCAATGACGTAATTAACAGCGCCAAAATAATGATCAGAGTAGTGTCCTTAAGTTAAGGATGCAAGGACAGTTAAGTTCCTTAAGTTGTTTTATATGCGGGTGAGCTCACTGGATCGATTGGAGACGTTGTTCTGAAACTAGGGGGCGTTTCCCCTTTGGCCCGGCTCGTTAGGAAATATGTGAACACAACAATCGCACTCTTATCCGGAACAAAACATCCGAGCCAAGATCGCCTAGAAGAGGCCCACAGCAGCAATAGCTGCGGCTGTGTTTGCAACATGGCCTTTCTTTATCCCTTGAGAGGGAAGAATTTAGAAAATTGCATGGCGCTGCGGAGAGCCCCCAGCTGCAGTAGTGCATGGATCATGCGTAATATTCATCCAGCCAGAGGGAACGATCACGAACTGTTCACAGTGCGTCGGTCGTACTAGCGACACAACCTGTAGGCTACTGGAGAGGGAGTGGGGTGGTGGAGCATACAGAGCTAGGGACAGGAGATTGCTGAGTGAGTGGCCCGCTGCGGACGGTCGGTGATATTTTAAAATAGTGCGGTGTGAACGCGTGACGTATTCAAATTGATTCGGAACAAAATATCTATTCCGGAACAAAACTAAACGGTCCAAGGCTGTATTCGCAACCGCCTACTACATACTACATACTACTGGCAACAGCAGTATGTAGTATGTACTGTATACTGCATACAGTATGAGGTATAGTATGTAGTATGAAACTGTTAAATAGATTTATTTCGCAGCATGCTGCACCAGGCTTTGCTAGTTTCCGGTTTTCAAAATCGGAACAATAAGAGGAATATAAATGTAAGTACACTTAAAACTCATTCTTTTTTAAAATCTTATGTATGAGAACAAGGCTGCAGCTGATCTGTAGCAGATGTTTGCTTCGGTATATTGGTGCATAAATAAGAATTATATAAAATAAAAGCAAATAAAAAGCAAGTGCTAGAACCACAACTGTAACATTACACTAAAAATGTCTATTTAGAATAATGATAATAATAAAGCGACAACAGTCCCCTTTCATTCCACTATTGTTTTATTTATTTTTTTATCAAAGTGCTTTTAAGTTACACAAGCCTGTCCATCACGAGCCAGATGTCTCTTTATTTAATGTTACAACATTACTCAGAAGGTAATGACAGAATAACAGCGGTACGAACATTTAAACTGTCTCACAGCTGCGGGTCTTTCCTCTCAAGTTGTTGCTGGACTCATCTGCTGTGTTGGCTGCAGAGGTCTGTGTGGCTGTGAGCTCCGTGAGCTGACTGGCCGGCTCATTAGCTTCCCCCACTGCATTTGCGGAGCTTCTCAACCCCGAAAATGTTTGAGCACATTTTCAATTTGTCAACAATTTCCCTAAAAATGCCGATATTTAAAATGTACACAGTTGATTTCTCGCCTGTTAGAAGTGGATTTAGTGATGAAACAGCCTATGAAAATTGTAAAACAAGTTCTGTTGTTGTCCTCTAAAGAAAAGACGGGTTGTTGTTATTACAGGTCTAGCGCTTTGCATAATGGGCCACAGTACGCGAGATAGACTGGTCTGATGCATACCAGAGATTCTTCCGAATCAGTACGCCATCCGGGTATTTTTGGCGTACTTCAGATTTTGCTTTTGTTTGCATACTGCATACTACATTTGGGCCAAACTACTACGTACTACTAGTATATTTTGCGGTTTTCGAATACAGCCCATGTGTGAAAGCACCCTCAATCTCAGAATTCAGACTTTTTTTCTCAGAACTCAAAAAAAAAAAAAATTCACATTTTGCCCCAATCCTCTTTCGTACCAGGCTGTGTAGGGGTGTGGATTTAACAAAGATAAATAAATAAATGAATAAATACCCTGGTGGAAAACCAAGGATGGATCAAGACATGTTTCAGAGTTAATGTATTAATTTGTCGGATTTAACAGAGGTTTACAAATAAGAACGATCTCTGCTTACACCAGAGACATATATCTAAAATTAAGGAATCTAAATAAAGCAGGTTATTCAATAGTAAGATTATAATCTCTGTTGTTTGGCCTCTACCACTTTGGTAGAGCACATGTGGTGGTCACAGTGTCACCACATAGGTTATCATCTGGTCGGCAATTTGGGCAGACGGCCGCCTCCACAACACCTCTGAACACCCAGGTGGCACCCCGCGGTGTCTGCACCGAGACCCAGGCCTCCATGGAGAGCAGTTGTGGATTGGTAGTTCAGCAGTCCCGCCCTTGATCTAGTTTAATTTCAATAACCTTTAACCTTACACTCTTCTTGCCTTAACTTTCAGTTAGCTGCTTATTTTGACTACATACTTTCTCTGTCTCCCTCTAGTTTCTCCTCCTGTCCTCTTTTTTCAGGTCCTGTCTGTTTACCGGCACCTGGAAATTGCGCAGTGTACTCCTGGATTCGTATTCTACATGTATGTTTAAAATCTCTCTATAATTTTTCCATCTTGAGTGTCAATACTGTAATTTTACTATGTTGATAGACATATATTGCGCCTGTCCATCCTGGGAGAGGGATTCCTCCTCTATTACTCTTCTGGGGGCAATGTTTTTCCATATGAAAATGGAAAAAATATGCTGTGGTAAAGCCCAGTCAATTTTTTTGTGAGCTTTTAGTAAAAGGGAAGGAAGCAAAGACTCTACACGTAGAAGAGGTTTGAGAAATCTTCCAGTCCAATACTTACATGAAATGTATCTTCTGTTTTTCCACAGTTCCTGGTTTCTCTTCATATGCTGCAGTTTAAAGGTTTCTCTTTAGACAGTTTCTCAAAAGCAGAGTGTCGGTGCTGGATGTGAGGATGGGGCACACTTTCCTCTGTGTGCTTGAATGTTTTTGTGAGTATCACTGACTTTTTCTGATTAAATCATAGTTATAGCGACTAATAATGCTTTAATATATATTGGATAGTTTGTGTCAGTTTGATGAAGTTTCAAACTCTATTGTAGTGCTGAATATCCTTCTCCACTGTGGACATTCTCAAGGTAATTAAACAAGTTTCAGTCTTTTCATATATTCATCGAGATGACTCTGCATCACTCTTGAACGCATCCTTTTTCGTCTGTCAGTGTATTTCTCATTTCACTCCATGTATCTTGTGTTGGTTTCTAGATTCTCTGCTGATCATTGAGCCAAACTGGTCCCCTTTATTTACTGGAGAGTCTGTGACCTTCATATGTGACATGAGGGAAGGAAAAGACACTGACTGGTATTACGGAATGAACAAGGATGGTCGAGAATTTCTCCACAACAACACAAATAAGAACTACACATTACAACCACTAGATACAGGCCACAGTGGTGAATACCAGTGCTTTGGTCATCACAAGGTCTCAACATATTTGATAAAGGAAAGTAACAATGTCTCTCTAACTGTATCAGGTAAGTCATCAATGTTTTACTATCATGACCAAGTTTACTAAAAACCTGTATTTATGAGCCATGTTGACAATATAAAGTATCAATTTTGTTGGATTTTAGTGTCAAAACTAGTTTGAGATTCATAAACCTTAAAGTTTGACCAGCTCCACTAAAGCTGTTTATGCAGCTGTAGAACTGTGTAATCCTGTTATCACATAATCATGACAACTAAAAGGAGAACAAGAAAGTTCACACTAAGGGGTTTACATAAGAGAGATGGGGAAACGTATTTATTTATTAGTAAATCTATCATTATTTATTACAGTAAGAGTGAGTTAAGAAGCTTCTTCTGTCTCCAAGTTAATCCATCCATCGTCAACTGCTTATCCTGCGTACAGGGTCGCGGGGGGCTGGAGCCAATCCCAGCTGACATTGGGCGAAAGGCGGGGTACACCCTGGACAGGTCGCCAGTCCATCGCAGGGCTCTCCAAGTTAATATTAAAGTGAAATTATTAGTATGCTAAAAATACAATTCACTAATATATCATCACAAGTATTCAAAGATTTGTTCTTTTATTTAAAGCTGACTTAGTAAAACAAAGAACCACATGTGTTACTAAGACAAGAATGTGATCCTGGAAAATCCTGCATCCACTGTGTATGAAGGAGAATCAGTGACTCTGCGCTGTAGACATCGGACTCAGACAGAAGAGAAGAACGCTGTCTTATATAAAAACGGATCACTTATTGAGAGGGACACAAACCATCAGTCATCAATAATATCACCAAATACAGTTGAAATGACCATTCAGCTACTGTCAGACGGGAGCTCTTACATGTGTAAATTTGATGAGGACGAAGAATCAGAACCAATAAAACTGAAAATTGAACGTAAGTAGTTTTCAAACTAAAGTCTCAACATTCAGGGACATTTTGCCAGAAGGAGCTGCAGACATGTAGCATTCCCAGAGTGAAGCAGAGAGATGATCTTAGAGACACTGGACACAAAGAGAAGGCTGTGTCTAAATGGTCATTCATTTTTAAAGATGTGTTTGAACTTTAACCATTGTTACGTTAATGTGGCCAACAGCTTCAGTCGTTAAGTGTGAAACATAAAAATAGCTACTAATGATTTCATTGATTGACTACTCGACTATATTTTAATAATATACACAGATTTAATATTTTCTTTATTATTTTCTACAATTAGTTGTTGCCCCACCAAGAAGGCTGGATTATATATTTCTCATTTGAATTTTCTTAGGGACAGGATTAATCACTGTTTTTATGTCTTTCTAAATCAAACAGCACGCAGACCAAAGGCTGAACTGAGCAAAAAGAAAACAGTCAGTCCAGCAGGGGGCAGTGTGACCCTGAGCTGCTCTGTGAACCCGTCATCTGGTTGGAAATACTTCTGGTACAGAGGAGTGAAAACCTCTGAACCCCTGAACACACAAGATGCTGTCTTCATCTCAAATGGACAAATCAGTGTCTCACAGGGAGGACTCTACTGGTGCAGAGGAGGAAGGGGAGACCCAGTTTACTACACAGAGCACAGTAATGCAATCGGTATTGACAAAACTGACAATTTAGAATTATAGTTCAAAATACACAATGAATGATGAAAAGTAAATGTATACACATTATTGCTAATTAAGATTAAGGCTAAAAAACATTTAACCTTTTTGTTATTTTATTATTTGTGGCTTCTTGAACAGTCACAAACAGGGCTGTTGTGACTCTGCAACCAAACTGGTCTGAGATATACTCAGGAGAGACGATCAGTCTGAGATGTGAGATCAAGGACGGAGGAGACACTGAGTGGGAGTACGAATGGAAAACATCCAGCTCATACAAACCTCAAAAACAGCATGAATACATCATCGGAAATGCTTCATCACATAACGGAGAGTACAGTTGTAGAGGCAAACCAAAAAGTGAGAAGTCTTCAACAGAGTGGAGTGATGCTTTCACATTGAAACTATCTGACAGTAAGTCATATCAACAGTTTGCTAAATATAAATCATTTTTAAAAAAATGTTTTGGTTACTATATTTTAAGCACATTCATATTTATACTATATATTTAAAGTGAGATAAAGCAAGAAGGGAATGTGCAAGCAGTGCATGTTATCCTCCACAGATTCACTAAATTGCCAAAGTTTTTTGACACCCCTCCGAATCATTGAATTCAGGTGTTCCAATCACTTCAATGGCCTAGGTGTATAAAATCAAGCTCCGAGGCATGCAGACTGCTTCTACAAACGTTTGTGAAAGAATGGGTCAATTCAATTCAATTCAAATTAGCTTTATTGGCATGAATGTGTAACAATAATATTGCCAATGCATCATATATCAGTGGGGTCACTCTCAGGAGATCAGTGAATTCAAGCGTGGTACCATCATAGGTTGCCTCCTGTGAAATAAGTCCATTTGTGAAATTTACTCATTACTAAATATTCCACGGTCAACTGTTAGTGGTATTATTACAAAATTGAAGTGACTGGGAACTGCAGAAATTCAGCCACAAAGTGGTAGGCAACGTAAAATCACAGAGTGCATGCTGGGACGCACAGACCTCCAAACATCATGTGGACTTTGGATTAGCTCAAGAACAGTGCGTAGAGACCTTCATGGAATGGGTTTCCATGGCTGAGCAGCTGCTGGTTGTAATTCAGTGTTTGGGCTTGGCCCCTTAGTTCCACTGAGATAATAATTTCAAATACATTTCATTGTACAGCTCCGACAGACTTATGGGCTTTTATTTTGAAGAAAGCAACATAATGAAAACAATGTGAGAAGTGTGGACTTCACAACTTGGATTAATTTTTATGAAAAGCTATTTTGATTCTATTTTGAAATAATTAAGGAAGGGACACAGTCAGACTTAAGGAGCACTTCAAAGGTAATGTGAGTCTGCCCTTTTTTCCCTTTTCATCTCTTTTACCATGCAGGTAACATGGTAAATCTATAAGAATTAGACTTTGGGGCTTGTTTTTTCAATTAAATGAACTGAACCGTTGTATTGTGGAGAATCTAACCAAATCTAACAGTGTAGCATGTCCATACTGACATATTGATCATACATTTTAAACATTATTATTTGTATTAATGATCTGAGCAGCTTAGAAGCAGCTAAAGTGGGCGACCCGGCACAGTTTAAGAGGTTTTATGCATCCAAAGAACTTAAATAAAAACCAGACCAGGCGTTTAATGAGGACCTGTGTTTATTTGTCTAAATGTGTTCCCACACCAGGCCAGTAAAGGCCAGGAAGGCGGCTAATTGAGACTCTGCTATCAATTGAAGATTTATGGTATCATCAAAACAGCATACAACAAAATAGGATATGAACTGAACAAACTGACCTAACTGAATGAGACACAAGGGAACACATATAGTGGCTTGGCCAAACAAATTTACACACAAGGGGAAAACAAAATGGACACTAACTACAAGTAAAACAAACTAAACCCTCCCTCCAACATGGCAGCACATGGTACGGTTTGATTGGCAAGCCACAGAATATAAAAGTCGTCCACCCTTGGTCACGCCTTTCTTCCACCAGTGGTCTGTATCACAAAGCAGGATATGAGCTTATCTAGGTAACTTCAGGGTTAACTCTGGGTTTTCGGCACCACAATGGTGGTTCTCTTCTTACCGGGGTGGATCGCCATGGCTATGCTGAACGGCTAACCTGCTCCGGAGCGTGTTATATTCCAGATAAAAGATCAAGTCTATAAATACGCCGTCTACTGATCAATAGGCTTCCTTGGAAAATGACCATCTGTAGGAGATTTAATGTTTTATGTTTGCTGCGGTGATGTGGAGAAACTATTGTCGGCTATAGCAATTTTATCCTACAGATACTGATTGAAAGCTTGTTATTGTACAAGTTTTTACAGTAAGCCTACTTACTGCTTTGAAATGTGTTTCATATTTTTTATTTTCTCCCAGTCTGTTTCATACAGGCCGTCGCAGCCGTTAAAATAAATGGGTTTTACTTTTCTTATGTGAGGCTGAATATTATGAGCAGTTTAGTAGGGCAATTGAAATAAATTTTATTTATCTATTTATTGTAGGTTAGTAGTCAACTTATAGGCTATCACAGAGACTGGTCATGTTCTGCCCCACTTCTTGTGATGTGAGTGCAGGTAATGAGGTGAGTTTTCAGTACCCTAAATGTTGAGATTCAGTCTTTCAACCACTATTGGAGCACCTTTTATGGCATGAATGGATTTTTTTGTTTCATTGCTTCATGAAGTTAATATAGAACAATGTTTGGAACACCTTTGAAAGTGAATAAATAAATAAATCTCATTTTTGAAGTAACCAGAAGTTTTTTAACATGAGGTGGAACGAGCACTTACTCAGCGCCCAAGAATGCATCAAATCAACGCATTAGCCTTTTATAGACTAGTCTACGCCTGTTCATTTAGGCATTCAAACCATTGCCGATTTTCCGTCTCCCTGCATATGTCAGCTGCAGCTGTGTTACTTGGACTATGTCGTATTTCTGTAGTTACAATTTGCTCTTTTTGCTGTAAAATATGACGTTCTGCTGCCAGTGGGCTTGTTCATGTCTGTGATTGGTCCTCTGCTGCTAACACCGCCTCTTTCATGTGAACGTGCTCATGGCTGTATTGGGAAACCCTGGGTTGACTTACTGAGTAAATTGCCAGCTTGGTGGTACCGCTTATCGCAATCATAATTGTTGGGGTTAGTTAAGCCAGATATTGTAAAGATATCCTGGGTATGTTGAACGCGTTTCGTGGTACAGGCCCCAGGACAGACCTCCCTCCAACATGGTAACACAAGAAACAATAATGGTTAATACAACAGAAAATGTTTACTTAACCCCACAATGTGAAAATGAGTGAACTCCACTTAAACAGTGCAGGGCTAAAAGCAAATAAATGTATATTACAACTCAAATAAACGGTGTAATCTGTAACTGGAAATCATCAATTATTTGGGGTAAGGCTAACTGCAAAAGGAACTTAACCAGTGTACTTAACAAAACATGGTAGATTTGTGTACTGTATTTACCATTGCTGGCTGTCACCCTGTGTGGCTTAGTTAGGCCATCACAACAATCTTAAACTTTG
This sequence comes from Micropterus dolomieu, assembly GCF_021292245.1. Lineage (NCBI taxonomy): Eukaryota > Metazoa > Chordata > Actinopteri > Centrarchiformes > Centrarchidae > Micropterus > Micropterus dolomieu. Next base: position 24,137,323 of record NC_060161.1, on the reverse strand, counting down.
TAGACAGTCTGCTTAGAAGAGTTTGAGCCAACTCCATTGTAAACACCACGGATTAAGAATGGGATGGCCTTTGGCAATATAGTGTACGTTACAACATTTTTCATCCTGGGATAATCACTTTTCCACAGAGCCCCAGCCTGTCCTCACTGTGTCTCCATCCTGGCTGAGTCCTGGAGCCTCAGTAACTCTGAGCTGTAGTGTTAAAGATCCATCTGCAGGATGGAGGTTCTTCTGGTATAAGGCTGTTCCCAAACTATCAGGCAGCTCCTACAGCTATAAGCTGCTACCTGGCAGCAGCAACGGGACTGAACAGGATTCCTACATCGTTCATGGACAGACACACACAGCAGGATATAAGTGCAGAGCTGAAAGAGGAGATCCAGTGTATTACACTGACGAGAGCAAACCAAAATTTGTCTGGTCTGCAGGTAGGTTTATTTTGACTTACTGTGGTGACCTTATGACCTTTTTTTATCTTACACCAGCAACACGTCAAATTTTCAGTTTTCCAACTGTTCTCTAAAACAGAATGGTGTTATTTCCTTATTCTGCTGGACTTGACTGAATTTTAACATGAGTAAATCTCCTGACCCCCTTTTCATCCATTGTTGTGCTCATTTTGTTCAAAGCTTTGACTTGGGAAGCCCAAAACTTAATTGAACTTACTGTAAGAGTACTATATTACATGTTCAATTATATACCTTGAATGCTTTTAAAAATATTTTTTTCTTTTCTATTTACTTTTCACAAATTTTTCATTTATGGAATTTGTATATCGTCGTATTTTGTCCCAACTAAGAAAAAAGCAATGGAAAATGTTTTCGTTGCATTTTTTATTTCCTTGGGGCAAACGTAACGACATTCACAACAATGAAGCCCTCTACCAAACAGTTGAGATGTTGCTTCATGTGAAAAAGTATCATTATAATAATAATAATAATAATAATAATAATCAGGATCCTCTATTTGGTAATGGTCATCATTCAGATCATCATCATCATCATCCATGTATTTATAAAAATATTCATTATTATACTTTTTTAGTGATAAGAGGTAATATAATTCTGTTCTTCTCTAATTTTAGTCAGGAAAACTTCCAATAAAGAAACCGATATTTGCGCCACTGAAATTATGTTTGGAGGTGTGGCTCGGTTCTGGGATCTCTCTCTCTATCCTCGTTACTGCAGTACATGCAATAAAACTGCATGTGTAAAAAGACAATACTTTTTCAATACATCTGTTCAACAAGCATAACATGTTGAAAGTGTTATTTAATCTGCTCTGTCCAACTCTCTCATCCTATGTTATAAAAGCCCACCGCGCTAACGTTAGCTTTGTAATTAGCTAAATGTCCAAACGAGGTAAATTGAACTGTTCAGCTTAGTTTGCCATGTAGCTTCAAACTGGCACTTGGTTACCTGCAGTGATCACAGCAGAGACAGAGGGAAGAAGGACAGGAGGAAGGACTGATGCCATATGCAGTAGTGCTGTCTTCTTCTGAAACAGTGAAAACATCTGAACCTTCATGACATGATTGTTTCACTCTAGCTGCCTGCACTGTCTGCGTGGCTCTATCTACGTGCAGCAACGTGGCGACCAGAGCTCGTCAAAAGCAGCGGCGCATGTTATATAAAACGCTAGCGTTTCGAATCCTCAACATTTTTAAATGGCGCGTTATTAGTCGTGAAACGTTGCAGTTTGGTTAAGTTTAGGCACAATAAGTACTTGGTTGGGTTTAGGCAACAAAACTACTTGGTTATGGTTAGGAAAAGTTTGGGTTAAAATAACTACATACGTCAGATAACAAGCAAGATAACTAACGTCACAATTTACGTAACTTGCCTAAATAAAAATATTTAATTTTGACTTTTTGTTTCACACAGGACACGGATCTCGGGATTCTGGCCCTCCATCCACCCAAACCACCTCATTACGCAGTCTTTTCTGTTAAATATCATACCTACCTAAGCAAAACGATGCTACAGGGCTTCCCCCGCTACATTGAACTATGATGATAAAGGGATCCCCAGTACGTTACAAACTGACGACTATGGCTCTTGACCATGCGTCCATATGTGACGACTTGGGAGTCAGAACGGGTTGATAATGAAAAAATGCCTTATATTGGCATACTTTATTGGATCGATTATTATTGTGCATCCCTATCAGATATGGTCTGAAAGGTGGAGCTGTGTTGTTGGCGGGTTATGAGCTGCTTGCAAAGGAAGCAGCAAGGGCAGGCAGGTTACAGTAGCTTAAATAAGGAGCCTTGTATGGAATTTGCGAATGAATGCTAAGAGAGGAATCAGCTGAGCTGTCAGCTGATGTGCCTGGATTGTGTGCTGAGCTTGACTTTATTGCCCATCTGCACTAATGCGATGCTTGATATGTTGAAATGGCTTACCTTTGAAAATTCCACAAAGAAGTCTCCATGCCTGTGGTAACTACTGTTAATAAGGTGACCTTAAAGCATATTAATTACTGTTTATTTACACCTAGTGATTATTTTTTTTAGCATAACATACCTAAAACAAGTGGTAGAGACTCAACACATTTTGTAAGATATATCGACAAAACAGCAGGGATTGACTACTTATTTTTTACTTCATTTTTTATCTATAGAAATGTGTTAAATTTGAATACATGCCACCAATGCCCACGACTGGGAAATAAACAAATACATTTAGTATACATAAGATCTACATGCTTATTTTTTTACATTATTCATTCCCTGCTTCTGTCCTAATTCATTTTCATTATTTATGTTTCTTCTGTCGTCCTTAGGTGTGAATGTGTGTGAGTGGTTGTTTGTCTATGTGTGGCCCTGCGATGGACTGGCGACCTGTCCAGGGTGTACCCCGCCTTTTGCCCGATGTAAGCTGGGATTGGCTCCAGCCCCCTGCGACCCTGTACGCAGGATAAGTGGTTGACGATGGATGGATGGATGGATAGATGGATGTTTCTTCTGTCCTCTCTTTCCCCCAAACCTGTAAATGCAGGACTTTTAGTTGAAATTTGTTTTTTCTCTATTCTGGTATTGCTCATTTTACATGAAGGTACCCTATAGAACAGTTCCCTCAGATCACTAATACACTCACATTTTATGCTGGCCTGCTCTCTTCTTCCTGTCTTCTCTTTTCGGGGTTAAAGTAGAAGTTATTGACCCAGAGAGCAGAAACACAATGTATGCACCTTTGCATTATCCACCTTCTGTGAACTATAGATTATAGATGTATCACATCCCCTCTGCAGTAATGGCATAAAGGTACAATATGTTACACTGTTGCACATTTCAGCACTGTTTAACTGTTTTAACACCTCAATAATGAAAATGATTCTATCTACACTAAACCTATAGCTTTATTTCCCTTGTGTTTTTAATCTCATTTTAAACCTCTATGAATGAGATATTGTGTTTCTATTCACCAAACAATCAAAAAGATTACAAACAAATCAAACAAGATTGATTATAAGTGTGTGTTTTTTTCTATTCTCATTTTTCATGCTTTTTTTGTCCCCTATTTAAATGATGTTTTTCAGATTTCCATCCAGCAGCGTCTCTCACAGTGAGTCCTGACAGAGTGCAGCACTTCACTGAAGAGTCCGTGTCACTGAGCTGTGAAGGAAACTCTACTAAGTGGAGAGTGAGGAGGTTTTCTAATTTTGGCCACCTGACACACTGTTCTTCCTGGGGGACAATGACTGGATCCACATGCAACACCAATAAATCACAGTACATTGATGGAGTGGTCTGGTGTGAGTCTGAAACAGGACAGTTCAGCAATGCAGTCAACATCACTGGGCAGAGTGAGTTTTTATCACATTTTTATAAAATATATATTATTTCAATACTCATTCAATACTATATTTTTCCCGAAAAGAGTTAAACTTGACGTTTCTTCTAACAAACCAATAAACAAACTCAACAGCTTTAGTTAAGTATAATTTCTCAATATTATCCAAGAAATCATCATATGGATTTTATTGCCCACTGACATCTTTATGATAATAGTTATCCACCATTTATTTTATACCTGGGCTAGCTGTAGAGTTATTTGGCTCTACCGTGGCTCCTTAGCTTTTTCCCTCAGTAGGTCCTCCATAGCACACTAACACAAAGTTCACATCGGCTGACAACAAATAATAGTTCTTAATGTGTAAACCCATTCAGCATTCAAATTTACCCATGTGCATCACCAAGGTGCCACCCTTTCCAGCATTCATTTTACAGTAAGAACGTAGTGACACATGATGAAGGTTGGCTGCTCAGGTAATTTGGCATGTACTGTATTTCACTTGCCAAACATCATTCATCATTCGTCAACATTTTGTCTATAAAACGCTACATCATCCAATCACAGCTGAAAGGCCTGGTTTACGGGGGATCTGCACAAGTGAAGGTGAAACAAACTATAACCTTTATGCTGGTTTGCTGATATTTAGAAACCTGCTGTACATGTGATAGAAAGAACATTTACACAAGTTTTACACACACAAGTTGTCTGATGTCAGGTATTTGTTCAGCTACTAGGCATCTCTAAAATAAAATGAAAAATATATATATTATTATTTATTATTATTATTATTATTCATACTATTTTATTTTCATTATCGTGCATCAGCTTGTTCAACCAGCACCAGCTGATCTCTGACCAAAACATCCTGCTTGATCTTTTTACAGACAGTGATTTGATCCTGGTGAGCCCTGTCCATCCTGTGGCTGAGGGAGATTCTGTTACACTCGGCTGCAAGTTGAAGACAGAAAACGTTCTTTCTAATGTAAATTTCTATAAAAATGATAAACTCATCCAAAGTGATACCAGAGGGGAGCTGACTATTCCTGCAGTATCAAAGTCAGATGAAGGCTTTTATAAATGTCAAGGAAAATATTCACCACATCAGGGGAGTCGATCATCACCAAAGAGCTGGATCTCAGTAAAATGTGAGTGTGATTGACATAAGTATTCAGACCCTTAACTCAGTACTTAGTTAAATAATCTTTGGCAGCGATTGTAGTCTAACTTTAAACATCCAGAAAACACAGGAGATGGTCTTCGACTCAAGGCAAGTTACTAACCATGAGCCAGTGGTCATTAAAAACCAGGAAGTTACTCAGATGTCCTCGTACAAATATTTAGGTGTTCACATTAACAGTCTTCTTTGCTGGAATACACATGTTGACAACCTGTGTAACAAATTGCAGAAGAGGCTTTATTTTTTTAAGCTGTCTAAGGTTGTATGATGTGAGATCATGATGATTTTCAGATCATGATGATTTTCTACCATTCAATCTTAGAGAGTGTCATCAGATATGGAATTACTGCATGGTTCGGCAACTTAACAGTTAAGTTGAAAAACAAGCTTGCTAACATGCACAAAACAGCTATGAAAATTACAGGAAGGAGAGACTATGAGCCTGTACAGAGCATGTATGACCAGGTAGTTATGAAACAGGCTAGGAAAATAAAATCGGACCCTCAACGTCCCCTCTTCCCTGAATACGAAACCCTGCCATCCGGAAGAAGACTCCGTGTACCAAAATGCAAATCGCCTAAAATTATCCATTAAGCTGCTGAACAATGTAAAATAGTGTAAAATTAATAAATATGTGAGCACTACAGCTCTTTTCTTGCAATCTTGGTGCAATAGGGCAACGTGCAATAAACATACTAGCACCTTAGCAAATGCACTTTACACAAACTTCAGTTCAATGGAGCAATGTGCAACAACTACACTAGCACTTTAATCTATGGAACTGTGTTGTCAACAATGTCCTTTTTCTTCTGTGTTTATATTTTCCTCTTGTGAAGTACAACATGTCGATGCTTCTCAGGTTCTTGTTGATGTGTGATGTCTTTTGTGATATTTTTTATGAAGCAACTCTGCACTGTGCCCAAGCAGAACTTCCCCTTGGGGACAATAAAGTTAACCTGACCTAACCTGTGCAGTCATGTGGTAGTTATATTCCACAGAAACTCAGTACACGTGGTCACCTAAAAATAAAGTACATAAATCATCATTATCAGCCAAATGTAGTTACATAAGGTTCATTGTTTTTTATGATGATTTTCATCCCCCCCAAAAAACAGGTCCTGGTGATGGAAGTTAGCTGCTGCCGATGGGACGTAAATGGGATAAATATGACCCCTTCTTCAGTGTATTCTTTCGAGAATAACAAAATTAAACAAGAATGCTTTGATGTTTATGATGAACTTGTTTTACATTTTTCCAGTTCACTGACGTACTTTCAGTCATGTTGCCCACTAGACCCTTGATTGTGTAATCCTTTTAAAGATAAAGATAATGCATAATTAATTATTCTTTATTACAGCAGCGTCCAGATCAGCATTTCCTGTGCTGTTGATCGTTGGGCTGGTTGTTGGTATCTTACTGATTGTTCCCTTGGCTCTGCTGTTGTGTGTGTACAAACAGTCAAAGGGTGAGACTTTTTCATGTTTATTTTAGGTAAATCACTCTGTTCTTTTAAAATCACTGAGGAAATCTGATGTCAAGACATGGAGAAGTGTTTCAGTTTGAAAAACAAAATGTAATAATTACTTTCTTTTTCACAGATACATGTTTTCACAGGTTGGTACAACACTGTCTCTTATCTCACCTTAAACACAACTTACTAACTTTTAACTTTTAGTAGTTTTTACATGTATATTATATTACTACGTTTCAGGCTCATCCAGTCTCAGAGAACCAATCAGAGCTCTGCTACAGTCCACACTGTCAACCAATATGAAAGTCTGCAGCAAGTATACTCCACTCTTCACCATGGTCAGTCCTCCATCTAATCTTGAATTACTTTCACAGCTCTTTCTGACACTCTTCTATATTCAAATTAATGATTATATTTAGAATAATAAGAGCATTCCCCTTGCAGCATAGTTAACACACTAAATCAATTCTTACGATATCATGGACTTTAAAGTGACTTTATTTACCTTCAGTTTGTTTCTGACCTGTAGGTGATGTTTGTGTCTATGAAACAATCAGTGGCTCTGGAAACACTGGAAGTGGTAAAGTATAAACTCTGATTCATGCAACACAGTCCAAAATTATTTTGAGTGATTAAAACTGAAGCCAGAAAATACTTTCTAATTTCAGGTGAAGGAGTAGATGAATACATAAATGTCAGTTCTGAGATTCAGCTCGAAGGTCTTGGAAATATGAGTGAGTACACAAGTACATCATTATTCAATACACTAGAGGTAAATATAACTGTAGGTCAGTATGCAGTTCAAATTACAATCAAAATACGGGTCTAAAATTCTCAAATTTAAAATTCTGGGAAGTTATAGGTTAATGTGTAAAGTATATATGATTCACTTGTATTTGTTTTGATTTCCAGGTCCATAAAGAGAAATGCATTATCAAGAAATGAGACAAGCAAAGACAACAACATGAAAAACGTGAAAAAATTTCAAAATGTGTTGACTGCAATTATACAGCTGATGCCATGCAAACATCATTTAACATGAGATCATATGAAAGAACTACAATTCTAATATGTTGGATTTAATTCCCTGTTGAATTTGTTTCTGTATATATACTGATGTATGTTTTTATTGCAATTATTTAGTTATTCTGTAGGTGTGATGGCATAGGTCTATATATGTGTCTTTTCATGTCAGCATGGAGTTCAGCAGGGTGGTTTGTTGTCTCCAGTCTTTTTAAACTTCCAGTTAAATGTTTGTAACTGAAGTAGCATTTTTGGTAATGTCATTAATTTTTGTTTTATTTTGTCCCTGCAGTTCTGGGCTTCATCACTGAGTATATTCACCATACTGTGTGTGCACTGCACTCATCTCTGCAGCTCAATTCATCTGCTGTTAGAGACATAATCTATCTAGATGAGTAGCCTATATGTTGGGACAAATTGACACAATATTTTGACACAAGAGAAAAAATTATTTGATGTATTATAGTTATTATTATTTTTAAGAAGCCATGATAATTAAGAATTTGTTGTAGACAGCTTTACACAAAGTTTATGAAGTTTCTCCCAACTCACAAAACTGAAAAAAAATTAAGGGAATTTGGAGTATATTGCCGTTACGGATTACTGTATTTGTAAAATTTGACATATTTACTGTCAATAAAATGTTTTCTTCTTTCCTAAATTTGGCCCTGCTCTGATTGTCTGCTACTTACGAACCCCAAACTCCTTTTTTCCTAAAAAGCACACGTACAAGCAAGAGCATATATAAGTTATATATAAACATAAGCCTTTTGGTTATTAGTAAGCCTAAA
>NC_060161.1:24112087-24129044 GCF_021292245.1 Micropterus dolomieu | reverse complement strand
GTGACTGGTGAATGCAGATGTAGTGTAAAAGCGCTTTGAGTGGTCGAAAAGACTAGAAAGGCGCTATACAAGTACGGAGCATTTACATTTACATGTATATTGCCGTTACGGATTACTGTATTTGTAAAATTTGACATATTTACTGTCAATAAAATGTTTTCTTCTTTCCTAAATTTGGCCCTGCTCTGATTGTCTGCTACTTACGAACCCCAAACTCCTTTTTTCCTAAAAAGCACACGTACAAGCAAGAGCATATATAAGTTATATATAAACATAAGCCTTTTGGTTATTAGTAAGCCTAAATAGTCAGCTTAGTGTTTTAGAGGCAATACATTGGTCATATACTTTCAGAACCATGGACAGCTCCAGGTGGGGAGGGAGAGAGAGAACGACAGAGCTTCTTTACTTAGTACACCAAGTATTAAATTGTGATTTCTTCACAAAGCCAACATCATACTTACACAAATCCTGGACCTAACAAATGAGGGGAAGCTTCCCTAGTTTTCAGGCTGAATTTTGGAGTAATTGTGTCTAAAATTCAAAGAAAAGAAAAGTCCATTTGTGGTGTGGCCATACAAACATGGGCCATTTGTTTTGAATATCTCTCTCAGTGGTAACATCATACTGCATATAACTTCAATGAAGAGCTGGAACGAGCTGATACACAACATATATGAGATAATGTCAGACACAACTTCAAAGTCATTAAGGTGGAATCTGAGGGTAAAATCAGGGTTGAATAATAACTACTGACAACTAGACAATTTCACTGATGTCAATTTCAGAAACTCCTGTAAGTCTTAGAAACATATTGTCCAAACTATGGCCTAAACAGAGAAACATGACTCTGCAGTGTACTGTGGGCCGTCACACATTGGTTGATGTGTTTTTGTGGAGGAAGCGCATCTCATGGTGTCACCATGCAGGTGAATGAACGAGTGTGTTACCAGTAGAATCTAGTTGTCAGACTGCTACTGTAGTACAGCACTACTACTGTGTCATTAATTATGGACTGTGATACTTCTGGGGCCAGTTTAGTAAAAAAAAAAGATAATAATAATAAGGAAATGAAACTGATAAATCTATTTTATTTCAAGACACTGCAATAAATGCAAAATGTTACGGAAATATGTTTTGAATGGACTTGACGCCCAAAAACTGAAGTTTTCTATAGGAGCTTTAAGAAATAATGTGACAGCATATTGCAGAAGAACACTCAATAGGAACATTTAAATGATTATGTGTGATAATCTGAAGTAATTTTACCAATTTTCTTTTAAATTATATACTATAAATTGAACTTTACAAAATACTAGAATATAGAAGTCTGATATTTGAATGGCAGAGGTGCACACAGTGATTACATAAAGGCTGTTTTGTTGACCCAGATGTCTTTAATGATCTGGAGGAAACCATAGGAAAAAGAGATTTAGGGTTATTTAAGAATTATGGGTGTTTTATGATATTTTACACCCATTTATAGCCCATGTAACCATCTGTAAAATAAATCACTACAGTCACTCATACCAATATGCACACAGTGGTTCCCATTTTGACTTCAGAATAAATGGTTTCATCTGCTGCTGCAGGACTTGAGTTTCCTGTAAAAGGTGACGCACCAGTTTGAAATGACAATGTACTGACATACTGTTTGTATATTGTTTTCTTCAGCAATGCCCACATCCATAATGTAAAATAAACGTAGTGGACAAAACAAAATAAAAGAGAAAACATGTTACAATTAGAAAAAATATGTAAAATAAATAATTAAAAAATATAATTATATCAACAGAAAACATTTAAATTACTTGACATCAGTAACAGCTACCATTGAACAAATATTGAAACATATTTGTGTTGGATGGACACAGAACTCACTGTGTCCAAGACAAACCTGTTGGACAGTAACAGCTGCAGGTGGATGTAAGCTTTACTTACCTTTGTCTTTCTTGGCTTTATCATGGGAGTGAACCTCTGCATACATCAGATTGTCGTCTAAAACAGGAGCCACATTTCAGGTTTAATTTGTACAGTAGTTATGAACTGATGGATCGAAAGATGAGGATAAATGGAATATGGCAGGACCTGATGTTCATTTCATGACTGCTCATCAGATATTAAAATACATTACCAGAAAATTTATTGAATTACAATCAAACCTCAGATGTGTCATTTTATTTTTTTGTGTAAATATTTTGTTTCTTGCCTTATTTGAGAATTTGGTCTGGGAAAAGTTGACACTGTGCGCCTGTAAAGCGTATGTGATACTAAGCGATACAAATAAGTTTTGCTTAAAAAATAGATTCATACTTTTTTAGATAGATATATCTATATATATATGTTTGGCTTGCTATAATCATCTCCCCTGTTCATACTGGCCCTAAAGAAATGTATTCCTAATTGCTTTCAGTGGAAGTGATGGGGGATGAAATCCTCTAATGATGAATAAAATAACATAAAATAAATGCAAGGAGGGCTGTGGATTATGTAGACAGACTATATTTAAAGAGGTCATATTGTGCTTTTTGGCATTTCCCTCTCCTTTATTGAGTTTACATCTTTTTTTGTGCATGTAAGAGGTTTGCAAAGTGAAAATGCCCAAATTCCAGCCCAAAGGGAATTCCCGTCTCAAACAGAAAACTCTGCTCTGAACTGCCTGAAAACAGCTCGTTTGTGATCCTGCTTTTTCCTTTTGCTCTCTCTGACTTCACAGCAAAAGGCGTGTCTTAATGCTCGCCTTGCAACTAGTACGACACGCCCTCAAAAATACTAATGGAAAAACATTCTGAGCTGCCTCTCCTCTCTCTTCCAAACACCAGCTACCCTCCAGGCAGTCAATGGACATAAAGTTGTTACTGTGATCTAGAGACAGAGCTCAGTTAAAACTTTATGGATGAAAAATACATTTGTTACAGATTAATAACTCACCACTCTGAAACTCTTGCTCCAGTCCATGTTGCCAAGCTGGTAAGGAACATGTACAGCTGAACCAAAGCTGTATTTAATGGCTTTTCACGAGCCGCCATACTCTGCTTCGGATTGGCTAGTAGTCCTTAACTAGGAACGCATGTGCAACTCCCAACAAAGATCTTGTAGAGGTAAGATGCATCACTCCATAGCTAAAACGAAGCCTTCAACACACAGGGTGAAAAAAGGAGCTATACAGCAATGTGCAGTATGAAAAAAATATGGTGTTTTTTGAAAATAAACCATGTAAACCTGTTCTGGTACAACCCTTAAATAAAAAGATGAACCTGAAAATGAGCATGATATGACCTTTTTAAATACAGCTATCTACGGTGGAACCAACCATCATTTGTGTAAGACATCTGTTAATAATTTTTCAACAGCATGAGAAATGTAATAATAATAATCATAATTATTTAATCAAACATACTGTAAACCAAAAAGCCTGAAAGCTCTTATATAAACAATATATGGGGTTACAACCGTTACTGCCTTCTAGTGGAAGGCTTAAAATATTACACTGTGGCTAATTGACATGCAAATGTTATGCAAACTTTCGAAATGTCGCAAAAAAGGGGGAAAAAAGAAGTACATGTAAAATAGGTGTGTTTCCATTGGCTGTTTTGGAGTGAAAACACCAGCCTATGGCACGCATAAGGTCAGTAGTTGATGTTAAACATGGCTGTAATAAACAAGAAGTATGGGTCCCAGAAACAAAACCACTCACATGAACCTGAGGACCACTGATCTTAGAAAAATGGAGAGAGGTCCTCAGAAATGTGTTTTAAGCAGACAAGTTGCTACCAGCCATGACGTTAAGCATGTTATGGGAATATCTGGCAAGACGCCAACAGCAGAAACAGCTGATTAGATGTGAGTTATAAATTTGCTAGGTAAGGGCTTATTCGGCGAAAGTGTTTCCATCTCCCATTTAGAGCATCAAATCTTTTTCGACAAAGGCAAGAACCACCTCATGGGAGCGTAATTTTTTTTTTGCGAAATATATATATATTTTTTTTCATTTTGCCATCAACCTTTTCTAATGCGATACTTCAAAATGCGTAATGCGCAAAACACGGCTTCTGTTGTACTTGAGTGAACCTGCAGCTGATCCTGTCTTCCCATCTGAATAAACAATCTCAATGCGTCATACTGACGCTTTCAGACTTTCAGACAGGATTTTAGGCAGACCTTTCAGCGTCTGTATGAAACACCCTCATTAGCTACTTTGCAGCAACACAAGGGAGGCTAACCCTACCTGTTAGCACATGGGCGACTCTCCTCTGGTGCATTATCAGATGGATGTGTGGAATGGCAGTTTCAGCTGCCATTTAGGTTTAAAAGAGCAGTATGTCCAGACTTTAAGTCACTTACCATGATGCTGTAAGATCACATTATGAATGCAGACCTTATTACAGTGCTACATGCTCACCATCATAAATGTGTCTACGTTTCAGGCCATGATAAGGAATTCTCTGTTTGCCAGTTGGACAAGGTGGAGATTAGTATTACTGATGGATACATTTGTTATCTTACGAAAATATGTACAAGATTTGAGTTGTAATCACTTTGTGGAAGGTCATAGTTTACACTTTATGTGGTGGCTGTGTAATTGTAAATCATCTATTTTTAAATATTTTATCTATTTTACAGTATATTGTATTGTGTTTAATTCTGTTGTGAGGTATTGGGTTGTAATAAAGGGAATTGAATTGACACAGGTGTATTACCAGTGCAGCCTCTCTATTCCAGTGAGAAAGCCAGAGATAGAAATCAGCAATTGTTTTTTTTGTATATAATTTTTTTTTATAAGTTATTAACAAGCAAACAATAGAATGTTGGAAATTATCTAATGTGATCTAGATGTCCAAATTTACAAAAGTGAGTTATTTGATGGCTGAACAGTCTGATTATTGACTTGACAGGTGTATACAGAGATTTATTTGCCTTAAATCCAAAGTCAGCATAATATGGTGAACATACTGATAAAGACTAGAACTGCAGGGAGAAAATAAAACCTAATTGTCTTCATATGAAAAAGTATTAATCAGAGTCAGAATTACAAATGTAGGAGAAATACTACATGAATAAATGAAAGGGGCACCACCCTGTTTATGAAAATAAAACAGGAACAACAAACTACAGTAAATAAAACTCTGGTTAATTTGATCAGTCTGTTCAGAAGGAATTTAATTATTTCAATATGTTGACCTTGTCTTCTGCTTCAAAGAAAACACACAGACAACTTCATACTGATTGAATGAGGGTATTTATTCGTAGCTAAATGCTTAATAAATTAGGATAAATAAGGTAAAGAAACAAACACGCAGATGAACTGCAGATATTGTAATTAAATTAACCTGATCTTATTGGTAATAGTGAAGTATGTGATCTGATGGTGAAACAAAATGGTAAGAAGATAAGTAACGGTAGGACACAAATTCTCTAAATAGGTATTAATATATATTTTTTTCAACATCAACTCTTTGTAACAGCAAAACCTGTTGTTCAGCCTTTTGTTTTAAAGCCCTGGCAGAGACAAGATGCTCCAGCTGACTCTCTGGCGCAGCGGGAGGTGCAGTCAAGCTGCCAGGTGGCTCCTGGAAAGTAGTAGGTCTCTGAGCCGATGAGGTCTCCTGACCGGTCCGGCAGTCTTGTTTCAGGGCCGACAGCAGAAGTCCATACCAAGATGTTGCAGACACATTTCCAAGACGATGTGGCATTTTTTCTGTTCTTTTTTTGCGTTAGAACACAGCAAAAACTTTTCAGTTTAATACTGACACATTGAAAATCTCACTGACAAAATAGTTCAACTAAAGAAACAAAACACACTGTGAGCTCAGAGGTGTGAGGTGCAGCATAAGCTAAAATGGCAGTGCATCTCTATTTGTCACTTAGCCAAGGAGGAGAACTTTTTTTATGCTGACAACTATTTTCCTTTGTCTAAATGGACACATGGTGAGGACCACCGTGGTCTTCTACTGTTAGCCTATGTAAATTCACATTGTCTAAAATATCACTATGGTCAATAAATCCTGATCCAAAAGAGCAAATTAAATCCAACATAACAGAATTGTAATTCTTTCACATGATCCGCTGTCAAATGATGCTTGGATGGCAGCAGTTGTATAAATGCTGTCAATGCTGCTTAAACATGAATGTTATTTTTCATGTCATTGCCATCACCATTGCCTCTTATTTAGCTGATGATGCACTTCTCTTTATGAACCTGGAAATCATAATAAATACAACCGAAAAAGAATCACTGAAACCTCCAGTTTCCTCAGATTAATTTTAAATAAATTAAAAATTGAGGATTTTAGACACCTATTTTGACTGTAATTACTGACCTACAGTTATATCTACCTTTAGTGTACTTAATGACAATGATATGAAATGACCCAGAAGCTAGCAACATGTATTCCTGTTACAACAATATGACAAAGAAATTAAAGCTAGCTTTTACACAGCACACAAAAAATCTGAATACCAATGTATATATTTGCATGGTTTCATGAATTGGCGTGATATTTGGCTGACTATATTCTTTTGGCCATGTCATTTATGTACATTCATTTCTGTTTGAATTACCAATTTATTTTTGATGCTTCATCTCTTGTGTACTCAGTCCTTTTTCCATGACCTTGGAGCTGAATCTCTGATATGAAAGTTTTTAGAGGCTTCAATTTTAATCACTCAGTTAAAGTAAAATAATTGTGCACTGCTTTGCATACTGAACCACTTCTATTGTTTCCAAAGCATCTGATTGTTTCATGGACACAAATATCACCTTCAGGTCAGGAAAAAAAATTCAAATTAGTCTCTTCAATTAAGTTTAAAACTGTTAAATCTGCAGCACAGATGTGGCTGTTACAATTATAAATACATTAACTGAATAGAATATAGAATAATTTTATAAATAGCTGTGAAAGTAATTCACAATTAGATGGAGGACTGACCATGGAGAAGAGAGGAATATACTTGCTCCTCATTTTCATTTTGGTTGACAGGTCGGACTGTAGCAGAGCTCTGATTGGTTCTCTGTGTCTGGGTTTAAACATGTAGTAAACAATATACGGTACATACTGTAAGTAGTAACAGTAGAAGTAAACAGTTTGTCAAGGTTTAGGGTTTTATTTTGAAAGTATCCTTCCTCATGTGTCTTGTGTAACTTTGCTTCTTGTCTTTGTGCGTTTCCCACTTCACCTAATGTTGCTTCAAGGCTGCAGCAGAATATGTGAAGAAAATAAAAATAATATAAAAACATTATTCAAAGCATTAAGTAGGCTTACATTTTGTAAGGCATAGGCTATATTTTGATCATATCGGTAGCATATCAGCATCACCCACAGGATTAGTGTATGAAACAGTCCGTGGGATCTTCTACAGATATAGATACAGTTTTCCAAGAAAATTGATTGGTCAGTAGGTGGTGTTTATATAGCCTCAATTTCTCATCTCTAACAGAACCTGCTCTGGAGCTGGTTAGCTTTTCAGCATAAGTTACCATGGCTATGTACACTGGCTCAGTGTGACAGTTAATACATATGTTTAAGATGAGACAAGACTGTTGTACCAACCTGTGACAACATGTATCTGTGAAAACAGATAATACAGTTAAAACTTACGTTACATGATGTTTTGCCAACTGAACCGCTGATCCATGTCATGAAATCATAATTCCTTAGTCATTTTAATAAGCAGTGAGTAAATTATCTAACATTAACAGTAAAAGGTCTTGGACTTTTTGTACCAATACAGCAGCAGTAGCAGGGGAACAACCAGAAAGATGCCAATAACCAGCCCAACGATCAACAGCACAGGAAATGGAGAGCTGGACGCTGCAATAATAAAGAATAAGTATTGTCATGACTGAAAGCAGATCAGTGATCTGAAAAAACATAGAACAAAAACATTATCAACAACATTATGTGACCTTTGTACTCTTTTCTGATTAATCCTGGTAAAATATGTGTTTTTGTAGGCGGTAGTCTCCATTTTTATTATTGACTTCTATCATCGGGATTTGGTTTCAGTAAACTGTGGCAAAAAATGTCTGCTTAAAGAAGGAATACAACAACGTTTAGTATTGTGCGGATGAAACATTTTGTGAACAAAAAAAGGGGGAAAAACGATATACAATGAGCCCAGTGTAGCAGTGTACTGTGTGAGGTCACTAAATGATGGCTGATTTTCATGTGGTGTTTCAGTGATTTAGACTGACTTGAGTCTGCATTTGCAAACATTTCTAAAATCCTGGTTTGACTTTATCTTCATTGATAGTAGATTGAGGAGGGGACAATAAAAACATCTCCCAAAGATCTCTGAGGGTCTGAAAAGGTAGGCAGCTGACCAAACTGTGAGGCCTATGAGAGGGAGCACACAAACTTTCAAAAATTAAAAAGCGCATTGGACCAGAGCTGTTTACTGTATGTGTACCAAAAACACTGATTTGACACCGTTTAAATATCTTAAGACAACAGAAAATAGCTAGTTAACATGTCAATTTTGGTCAACTTCAGTGGTTTCTGAGGGGGAACTCATACATCAACTCATCCAAACTCACATACAAAGGAAAATAATTTCCCGCTCAACCTACCTTGTGTGAAATAAGGTTAAGAAGTAATATGGATTGATTGAAACCACTGTAAGATATATGAGGGGGGAGGACGTAATCTTTCAAAAAAACACACACTCGTAGTAAAGAACAAGAGCTGTTAACTGTTTGTGCACCAAATACAAACACAAGAAGCTGACAGACAACAGTCGTTATATTTCATTGTTTTGTCAAGATAGAATATGGAAAATAGCAGATAGGCACCAAACCTCAGCCTTTTTTCGATGACACTTCACAGTCTTTTACAACTGCTTACACACAAAATCTTTACATGTCACATGATGGTTAAAACTTCTCACTCAAAGTGATTTTCAACTGCATAAAACACTTTTATCAAAACACCACACACAATTCTCTATCTAAGACACAAAAAGGAAGTGACCTGCTTTCCTTTTCCAGACACAACCAAAGAAAATGCAACACAAGATCAAACAGCCACTCCTCACATGTGCAAACACTAACTGCTTAACTGATCACTAACTGCATTAGTATACAGCAGAACTATACATAGGTCAAAGGTCAAATTACCTGTTTTGAACAATGGATGCCAACAATGGACAGAGAGCAAGGGGAGAAGGAGGGAGAGGCAGGGGACGACAACGAGGACAAGTTCGAGGAGGAAGAGGTCAAAGACGATGACACACTTATTGATCATGTAAATGTAAATGCTCCGTACTTGTATAGCGCCTTTCTAGTCTTTTCGACCACTCAAAGCGCTTTTTACACTAGATCTGCATTCACCAGTCACCCACATTCATACACTGAGCCTAAGTGCTCAAACGGAAACTAACATTCACACTCACTCATACACTGGCGGAATAGTATCTTGCAATAACGCAACCAGGAGGAGCCAGGGATTGGACCGCCGACTTCTGATTAACGGCCAACCTGCTCTACCTCCTGAGCCACAGCCGCCCCTATCATGTGATCAACCACAGGCTGACAGTGAGAGAAGCTGGACTGAGAGTCAAGCCCAATTTGAGTTGCTTTACAGTGGTGACCGTAATTTGAACCTAAAGAAATTAGAACAGGTTGCAACAATGTAATGGTTAATGTAAAATAAAAATTATTGTTTGGCAATAAAAGGATGGATACAACAATGTGCAACTGTTACAACTGTAATGTTTTGCCAAATAAATATTTTCTGTTTTAACATTGCATTGGTGTTTACAGTGTATGTTTCAACCACTCTTAGCAGGTTACTTTTACACTAGAACATTGTATGGAAATGTGAAAAAGAGCTTTAGATTTAGAACAACAGTGTGTAAATGGTAAATCCAATAATTTACTGCCATCTGCTGCAGGTGCTTCATTTTGGTTTTTATGTCATTTTTAATGCAGTGTTTCATTTTGAAGGAGATTTGAGGCATTTTGCATTTTATGTGAGCAGAATTGTGAGTACATTTGAAAAAGGGAGACAAAGTATTGAAAACGTGTGTAAGCAGTAGTAAAAAAAAACCAAACTGTAAAACAACCAACCAATAATAAACACTGGATGCTTATGGTAGACCAGCCCAAAATGTAACCAGTTCTTAACTGGTTAATATCATAAAACATACAAAACATACTGTTTACAAATAGACAAGCCAGTGACAATGCTTGTAAATTTGAGATAATTAAACTCACTTTCACTTCCTTTTCACACCTACAGAATGTGTTGCTGGATATATTTTAGGCAGTGTCATCATATTGACACCAGATCTTATCTTTCAACACAACAAATTATTTTAGAAAGACAGCAATGAAATAAAAATATCTAGTTATGCTGTCAGTTACAGTACACATCGTCAAGTATGAAATAAAAACCGCACACATTATTGTGGTTTTAAATGCAACTATCTCTGGTGGAGTCAGTTTAAATGAATGAGGATGACGATGGCTAAAATCAATTACACTCTCTGTGGTTATATCCATACACCAGTACAGTACATTTATGAATATAAATCTCCATAGTAAACATAATAGTTAGTAGTAGTTAGCATTCAATAAATTCATTTATTTACCATTTATACTAACCTAATTTCTGCCAAACATGAGCCTAACAACATCAATGAAGCAGCAACTTTGTCCCAAATCCACACTACATCATCATCATCAATTCTAAGCAGATGTGTTCACACTTGAAAAATGAAGAGATCAATTAAACTCAAAGCGGTTAGAAACCATATTAAAAAAACCTCAGTGTTTGAGTGTGGTGAAGAACAATGCAGTGCACAAAGGAAATTGATGAGCTGCTCTCTGCTGGAAGTCAACCTAATTGTGGAAGGTGACGAAACAGCTCCAGAATCAAAACGTTGCATCAGAGGGCTTTGCAATCTGTACAACATACAAACTCTGTTACCTTAGACCGTGTTAGATCCCGAGTTACCCCTGTTCAGGAGGTACTGGACCAGCTCTCCATCTTAAAGGGTCCGATCCTCTAGGCCTATGGGTATTACCCTATTAGGTATAACTGAGGACTGTTTAAGCTGGTGTCGAAGAGATTCGCCCTGCTTACTCTGAAATGGCACCTGACTGAATAGCCCTAGAGCCAAATACCAACACAGCCACGCCCGTTTACGACAGCTCTCTTCTCATTGATCAGTGCACTTGGTATAGCTGCTAGGATTGTATTTAGTGGCCAGGAAAATATGCCCCAAGGATAAGTTAATTTTAATGCTAAAACTCAGTTAGGAAAACTACCCAAAAAAATCTTCAACAGGAAAAAAGGAATAAAACCTCAGAAACCAAAAAACCCCACAACAACTATTCACTGGCATCATCATTTAAAAGTTACAGTTTGGTTAACATCTGACAGAAGAATTGCATAATTGCCTATTTTAAAAAAAGTAAAGAGGGTTGATTTCCTGTATACTCCAAAAATGAAAAAACTCCAAAAACAGAACAACAGATTACTTATAATACTTAATGTTTTGACATTTCTGGTTTTATGTCTGTCCATTTGTTTTCCCCAGCTGTGTAGCTATGAGCCACAAAAGTGTGCAGAGGAGATCACATAAAAATGACTAAAAAGCAATAAAGGACACAACATTTGGCTGCTGAAAAAAGTTTTATTGCTGCATAAAATGATAAAATGTGACATAGCTTTCAAAACGGCAAAATAACATCCAGGTACAAATAAAGTACATACAGTATCAGTCCATTTTTAAATGAATAAAAGGTCATTACACATGAAAAAGTAATACTATTCTCGTTATGGAACTGGAAGAAAACCAGCGAAAGCAGAGATAAAAGGATATTTAAGATGTAGTCGCTTTAAAGACACAAATCACAACATGCACATTACATGGGAGCATTATTACCAAGAGCCGTTCCTATTTTGACTTCTGAATAAACAGTTTCCTCTGTTGCTGCAGGAGATGATCTTCCTATGAACGGAGAGATGATTAGTTTGTTTGTTTAATTTGTTTAAATGTTTAACAATAATAGATTTAATATACATTGAACTGCAGACAGATTATCTAGGTAAAGGTTAAATGACAGTATTGCAAAGCCCAAAGGTCAAACCAACCACACAGCAGAGTATTGTGTTTTTCTTTATAGAATTTAATGATACATGAAAACTGTTTTCGTCAGAAATGCATATTTGCAGTATACATGCATAATAAAGAATATGCATGCATAATACAACAGGAGGAAAATAGTTACAGGTTACAACAATAGAGGGGATATCAATTAAGCAAGTTTAATTAGAATCAATAAAAATATAATATTAAAAAAATAAGAAATGTTTGTGCATTGTTAAGATTATTTAAAATCTTTTGAGTCAGAGAACAAACTCAAACCCAAGCAACAAACCAACAGCAATCATTTTACAGCAAAAATCAACAGTATTTTGTATTTTTTTTCTCTAGAACAGAATTTCCATTTACAGGCTAGTCTGCAACAACATGACCAGAGATTAAAAAACAAACAAAAATATAACAGGAAGTAAAATTAGAGTGATTTGAACTAGAGTTACTTTCAATAATATTTTGCATATTTCAAAACAAACTATTGGACAAACTGTTGCAAGTGACTGTACCTGCAGCTGATCCTGTCTTCACATTCGAGTAAAGGGAGCTCTCCTCTGGTTCATTATGCTGCCCTGTAAAGATGAGCAGATGCATCAAAAGATGAGTTAATACTGTCTTTTATTTAGAAATCACTGGCCTGATGAATATTTTGACTATAATATTTATTGTTTGTATACTCACCTTTATTACTACTGTGTTTAAGCTGAATCAACGAGTATGTGACATAGCTGGATTCATCTGCATCTGAAATATACATGTTCTTAACTTACAGGATTGTCAACTCTTTTCTAATATTCTTCTGTGTGTAAATAAATAAAAAAATGTACCTACCATTTTCAGCATTTTCTGAGCCTCTGATTGATTCAGAGAGACAAGCATCATCTGAAAATCAAGTCACGGTAAAATTGATCATTTCAACTTTAGGATACAAACTAAGCTGCTTCTTTTCTGATGAATATACTCAAATATATTGTAAGATTGTCTTAAAGATATAAATATGTGCAAAAGACATTGATGTTTAGACTCTTTGAGTTATTTGAATTGGGTAATGTCAAAGGTGTAACTCAAATTGCATTAAATGTATTTTATACCATAAAGCAATGATACTCTCTGTCTCATAGTTTAACATAATTTCAGCTAGAGACAATGTAAACAATGACTATAACCAATTTTCAGTTCTGATCTTTTCTGGTTGTAGTAGATGAGTTTATTATATTCCAATTGACTAACTGAAAAGTTCATTTGGTTTAAGTCTTGAAAATAAGCCTACCAGAAAGCAAGTGTTGTGATATGATAATGTCATAAACATGAAATGATAAATGGATCTGGATCATTTTTAAGGCTGACCATGCAGATGAGAGGAGTGCACTGTAGTTTCATTCTGGTAAACCACTTGATCTGGAGCAGAGCCCGGATTGGTTCTCTGTGGGGTCCTAAAATATAATAAAATAAAACATATATATATAAAACAATATATATATAAAATATAGTAAATTCAGTAAATTGAATAAGGAACATTTAGTGCCTAAGAGAGAAGAGAAGTCTACCCACCTGGCAAAATTTGAATCTGTAAAAAAAAATAAAATGTTGTTACATTATTTTGTTTTGGCACTGAATTCAATAATGACTTTGAATAGTCAGATAATAAACCATCAAGTATCAGCAGGAAAAGGTCTCACCCTTTGACTTTATGTAGCAACACAACAGCAGCAGGAGAATAATCAGTAAACTTCCACAAACTGGCCCAACAATCAACTGCAGAAGAAATGAAGAGTCTTCAGGCGCTGCTGTAATAAAAGGTAAGTATTAATAAATGTTATTTGTAGTTGAGTGCTTTCACAAACAAAAGAGGTCACAAGTTAGTAAATCTAAATTAGAAGAAACCATGTAAAAGACTTCACAAGTGGACCCACATCCAGGATCAAGTGGGCCACATGTTCAAAAACAGACCAGTTACAGAAATTATATGTGGAAGGAAAAAAAAACTACACACACTATACACATGTGCGTACACATACATTAACACCTTATAGTTCACAAATAAATAATAATAATAAAAAACATACATGTACACATAACTATACAAGTGTATACTTAAGAGCACACATGCTTACACACAGTATACACATAGTATATATAGTATAAATTGTTCATAAATGAATGTTCAAATCAAATGTCCAAATGTACATCCATGCAAGTGCAGTACACAGTTAACACTTACTGTACATACCTGCGCACATACGTAATTATTGTTAGACTGTGTGATATTAGACATTCACAGTACATTAGAACCTCCTGTTTTAGTTTTCTAATTAGAGTATTTGTATTAAGTAAGTATTTGACAACCTCTTTTTATCTCAGATTGTGACATAGCTTCTGAAAAAGGAAGTTTTAAAGAAACAGATGTGGTGACACATTTCCTGAGTATTTCCACTAAGCCTTCGTCTGACTTTGACACTGCAGCAATATTCAGCCCCTCTCCTGTCATTTTGGATGAGACATCCATTTCGGTAGAAAAATATATTAGAATCTGATGTCCCTGTCCTCAGTTTGCAGCCAAGACCAACAGACTGTCCCTCAGTCACAGGATGGACAGGATTCACCATCTTTATCTGTGAAACAGTCAAATAATATCAAGTCGTTGCAAACCTTTTCATCGCTCATACACTTCTGCTGTTACTCTTACATAACCAAAGGTGATGGAGGTTTATAGTCACTGTGGCGTCAATTAATGAAGTTGCGACTGATGCTCTGATCAGATCAGGTAAAATTGCAATATTAATTCATCATTTCAGATATTTACAAATAAGCAGCAATTGCTCTTTATTATTTGGTGTGCAATTCTGGAGAAATCCAACACCATGACACATCCATGCAATAGAGCGAACCATTACAAAGCAAGTAATGTAACTAATGTTAGCTTAGTTGTGGGTTAGCAAACTGTCGCTACAACTGCTGCTATGAAGCTAACGTGCACAGAGGACGAGGCAGTCCCAGAGCCAGCACAATAACTCCAGACAGATACAGCTAACATCACACCAAGAGCATATGTTGGTGTACTAGAGAGTAAGTTGAATGTCCGTGGGCAGGTCAGAAATCATGGCTGGAACAGCTGGAAAAGTCTTGTGTGGCTCGGTCCAAGTCATTTTATTTGTTTCCCATTTACAGAACCTGGGCTGGGTCCAAACACCAGATTGTTTTTCAGCACACACATAGAACCGACAGCTAGTGGACCGTGAGGAGATATTTGTTGAATTTGACAAAAAGACTTGTATTGGATTAGAATCACATACCCAAAATTTAATTGGTTAATTTTACACAAATGCCATTGAGGATTAATATGTCCTAATTCTTTGATAATAAGAGGTCTAATAATAAACACTGTGAAGGGCAGAAAAACTGATTTCATGGCGGGTTCCATGTCTCTCCTTAACGTTTCACTGCATTGGTTATATAATATAACCAAAAAATATAATCACCTATAAAATCTGAATATAAGATGTTAAATTATGTAATTGTGAAATAAGAAGAATTAAAACAAAAAAGGAATTACTTTGTACGGTGATGTTGACCGCGTTACTGAATTGAGCTGATTCAGACTCACACCAGTACACTGCAGTTTTGTTTGGAAGTTCATTGATGTTGCATGTGGATCCAGTCATTGTTCCCCACTTAGAACAGTTTGACAGATGGCCGGCTTTAGTGAACCTCCTCACTCTCCACTTAGAAGAGTTTCCCTCACAGCTCAGTGAGACAGGCTCAGAGGAAAAGTGCTGCTCTCTGTCAGGACTCACTCTGACTGTTGCTGGATGAAAATCTGAAAAAGAACTAATGAGGTGTCAAAACAAACACAGAGATATCATGACATTAACAGCAGCACAGTGGAAATCATCTTTTGACTGTCTTAATATTACAGTTGTTGCTCTCCATCTTTTAACACATAGTTTTCCTTTTAACTATCAGTTATTTTAATCTCCTAGTTGTACCCATATCTTGTCTCTTTACATGCCTGTTTATTTGTTGCAGGCGCCACATTTGCCACCTGTCCATGTGCCTGTCTGACCACAAATCAGTGTCTTTTAAACCTGCAGTGCAGAACTTTTGTTTTTCCTTTCCAGCAGTGAGAGTAACCCAAACACTGTTGATGAATGATGATGACGTATGCCTCTGCTATACTCTGTAACCTACTCCTTCGCTAGGTAGCTACAGGGGTTGGACAATGAAACTGAGACGCCTCTCATTTTAGTGTGGGAGGTTTCATGGCTAAATTGGACCAGCCTGGTGGCCAATCTTCATTAATTGCACATTGAACCAATAAGAGCAGACTGTGAAGGTCCAATTAGCAGGGTAAGAGCAGAGTTTTGCTCAAAATATTGCAATGCACACAACATTATGGGTGACATACCAGAGTTCAAAAGAGGACAAATTGTTGGTGCACGTCTTGCTGGCGCATCTGTGACCAAGACAGCAAGTCTTTGTGATGTATCAAGAGCCACAGTATCCAGGGTAATGTCAGCATACCACCAAGAAGGACGAACCACATCCAACAGGATTAACTGTGGACGCAAGAGGAAGCTGTCTGAAAGGGATGTTCGGGTGCTAACCCGGATTGTATCCAAAAAACATAAAACCA
Source organism: Micropterus dolomieu (assembly GCF_021292245.1). Classification (NCBI taxonomy): domain Eukaryota; kingdom Metazoa; phylum Chordata; class Actinopteri; order Centrarchiformes; family Centrarchidae; genus Micropterus; species Micropterus dolomieu. The sequence continues at coordinate 24,112,312 of NC_060161.1, read as the reverse complement.
CGGCTGCCCAAATCACGGCAGAATTAAATGTGCACCTCAACTCTCCTGTTTCCACCAAAACTGTCCGTCGGGAGCTCCACAGGGTCAATATACACGGCCGGGCTGCTATAGCCAAATCTTTGGTCCCTCGTGCCAATGCCAAACGTCGGTTTCAATGGTGCAAGGAGTGCAAATCTTGGGATGTGGACAATGTGAAACATGTATTGTTCTCTGATGAGTCCGCCT
>NC_060161.1:24092519-24111987 GCF_021292245.1 Micropterus dolomieu | reverse complement strand
AAATGAGAAATATATAATCCAGCATTGTTGGTGGTGCAACAACTAAGTGTTGATTGAAGTAATTAGCAGCTATTTTTATGTTTCACACTTATTAACGACTGAAGCTGTTGGCCACATTAACATAACAATGGTTAAAGTTCAAACACATCTTGATTGAACTTGATTGAAATGAATGACCATTTAGACACAGCCTTCTCTTTGTGTCCAGTGTCTCTAAGATCATCTCTCTGCTTCACTCTGGGAATGCTACATGTCTGGAGCGCCTTCTGGCAAAATGTCCCTGAATGTTGAGACTTTAGTTTGAAAACTACTTACGTTCAACTTTCAGTTAAAACAATCAGTTTTATTGGTTCTGATTCTTCGTCCTCATCAAATTTACACATGTAAGAGCTCCTGTCTGACAGTAGCTGAATGGTCATTTCAACTGTGTTTGTATGGTTTGTGTCCCTCTCAATAAGTGATCCGTTTTTATAGAAGACAGCGTTCTTCTCTTCTCTCTGAGTCCGATGTCTACAGCGCAGAGTCACTGATTCTCCTTCATACACAGTGGATGCAGGATTTTCCAGGATCACGTTATTGTCAATAATCAATAATATGAATAAATGTTGCAATGTATCAGTGATTTATGTTTCTCACATATTTTGAATTTAACAGTAAGTTGGAGACAGAAGAAAAGCTGCTGAAGTCACTCTCACTGGAATCAACAATAACATCTTTAATAATTATGAATAAATAAATTCCCCCCTCTCTTGAAGGAGGCTACACACTCAGCAGCCCTCTATAATACATTACTGTTAATACATCACTTATAAACACTAAAAAGGGCTAATTTCTAAAATTTGTTCATTTTTCACAAAGAAAAAAAATCCTTATGATCATTATGCAAATCTTTTGATTTGAACAGCTGAACCCAGCCCATCTTTCTTGTTCTGCTTTTAGTTGTCATAATTATGTGATAACACGATTACACAGTTCTACAGCTGCATAAACAGCTTTAGTGGAGCTGGTCAAACTTTAAGGTTAAACTAGTTTTTACACTAAAATCCAAAGACATTTATACTTTATATTATCAACATGACTCATAAATCAGTGCTTTTATGTAACTTGGTCATCATAGTAAAACATTCATCACTTACCTGATACAGTTAGATAGACTTTGTTACTTTCCTTTATCAAATATGTTGAGACCTTGTGATGACCAAAGCACTGGTATTCACCACTGTGGCCTGTATCTAGTGGTTGTAATGTGTAGTCCTTATTTGTGTTGTAGGAGATATATTCTCGACCATCCTTGTTCATTCTGTAATACCAGTCAGTGTCTTTTCCTTCCCTCATGTCACATGTGAAGTTCACAGACTCTCCAGTAAATAAAGTGGACCAGTTTGGCTCAATGGTTAGCAGAGAATCTAGAAACCAACACAAGATTCGTGGAGTGAAATGAGAAATACACTGACAGACAGAAAAAGGATGCGTTCAAGAGTGATGCGGATTCATCTCAAGTGAATACATGACAAGAAAGAAACTTGTTTAATTACCTTGAGCATGTCCACAGTAGAGGAGGATATTCAGCACTACAATAGAGTTTGAAACCTCATGAAACACATCAAACTGAAGATTCAAGAGTTAATAGATGAAAGAAGTCAGTGATACTCACAGAAAACCCCCAACAAACAGAGCAAAGTGTGTCCCATACTCACATCCGGCACCGACTCTGTGACTCTGTTTCTGAGAAATCCTTCTAACTGTCTAAAGAAAAAACAGGAACAGAAGACACATTTCACTAAACTTCTTCTTCTTCTGAGTTTAGAGTCTGTGTTTCCTTCCCCTTTACTAAAAACACACAACTAGACTGGGTTTGGCCACCGCATATTTTTGTCATATAAGACAAAGACTACTTTGTTGAATAATTTCGTCTCATAAACACATAAACCTGTAAGACTTTATGTTGTGTTTAGTTGTTTATTTAATACTTTATTTGTCCACTGCTGTTAGAAACATAGTGAATGTTTTGTGGTGTGTGTGGTGTAGCCTGGCCAGAGTGGCTAGGAAGGTGGTAGGTAGGCAGACTCCAACATCATATGTTTGCAGAAGTGATTATTTTATTGACCATGGTCGGCAGTACATGGATAATTCAATCCAAAATAACAAAAGAAAAATAACACATCAAACTTATAGCAACACTAACACAAGGCACGTGTTCACAGCCTCGTTATCAGTTCACTCTGCTCCCACTGCCTAGAAAAACAGGTCAGGGTTATTCACACATTTATTCATAATAATCAAAAAACAACCAAAAGAAACATTCCTACAAAGAAAGAAAACCCTCTACTTGGTTTGGCCCAGTGATGTCATCCATGACCACCCTATTCCTATAAAACAGGAAATACTTAGGCCAGCCCCTCCGTAAAAAATTATCCTGCGTGGTGGAACTGAACAAAGGAACAAACAATTGTAAGTATTAACACAGGAAAACAACAATAACATAATAAAAAACACAAACAACCCGTAATAGTAAGTGGTGCACTTTTACACAAGCTATGGCAAATTACCAAAAAACATAAACATATATGTATAAACTAGAAAGTCATGGCCTGTATGGGACAAGTGGTGAGCAAACCCACTTCGTCACAGTGTGAGTCATGTGATCTTTGTATGCATGTACTGAACATCCTGTATGTGTCTCTAACACTCTCCACAGAGATATGAAATGTGGTCAAAACACATTTTATTTAGTGTTAGAAGCATATTGTCAAACCCACACTAAGTAAGGTGCTGGCTCACTGGCAGATATCAAAGATGGGTGTAGAAAACCACACTAAGAACTCTCTGGCAAGGTTTTTTGAAATCATTTCTATGGATCAACTTTTTTGGCACATGTTTGCTTCTTCAGAATAAAAACTGGCATCATATGACTACATAATGTATAGGAAAGGTTTTCAAATCACTGAGTTTGCAGCACAATCAATGTGAACAAAGAAATATAACAAACCAAATCCATCGAGGAGATTTGCATAGCCAAAAGACGTCTCCTACATCAAAATATCCACATTCCAAGAACCAGCAAATGAAAATCAAACAAACAGCAAAAATCACAAAGAGGAAAAACACTGGATGCCAACATTGCTGGTCGTTAGAGAGGGGACATGTTTACTTTTAAGGTCTCTATAGTCCCTAAACACTGTTGATTGGACTATTAAGTATTTGAGACACCTGTCCTGTCAGCCAGTATCACATTTGGCTTTAATCTGTCCAGCACATGACATCCTCTACCCTTAGACCCTCAATCCAGGATTATCAGGATAATGCTTTAAACCAGTAGGTTGGAGTGCATTTAACTGTGGCCAGAGAAAGCTCTGCATTTCAAATACAAGAATAACTGTCTAAAGGCCTTGATGTTTAAAAGCAACAACTAGTTCACAATGAATCGTTAGAGCCTGTTTGAAGCCATGAACAAACAGTGGCAGACATTTTCTGTTGGCTTTGCTTGCTTCTCATAAACTTCTTAAGTTTGGTAGAAGCATTAGCAGCTAAATGTAGTGTTCTTCTGGATCACTGTAAAATCTCTTCCTCTTAAAACACAAACACAAATTTCTCTCTTTTGGTCAGTCGAATGTGATAAATGACTGATGTGAGGATCAAACCTGTGACTTTTTTCACATTGAATTACTTAATATCACTTGTGGCGGACAAGCCTGGAATATAACCAGTTCTTAACTTGTTTATATTCTGGCAGATGTAGTTTGTAAACTGACATGGCAGAAAAAAATTATTATTGCTCGATATATTGATGAATAATGTCGGGAGGTCAGGTGATTTGTTAGACAGCAAAGAGACATTTATATATATATAAATATATTAAAAAATGATTCCTTCCAGAATAAATAAAGAGAGCTCAGATGAAATGACCTCAGGTGTCATTCTCACTTTCTCACCCAACTGGTAAAAGTTTATCTGAAAATGTATTCATTTTCAGCTTAAATCGCAAAGTTAAACTGCAGTACTGTAGAGAAAAGGATCCCATCCCCCCAACAAAGAAGATTTACATGTCCTCATGTTAAGGTGAAATCCTAATTTTAAGTTTGGTCATAACTTCACCCACAGGAAGTGACTGTGCTTGAAGAAGACAGAAATGGTCTCATGAACAAAAGTGAATGTGAAGAGAGCCAAAGCCCTTCCCCCTCTCCCAGCTAGCATCTTTTGCATTAGTTGCAGCTGTGACTCTTTGGGTTTTGTCTTAGAGGATACTGTTATTGTTTTATAGCATCAGGTGTTTTATATACAACCATCTCTGGTGGTGACTGTTAAAAGTGAAGGAAGGAAGTGAAGGACCAAATCTTCATTCAACCAAAAACTTCAAGACATTCAGTGGCAGAACATATTGCACTGCACGTGGAGACAAACATATTTTAAAACCTGCTTTTATACTGATGTAAGGACATGAATATTCCTCTTGTGATCTGTGCCTGGACTCCCCTGTTGCCTCTTTGTATTGTCCACCTCATGATATATGTATATGTCAGCATCACACTTAAAGTATCTTCATGATAACGTGCCACGAGGTTTGTTTGTATTTGTTCAGGTATTATCACATCTCTCTCTGAGATTTCTGCCTTCACCCTGATTCAATATAGATTAATTTAAATTAAATGAACAGAATTAGATGAACAGATTCCAACAACAACGTGTCTTTTCAGCAAATGTCTCAGTTACTGTGAATAATCCACATATCAATGAACAGTTTTTACTGGAAAAATGTTATACCAAAAGAATAGTAACCAAAATCAACTCTACTTCGTGGCTTTTGACAAGCTTGGGGGCCTTTCCGAAACTGCTTGCTACTCCCTCTCCCTACATACTTCCACTCCGTTTGAGCGTTTATGCGGAGGGTCCGCCATATTGAGTGTCATCCTAAACCAATGAGGGCGCAGTAGTAGTGGGTTGTTAAACCCTCAAATGCCGAGTCAGCACCAATGCTGGCTTGTTGAAAGTGTGTAACACCCTTTGCTGCACGATGGGGGACCTTTCTTTCAATTTGCGTTCCCATATTATTTATATTGAAATGTTGTGTTTGTGAATGTAACATATTTCATATATAAGTTAAAGACGTTCAAATATATAGTCTTTTCTTTACAATGAATATCAATCTTTTCATAAAAGAATATAATATTTATTTTTTGTAAATATATAAAGTCATGTTCTTAAAGAAATATTCGACATGAACAAACATTGAAATGAATGACAAATTCTTTCACTTTCGTTAATTTTCCTCAACATCAATCCTGAATCTTAATACCACTGTTGTTTATTTGATACTGTTGTGTATAACGGATTTTGATCAAGGAGAGAAGTCCAATGAAAATTAACAAAAGATTTAATTACAAAAATTAGTGAATATAAAGATAACATTATAGAACAAACAAAAACACTGCACTGAAGAAGCTTCTCTGTAAAGAGAACTTACACATTTTACTGCTGGAAAGAAAAGTTTATTCATACATAAAGTTATTTTTAATATTAATTAGTAAAAAAAATATTAACCTACCTTTCAATATATTTTAAAAGCTAAGGAAAAGGTGTACATGACAAGGATATTTAGTTTGATAGCAGATCATTACATATAGGCCTACTAAAGTAATTGTTCACATCCATCCTCATCCAACACCGAAAAAGATGCTGACTTTAAAGCTGCATTATCAGCTGGGTATTAAAGCTCAAATATACTTCAGCAAACTGTTACCTGCTGCTGCTTTTCAGAACAGCTTACCTTTAAACTTTTCAACAAAAATGTTTAAAAAAATAACTGTAAAATAATAATAATAATGCAGTGCATAAATACTAAATGGGAATACACCTGAGCTGTCTTGTGCTTTGTGCTAAAAGAGAGAGTAATTTAATCCATATGACATTATTTTATATAATCTGTTAATAATTTAAAAAAAAAATGAGACAAACAAATCAGTTTAAGCCATGTATGTGAAATGCAAATGTACTGTAAACAAATGTCACACACCACAATAACATTCACATATGAAACAGACAATGTTAAACTGTATAATGATAATGCATGTTAATCCAAACTCTGAGCTGCTGTGACTGAACTCAGGTTCCTATCGTCACCTCAGAGTGAACAGAGCTCTCTGTCAGAGGGTGGGTGTGCGGTTGGAGGTTTGAGGACCCAAACGCAGGTCACAGAAATAGGCAGGTACAGTTCAAAAGGTAAAAGCGAGCACACTTACAAGGAGTGGCTGAGTCCAGAGAATCCAAAATCATAAATAATTCAAACAAGCAAACAAAACAGACATCTGAAACAGGTACAGATCCAGAGAGCTGTTTCACAAAACCAAGTTGTGGATTAAGCCGGGATTTTCCAAATATACTGGCGGAAATTAGCCCTGACTCAGTTTCTCGAAAACATTAGTACTTACAGTCCCTTCCAAAAGTATTGGAACGGTAAAGCAAATTCCTTTTTTTTTTGTTGTTCACTGAAGACATTTGGGTTTAAGATCAAAAGATCTGAATTTCAGCTTTTATTTCCTGGTACTCACATCTAGATGTGTTAAACAACTCAGGAGATATTACTGTTTGTATTAGACCACAGCATTCTTAGGTGAGCAAAAGTATTGGAACAAATAATCTTAAAGTAAATAACATTTAATATTTGGTGGCATAACTCTTGCTTGCAATAACTACCTCAAGCCTGCGACTCATTGACATCACCAAACTGTTGCATTCTTCATTTGATGCTATTCCAGGCTTTTACCACAGCTTCTTTCAGTTCTTGTTTGTTTCGGGGGTTTTCTCCCTTCAGTCTCCTCTTAAGGAGGTGAAATGCAGCTCTGTTGGGTTAAGGTCAGGTGATTGACTTGGCAGACAAAATGTTTCTGTCCACTTCTGAATCCATTCTGTTGCTACCATCATCAGTTACATCATCAACAAATATTAATGAGCCTGTTCCAGAGGCAGCCATGCACGCCCAAGCCATGACATTACCTCCACCATGCTTCACAGATGAGCTTGTACGCATATTTTCTAGCTCTTTTTGTTATTTCTCAAGCTGCTCGTGTTCCTTTTCCTTAATGTTGCTGTTGCTTGAGATTGCCACATCTATCATCATTAGCATCCTTACACAGTCTGCACCTGGATCTTGTACTGAGTGCCTGTTCTTGTGCCGCCATGATTAGTGCTTCTGTGCTGTCCTTTAGTCGAGCCTTTTCCAGCCACTTCTTGTATGTGCCGGTGGTACATGCCGTGCAACATCTTGTCCTTTGAATTCCTTGTCCTCACCCTCGGGTTTCTGCTGCCTGAGGTATTCACTAAGCCCTTCATCTTTGTGGGCTATCTTCCTGATGTACTCTTGGCAGTGGTTTTGTCACTCACTAGCCCTCGGCCTCCCTCGCTCCACTTAGTGTACAGTCTCAGGGTGCTGGATTTGGGGTGAAACCCTCCATGCATTGTGATGAGCTTTCTTGTCTTGATGTCAGTAGCCTCTATCTCCTCTTTTGGACAGTTTATTATACCTGATGACTGGCAGGGCGTATGTTTTTGATGGCTTGTATCTTGTTCTTCCCATTCAGCTGACTTTTCAGGACCTGCTTTACCCTTGTAAGTATTTGGCTGTGGCGGACTTCCTTGTTGCCTCCTCATGGTTTCTGTTTCCCTGTGGACCCCAAGGTATTTGTAGCTGTCCTGAACATCTGCAATATTACCTTCTTTCTAATATTATTTCTATTTCTTATGCCTTGATGTGCAATGTGTGCAACTGTAACACAAAAATTTCCCCTCGGGGATTAATGAAGTATTTCTGATTCTGATATCAGAATCAACCAGCTGGACAGCGTATCTCTCGGTTTCTGTGTTTTGGTTGTTTTGCCAGACTTGTCTGTTTTGTATACAGCGACAAGTAAAAGAGTAAAATACAACTATATACAGACATGGACAAAATTGTTGGTACCCTTCTGTTAAAGAAACACCCTGAAATAACTTAATAAACTAAAATAATAATAAATAAAAAAATACTGAAAATGAAATTGTTTTTTAATTGTGGTTTAACAGAATCATTGTAAAAAAACAAACTTATGAAACCGGCCTGGACAAAAATGATGGTACCCCTAGAAAAGATTGGAAATAATTTGACCATAAGGACATGTTAAAAGAAAGATAATTATAGAAAAGCATGTTAAAGGTAAAGGCTATAAGACCAGTTCCATGCAGCTTGGTGTTCCTGTGACTACAGTTGCACATATTGTTCAGAAGTTTAAGGTCCATGGACATGGCCGCAAGAGGAAAATTCAGGACAAATCTAAGAGACGGATAATATGAATGGTAAGCAAAGAGCCCAAAACAACTTCCACTGACATTAGAGATGAACTCCAAGGTCAAGATACATCAGTGTCAGATCGCACCATCCGTCGCTGTTTGAGCCAAAGTGGACCGAGGAGGACACCACTGTTGAAAGCAAATCATAAAAAAGCGAGACTGAATGCATATTGACAAGCTAAAAAGCTTGTGGGAGAATGTCCTTTGGACAGATGAGACAAAACTGGAGCTGTTTGGCAAGTCACATCAGCTCTAAGTTCGCAGACGCAAAAATGAATAATACAAAGAAAAGAACACTGAACCTACTGTGAAGCATGGAGGACGCTCAGTTGTGTTTTGGGCTGCTTTGCATCTGGCACAGGGCGTCTTAAATCTGTACAGGGTTAATGAAATCTCAAGACTATCAAGTCATTCTGGAGCAAAATGTGCCGCCCAGTGTGAGGAATCTTGGTCTCAGTTACAGATCATGGGTCCTGCAACAGCTAAAACCACCCAAGAATGGCTAAGAGCAAAACATTGGACTATTATGAAGTGGCCCTCTATGAGCCCTGATCTAAATCCTACTGAACATCTGCGGAAGGAGCTGAAACATGCAGTCTGGAGGAGGTACCTTTCGTACCTGAAACAGCTGGAGCAGTTTGCTAATGAGGAGTGGGCCAAAATACCTGTTGACAAGTGCCGAAGCCTCAATAAGAGTTGATTGCAGTGACTGCCTCAAATGGTTGTGCAACAAAATATTAAGTTCAGGTTACCATCATTTTTGTCCAGGCTTGTTTCATTAGTTTGTTTTTTAAAATAATTCTGTTGAACCCTCAGTTCAAATTTCATCAGTTAATTTTCAGTTATTATTTTATCTATTAATACATTTTGTCAATTTCAACTTATTTCAGGCACCATTGTGGGTTTTTCTTTCTTTAAAGGAAGGGTACCAACAATTTTGTCCACGTCTGTATATAGTCCTCTGCCATCTAACCTATAGAATTACTACTTAATTGCAATAAAATATGTATAAATTCAGCAGAAATCAACAGGAAAATTAAATCTAACATAACAGAATTGTAATTATTTCATATAATCCGATGATGATGCACTTCTCTTTATGGACCTGTAATTCAGAAAAAATATAAATGAAAAATAAATATTTGATACATTAACCCTATAACACCATCAAAGCAGTTCTCAGTTATACAGAACAATTAATGAAATTTTAAGTTACCTCAAATTAATTAAAACATTTACATTGACTGTAATTTCAAATGCATGCGGACCTAAAGTTATATGGTAAAGCTACTTCATTGTCACATACACGTAGCAATATTCATTCTCTGCATTTAACCCATCACTCCAGGGAGCGATGGGCAGCCGCTGTACACACGGGGACGCCTCTATTATTTGTACTTCTAATGTATTTAATGATGGCGATATGAAACAATTTTAGCAAAAATTGTGTTTAAATACAAATGACCCAGAAGCTAATGTTAATATTTGTACCTGCAGGTGTGTGTGGAATCACATTACAATAGTCAAGGCTCCTTGTGGGATGATTTCGTATTCCTGTTAAAACAATATGATAAAAAAAATTAAAACTGTCTTTTATAATACCCACAAAGTATGTTAATACCAATGTGACCATTAGCAGGGGTACATACTTTTGGTATGTATTCTGGGATTTCTGTTTGAATTAACATTCAGTTTATTTTTGATGTTTCATATTTTGTGTACTCACTCCTCTTTCCAAGACCTTTGAGCTGAAACTCAGATACGACATCGCTGTATTCTGAATTCATGTCTGCAAGTCTGTCACCTGAAAATAGAAAGTTTTAACTGGCTTTAATTTTAATCACTCGATTAAAATCACATACTTGGGACTGCTCTGCATGAAGCACAATTTATACTGTACCACGCATATTCTTTCCAAAGCCACTGATTTTTTCATAGTCACAAATATGACCTACAGAAAAATCAGAAGTCAGATTAGTCAAAATTTAGTTTACCGGCGTTAAATCTACTGCACAAAGAATGCTGTTATTATTCAAAATATAATAACTGATATGTAGTAGTTTGTCAGCTGTAAAGGTAATTCAGGATTAGATGGAGGACTGACCATGGAGAAGAGAGGAGTATACTTGCTGCTCATTTTCATCTTGGTTTACCGTTTGGACGATAGCAGAGCTCTGATTGGTTCTCTGAGTCTGGATGAGCCTGAGACATGTACATGAGTAGAAAAATGTCAGGATTAGTAAACTTAAACAGTCTGTCGTGGTTTTCCTGCTTGTATGATTGTCTCCCTAATGATTTTCACCTGTGTCTTGTTATTCCACCTCTAGTCTGTGCTTGCGTCCCAGACCTTCCTCTGTGTTTTGATTTGCCTGATTCCCTGGACTTCCTTTGGACTGGACTGCTCACCTGTCTCTGACCCTGGCCTGCATCCACTTTCCATCAGTTTGTTCAACTTTTTGTTTAATTACTAATAAACATTATAAAACTGACCCTGCGAATGAAACTCACACATTCAAGCAGCAACGTCTGTGAGGACCACTGAATACATAGATGTGATGGCACTGCTCAGTAGTGGCACTGACTGGGGAACCTAACATGTTTTTGAGGTGGGGGAGACCGAAGCACCCGAAGGAAACCCACGCAGACACGGGGAGAACATGCAAACTGCACACAGAAAGGCCGGGACAACCGGGTTTGAGAGAGGACTGTAGTGAGAGCACTGCGGTGTCAGGTGTGACTTTGCAGCAATGGCAAACTGATTACATGGCTCATGAGTCCAATAGGAGGGCCAGCATTAGTTACCATGGCTATGTACCCAGGTAAGAAGTGAACTGCCATTGTAGGACTGAAAAAACAGGGTTAAACCAGAAGTTACCTTGCTCACCACAAATCCAGCTTGGAGTACAGGCCCCCAGATCCCTTGTTTCTGTGTCTGCGCTTGGCTCAATGTGACCGTTAATAAATCTTATGTTTAAGATGAGACAAGAGTGTTGACCAACCTGTGGCAACATGTATCTGTGAAAGACAGATTGGTCCTGTGAGACTGGATGAACCTGAAATAGGCAGTAAACAATGTACGTCAGTAGTGATATGTAAAAACTATTAAAAGTAATAAGTAAATAATTTAAGATGAGAGTGTTGCACCAACCTGTGACAACATGTATCTGTAAAAAGACAGTAATAATTCAGTTACATGATGTTTTGCAAACTGAGCCATTGATCCATGTCATGAAATCATAAATCCTCAGTATTTTTAATAAGCGGAGAGTAAATTATCTAAACTTAACGCTAAAAGGTCTCACCCTTGGACTTCTTGTACCAATACAGCAGCAGTGGCAGGGGAACAACCAGAAAGATGCCAATAACCAGCCCAACGATCAACAGCACAGGAAATGGAGAGCTGGACGCTGCAATAATAAAGAATATGTATGAAATGATTACACAAAAGGGGACCCCAATCAAGGGTCAGCATGACTGAAAGCAGAGAAAAATATAGAACAAAAGCATTATCAACAACACTGTGTGACTTTTGTGCTCTTTTCTGATTAATCCCAGTAAGGCAACACTGAGGAAGGTGTTTGTGTTTGTGAGGTCACTAAATGATGACTGACTTGCATGTGGTGTTACAGTGATTTAGACTGACTTGAGTCTGTAATTGCTGCCAAAGATGCTTCAACTAAGGACTGAGTTAAGGGTCTGAATACTTTTGACAATGTAATATTTCTGTTTATTTCTTTTTTAATAAATTTGCAAACATTTCTAAAATCCTGGTTTGACTTTATCATCCTTGATTGTAGATTGAGGAGGGGACAATGAAAACATCTCCCAGCTGGAGGGCTTTAGAAATAAAGTATCTGAGGGTCTGAAAAGGTAGGCATCTGACTAAACTGTGAGGCATATGAGGGCGAGGACATGAACTTTCAGAACTTAACAAGTGCATTGGAGTAGAGCTCCAAATACATTGACAAGACACTGTTTTTAAGAGAACAGAAAATAGCTAGTTAACATGTCAATTTTGGTTTCTGAGGGGAATCTCTACATACAAAAAGAAATTAAATTCCTGCTCAACCTACCTTGTGTGAAATGAGGCTAAAAAGTAATACTGATTGGTTGAGACCACTGAGAGATATATGAGGGGGGACATAATCTTTCAAAACTTGAAAAGCACACTCATAGTAAAGAACAAGAGCTGTTAACTGTTTGTGCACCAAGAAGCTGACAAACAACAGTCTTTATATTTCATTTTTGATCAAAATTATTGCTATGGACAGTTCAGCAGTCGCTGGATATTGGTACAGGGACATGTTTTACCATAACTACTGAATTCTACTTCCTTCAACATAACAAAATGTGTGAAAGGGTCTGAATACTTTTGAATGCACTGTAAAGTAATACACATTTCACTGCTAATCATGTATTTACCTTGGACCTAATACACGTTATTAAATACCCTAATGTAGAACACCTTATTTTAGACAAACTAATAAGTTAAACTAAGCCGTCTTCTAATGAATTACATTTCTTTCTCAGACTGTAACACAGCTTACAAATGCTGCAGAAACTGTTTTAATCACACTCACATTTTACTGACATCCAGCTCTCTGGTGATCGACTCAGCTGACCTGGTAGTGAATATTTTCCTTCACATTTATAAAAGCCTTCATCTGACTTTGACACCGCAGGGAGAGTCAGCTCATTTCTGGTACAACTTTGGATGAGTTTTCCATTTTTGTAGAAATCCACAATAGAAAGAACATTTTGTGTCTTTAACTTGCAGCTCAGAGTAACAGAATCTCCCTCAGCCACAGGATGGACAGGGCTCACCAGGATCAAATCACTGTCTGTAAAAAAACATCAAAGAAAATGAGTTCAGCTGGTGCTGGTTAATTGACTTTAATGTGTCTTCCTAAATTATTCTTTCTTCCAGATATCTAAAAGTAAAACCAGCATAAAGAATATAGTGTTTGTTTGAATTTTGTTCATAGAGATTCCACTCAAACTAGGCATTTTATTTCAGTGGGTGGTAATGGCACTTTCAGCTTGCAGCCAACCTTCATTAGATAGGATTCAACTTCACTGTCATCATGCAGAGGACAGGCAGAGTTGGGAGGATTACTTTAAAAATGTAATCTGGTACAATTACTAATTACTTGTTAAAAAATGTAATCAGTAACGTAATCCAAGTATCACAAAATAAAAATAATGTCATCTGATTACTTTTAGTTACTTTTGAAATACTTCAATACCGAATAGGCAAATGAAGACAAGAGAATATCAATGATTGGTTGTCTGGGCTACGTTCAGACTGCAGGCCAATGTGACCCAGATCCGATTTTTTTGCCCATATGTGACCCAGGTCTGATCTTTTTATGACAGTGTGAACAGGCCAAGTCACATGGAAACTGATCTTTTCCAGTTTGGAATTGGGCCACTTCCATATGTGGTCCGAATCCGATACAGATCGGATCTTTTTAAATGCGACCCGAGTCTGGACCCTCAGGTCGGAATCGATGCGACTTTTTATTATTTGACATGGGCCACATTTAAACAGTAATGTGAATTGTCAAACAAAAAAAATCGGATCTGGGGGGAAAAAAACGGAATTGAGCATTAAGGCCTGCAGTCTGACCATAGCCATGTTTAAATGTTTTTATATGATATGCCTTGCACTACGTCATCACTCATCTCTCTTTGTACTCTCTTGGTTTTAGCTTAGTGCATTTAAGTCAATTTCATCTTGGTGTGTTTTTTCTTTGACACTGAATTAGGTAATTCGCTTGTTTCAAGAGTGGTGCCCTGAGGTAGATATAACTTTAAGTTATATTCTATTATTAATTATTAAATAATAGTAATAATAGTAATTACTACATTATTTAATATAAATATAGATGTCATCTACACCCTAATCCCCAACAGCACCTATGCATTTTGTAAGTATGCAGATTATAACGACGTATATGTAGTTGGTTATATGTACAGTAACATGAGCAAACAGTGTAGGGATTCAGTCTGTTTTCACCATTGACTGGAGTTATTTATGGCTAAAGTGGAGCAGTTGCCTTACCACGCTAAGATGTAGTTTGTTTCTTAAGTGTGAATTTACAACAACCTTGTTTAGTTCTGTTGAACAGAACCCCGAGCGTTTAACTACTTGGTGCAGTTCGTTTGGGCTGGTGTGAATGCCAGACTCAAATTCTGGTGAAGACCAAACAACCGCACCCTGGTCTGCCTTGAAGAGATGGTCTCAGACCGCTGTCAAGTTAACTCTGAAGTAGGGCTGAACGATTAATCATTTTCAAATCAAAATTGCAACTTGAAAGAACGCCACTAGCTAATCGTGAAGACTGCGATTAAAATGTACGGTTAATTATACAGCGCATCTGACAGCCATGCAGTTACAAATTCATTCCGTTGTCATCCTTGTGTGACAGACCTGCTCGCCAAACAAAACAAAACTAGAGGAAAACGTGGGATAGACACAGTCTGCGGCTGTGCTGCAGTTTTGACCGGCGTGTTTCAGCAGCGGAGCGTTTAAGTGTAATTTATACTTCTGCGTCGAATCGACAGCGTAGGTTACGGGGCTACGCAGAGGCTACGCCGTCGCCTGACGTGCACCTCCTAAAAAATTTAACGAGTCGACACGGACCGTAAGCACTGTGATTGGTCGACTATAGGGAGCCTTGCAATGCCACCGAGCCGACCGGAAGTATCCCGCGCTTTGAAGTAACTTTTACTAGCGGCCAAAACAGCAGCTGTAACACAGTGAATCAATATATTTGACCATCACAACACGAGAGAAATGACTCGTTTTGCTATCAGAATGTGATCCATTCGGTTGGTAACATTTTAAAGGGCTACACCAGCCGCACGTACTGTATACAGTTTTATCGTCATTTATGTTAGAGTAGCGCAAAACCGGAAGTTAGTAGTTATACGGTTTGACATTTTTATTAGAATAATGTTTAAGGTGTTTATTGAAAGTTACACTGAACTTTGGGGATGCAGTTTTCTTGCTCAGCTTTGTTGCTCTCAGGCTGCGCCCTTCACATTTTTGTAAAAACACCCACGTCATATTTTGCACACACACCCAGCCAGTCAAACATTGTTGCTAGGAGGCCGTATCAGAGGCTCAGACGAGGCTATAATTTAGAATAAATTGCATATCCGAATGAAGGAAAATGGGGCCTGCAACTGGGCTGATAAGAAGAACAGATCTATGAACACAAGGGGTCTTTGCATGAGGACTGCAACTCTGAAGGGTGTGAAGGTCATCATGTAACGCAGCACACAGCACGCAAACCTGGAGTGCTGTTTTCCCAACTGTGTAATTGTTTTATGCATTTACAATGATTTGCTAATATCAAGATTATTTCTTATTGATCAGTGTCACGTTTAAGTCTTATTTCTTTAGAAATGTTAAAGGTTGAATACACTACTGTTTTTATATTGAATATGTGTGGAAGAGGAGGTGGCATATGTCCAACAAGAGGAGGAACGAGACAGGATATATCAAACAATGTAATACAGAGTTGTAGGAGTTTGATGTATTTGTATTTGCACTTGTTTGAAATGAGTTGATTTGAACTTTACTGTAGTCATTATCTCACTGAAGATTATCATTACAACTGAAATCTGTGTGTCATCTGCATAATTATGGTAACATATTTTGTTGTTTTTCATAATCGGAGCCAGAAGAAGCATGTAGATGTTAAACTAAGTCCAGAGTTATATAATGCAATAAAATACAATACAAAAATAATCTCATTAAAACTCACTCTGTACAGTGATGTTGACTGCATTGCTGAACTGTCCTGTGTCAGACTCACACCAGACCACTCCATCAATGTACTGTGATTTATTGGCATTGCATGTGGATCCAGTCTTTATCCCCCAGGAAGAACAGTGTGTCAGGTGGCCAGATTTAGAAAAACTTCTCACTCTCCACTCAGCAGAGTTTCCTTCACAGCTCAGTGACACGGACTTTTCGATGAAGTGCTGCACTCTGTCAGGACTCACTGCGAGAGACGCTGCTGGATAAAAATCTGAAAAACAACACAATGAGGGGACAAACAAAGTATTATAAAGTAAATACTAAAATTAAGATTAAAAAGACCACAATGGAAATAAACTTTATTGTGGTTTATTTTGGACTTAATCGCTTTCATTGTTGAGGCTTAAACGGTTCTGGATCGTGCAACAGTGTAACACAGTGCACAATAAGGAGGAATCTGTAGTTAACAGAAGGTAGTAATGCAAAGATGCATGAATTGTGATACTGCTCTCTGGGTGTATAACTACCTCTACCCCCAAAAACAAGACAGTAAGAAGACAGCAAGCCAACATAAAAAACTGTCAACACTGTCCTCTTTTTATGTCTTTTTATAATACAGACTACCCTTTACAAAGTTTTAAATTTTTGTGTTTCTCCTTAAATATTTGCATACTGTTCTGGGTAGTTCAGGGTTCCTACATGTCCTGGAAAACCTGAAAAATGAAAGAAAAAGTAAAATGTCCTAGAAAATAATTTTGCTGGCATGCAAACTCCTCGCTTTGAAACCAAAATTAGTCACCTACCTGATTTGTGTAGAACCTATAAGATTTTTTTGTTTAACTTTACATCTGGCTCTACCTAACCAATCGCCACTCCTAATGTCTAAACCTGACTGCCAATCAGAGGCAGAGTAAGGCAGGTTTTTTTTCTCCAAGTCTGCTACACTGCCGAGTCTGCTGAACACACTGCCAAAATGTTGAATTGCCTGTTGGAAACGACAGTCTCTTGTCGGAACGCACGCCTGAACGCAAGACATCAGTAAACTAGCTTACAATGTTAACTGTCCCGTCATATCCAATAATGTTCGATATTTTATAATTTAGCCCACTTTTATTAACCAACAGTGTTAGCTAAACAAAATTGTTCATTAATACCTGCGGCAGCAACGACAGTAGGCTGCATGGCATGTAAGCTATCATCAACAGGATAAAACATGTCAGCTTAGGTGTTATTTACACTGTGGACGATGGAAAGATTGAAAGCAATTGTTAAAAATGCTTTGAAAAATATCTTGTAAAAAGAAATGTTAAATAACAAAAGAAAATGCTTTGAGAAAGGTTTATTATCACTTATTTAAATATTTAACTGATTTATACCACTGCTTGGTTTAATTTCCTATTGTGACACGATCTTTACAACATCAACTTTTTATATTTGCACACCTATAAAGTTGCCCCAGTTATTTTTAAGATGACACTTGCTACACTTGCAGATCAATACACCAAGTTCGTTGTGAAGTGTGGTGCTATTCAGTTATGGGTGTTCAGACAGCAGTGTTCAGAAGATCAAAGATCAGTTTGTCATAATTTTGTTGCATGTAATAGTAATATAATAATGATGTATTGTAATAGTATGTATTGAATGTAGTGACGAAACATGCTCTGTAGATCAGTTGTGCGTTTGGGTTACAGTAGAAACATGGTGGCGCAACATGGTGACTTCCATGTATTCTCCTAAATATTACACACTGAACCTTTAAAACTTTTGGTTTCTAATTACAAATGTAAAGCTATGGCCTGAAGTTGTTGAGTCAAATGTTTAAACAAATGAAAAACAAATTATGTATCAGGATGAAAAGGAGGTCAGAAGATTCACTCATTCAGTCCAGTCCAGCAGAACTCAAATGACACAGTTCTGTTTTAGTGAACAGTTTGTAAACCTGCACCTTTGACCTGATGCTGGTGTGAGGGAAAATTACATTTATTCCATTGTGTGAGTGCAGAAAAGTCAAAACAAACTGACCTCCAGACCAGACAAACTTTGGTTCACTGTAAGAAGTGTAATACACTGGATCTCCTCTTCCAGCTCTGCACTTATATCCTGCTGTGTGTGTCTGTCCATGAACGATGTAGGAATCCTGTTCAGTCCCGTTGCTGCTGCCAGGTAGCAGCTCATGGCTGTAGGAGTAGTCTGATAGTTTGGGAACAGCCTTAAACCAGAAGAACCTCCATCCTGCAGATGGATCTTTAACTCTGCAGCTCAGAGTTACTGAGGCTCCAGGACTCAGCCAGGATGGAGACACAGTGAGGACAGGCTGGGGCTCTGTTGGAGAGGGATTTTTACAAATAAAAACATGTAACAACCTTTAAATGAACTGTATAATATTCACTTTGAGAGAAATGTGATGTGACTCACTGTCTGATACTGTTAATATGACAGGATCACTCCAGTCTGTTGAAGACTGCTGTGCACTTTTCATTCTGCCCTTACACCTGTAGTCTCCACTCAGGGCTGAGTAAGCATATCTAATCCAGTGTTCATTTTGCTTTAAAGGTTTGTATGAGCTGGATGTTTTCCACTCGTACTCCCACTCAGTGTCTCCTCCGTCCTTGATCTCACATCTCAGAGTGATCGTCTCTCCTGAGTATATTTCAGACCAGTTTGGTTGCAGAGTCACAACAGCCCTGTTTGGGACTGTTCATGATCATGAATTCATAGTGAGGATACAAAAATGACAAAATGGTAAATCTACAGCAAAATTTTTTTATCAATTAATAATTATGGATTCAAAACTGTTTTTAAATTATGTTTCAAAAACAAATCAACAAGTCAAACTCACTCATTTTATCGATGCTGACTGGATCACTGTACTTTGTGTAGTAAACTGGGTCTCCTCTTCCTCCTCTGCACCAGTAGAGTCCTCCCTGTGAGACACTGATTTGTCCATCTGAGATGAAGACAGCATCTTGTGTGTTCAGGGGTTCAGAGGTTTTCTCTCCTCTGTACCAGAAGTATTTCCAACCAGATGACGGGTTCACAGAGCAGCTCAGGGTCACACTGCCCCCTGCTGGAAAGTCTCTCCTGTCAGCGCTCAGTTCAGCCTTTGGTTTCTGTGCTGTTTGATTTAGAACAGGGGTATTCAATTAGATTTCAAAGAGGTTTAGTTAGAGAAAATTTCCTGAAGCAAAGGTCCGGAACATCAAAACGACGAACTTGGGTTATCATTCAGTACTATAACCTATAGTTGTATCAACACATGTTTTTAGTCAACAACGGACTGTCAAATCAAATAATATTTCAGTCAGTTTTCACATCAAACTGGAGGGATAATAAATAATAACTATTCAAATAATAAATTCTAAATTTAAGTAAACTAAAGTG
>NC_060161.1:24068412-24092419 GCF_021292245.1 Micropterus dolomieu | reverse complement strand
AGAAAGTACTGTGCAGAACAAAGTATCTGGACGGCATACAGAACTGTATATTTACCAACAACAGAAGAACACAAAGAAAATACTCATCTGCTGACTGGGATGCTTTTTTACAAATAATCATTAACCGCACATAACATAGGAAATAACAGTAACAATAGATACTGTGCTTTTTTGGTACAAAATACTAAACATTGTCTGAATATGAGTGAAATATCCATGTCAAATGACTAACTCTTTAAGTACATATAAAAAAAAATATTCTCTGGGGTGTACCAATCATGTAACTCGTGTACAAACCAAACACTTTCACCGCTGCACATTTGGATCTAAACCGACCTGCAATCTGCTACTTTTCTGGCAAGAAGTCTGTTGTTCACAGCTTGTTCAGGTTCCCTGTAGGTAAAGAATTTTAGTCATAAATTAAGTATTTACACTGATAGAGTTGATAAAATATATCAATATCATATCTTGCAAAATGATCACATTGGAATCAGCTTTCTACTAAAACTCTAAAATCAATAAAAACTGAAAATTGTAGCCTTTGTGAAAGAAGAAATATTTGCAGGGCAGGTGTCCCTAATAAATAGGCAACTGTACTGTGAATAGTGTACACATCCTGTTGAAAAAAGTGTCTCACCTAATCCAAGTTCTTCCACTCAAACGCTGTTAGCTGGTGGACAAAGGATGACACTCTGTTGTTGATGACTGCCATCTTCCGCTTCACCATTTCTCCTGTCCTACGACTCACTCCAGTTTCTGCGGTGCATTTGGTTCCATCACCTGGATTTATCTTATGTAAAGTTAGTATTTACTGCAAAAATCATGTCATTTTTCTGTGGGTTTTGCCTAGAAACTGTGCCACTGCAACTAATGTGAGGAAAACTACTTAACGTTAATTTTTACATCTTGAGGATAATGAGATATTTTAATTTGTTTTATATTCTATGGCGTCACACTACAATAAAACATGAACATGAAACATATTCACTTTTATGTTAGTTGTAAGATGTACTGCATATTTAGAACAGGCCTATGTTAGTTATAAGCTAACATATGAAATGTACAACAAATGAATCTAAAACTAGAAATGTGCCTAGCTATCACTTAGTTTACAATAATGCAATTAACTGAACTGACTTACAACTTACAGTTAGTCTCCTTACATTAGCTTATTATCAATGTGAGCTTGACATAATACATTTGATTTTAAAACTCAAAAAGTCTTCTGTAAAATTAAACATCAACTCTGTTCACTTTGACTTTTGAATTCACTTTTCTGTTTTGTTTTTACCTTGGGTTTGTCGTTGGTAGTTCGCTGTCTTCACCACAGGTTAACTTCCACTGGTGTTGTCTTAGTTGTGTGTGCCTGAGCTTCCACCCAGGCGGTGGTGAATGAAAGATGAAACTACTGATGCATCTGTGCCAAAACGGCAGTTAGGGAAAATACAGTAACATGGATGTTACTGTAATCATATACAGTGGTTTACTGTAATTTTAAAATTTGATACATCAGATTTTTTAATTACAGTAAACCGCTGTATATGGTGTCTGACGTCACCTAAAATTCCCATAATGCAATGGAAATTACAGTTATTTACTGGAAAGAGGATTTACAGTATTATACTGGGTGTTATGTGGTTAATAACTGTAGAAATTACAGAAATGTCTAACAGTACATAATACTGCAATGTATTTCTCATTTCACTCCATGTATCTTGTGTTGGTTTCTAGATTCTCTGCTAACCATTGAGACAAACTGGTCCACTTTATTTACTGGAGAGTCTGTGACCTTCATATGTGACATGAGGGAAGGAAAAGACACTGACTGGTATTACAGAATGAACAAGGATGGTCAAGAATATATCTCCTACTACATAAATAAGAACTATACATTACAACCTCTAGTTAAAGGCCACAGCGGTGAATACCAGTGCTTTGGTCATCACAAGGCCTCAACTAATTTTATAAAAGAAAGTAATAAAGTCTCTCTAACTGTATCAGGTAAGTGATCAATGTTTTACCATCATGACCAACTTCCCTAAAAGTACTTAAATAATAATAATAAATGCTGTTGGAGTTCTAGTGTAAAAACTAGTTTAACCTTAAAGTTTGACCAGCTCCACTAAAGCTGTTTATGCAGCTGTAGAACTGTGTAATCCTGTTATCACATTTTCATGACAACTAAAAGGAGAACAGGAAAGATGGGCTGGGTTCAGCTGTTCACATCAAGGGGTTTACATAAGAGAGATGGGGAAAGGTATTTATTCATTACTTAGTACATCTATTATTATTTATTACAGTAAGAGTGAGTTAAGAAGCTTCTTCTGTCTCCAAGTTAATATTAAAGTGAAATTATAAGTATGCTAAAAATACAAATCACTAATATGTCATCACAAGTATTCAAAGATTTGTTCATTTATTTGAGCTGACTTAGTAAAACAAAGAACCACATGTGTTACACAGACAAGAATGTGATCCTGGAAAATCCTGCATCCACTGTGCATGAAGGAGAATCAGTGACTCTGCGCTGTAGACATCGGACTCAGACAGAAGAGAAGAACGCTGTCTTCTATAAAAACGGATCACTTATTGAGAGGGACACAAACCATCAGTCATCAATAATATCACCAAACACAGTTGAAATTACCATTCAGCCATTGAGGACGAAGAATCAGAACCAATAAAACTGAAAGTTGAATGTAAGTAGTTTTCAAACTAAAGTTTCAACATTCAGGGACATTTTGCCAGAAGGAGCTGCAGACATATAGCATTCCCAGAGTGAAGCAGAGAGATGATTTCTCTGCATTATCTTAGAGACACTGGACACAAAGAGAAGGCTGTGTCTAAATGGTCATTCATTCATAAAAGTTTGTTTAAACTTTAATCCATGGTTTATGTTAATGTTGCCAACAGCTTCAGTCGTTAAGTGTGAAACATAAGTATAGCTGCTAATGATTTCCATCAACAATTAGCCTAGTTGTTGCACCACCAAGAATGCTGGATTTTGTATTTCTCATTTCAATTATCTTTTAAACTGGACTTATTTACAGGTACATTAAGTACTGTTTTTACATCCATCCATCCTCAACCGCTTGTCCTGCGTACAGGGTCGCCAGTCCATCGCAGGGCCACACACAAACAAACAACCACTCACACTCACATCCGCACCTAAGGACAATTTAATTCAATTTAATCTAATTCATACACAAAACAAGCAGAAATATAAGTCTTTCATATTGTTCCTATCGGTTTCACAGATGAAGAAATTATCCTGGTGAGCCCTGTCCATCCTGTGACGGAGGGAGATTCTGTTACTCTTGGCTGCAAATTGAGGGCAGAAAAAATGCTTTCCAATGTCACATTCTACAAAAATGACAAACTCATCAAATAATGACAGAGAGGAGCTGAATATCTCTGCAGTCTCAAAGTCAGACGGAGGTTTCTACAAGTGTGAATACTCAGGAAATGTGTCACCACAGAGTTGGATGTCAGTAAAATGTGAGTATGATTAATACGTACTGTGTTCATTTTTTATGTGTGTTACAGTAAATCAGCAGATTTCTGTGGTATAGCTTCCTTCCACTAAGATTCAGTACACATTTTTGAAAATCGTCCTCTCCAAGTAAAGTAAATGAATCATTTTCAGTCAGATGTGGTTTATTTGTTGCAGTAAAGAGTCTGCAGCAATAACAGCACATCAAATCCAGAGTTATTATTCAGTGACCTTACACAGCCGAATGCTTCATAAGGCTCATTGTTTTTCCTTTATTTATCCACTATCCATGAAACACGACTGCAATGTAATCCTTAGCGGCAATTGCATACCTTCAACTTACACCCACTAAAGTCCTTGTTTTTTCTGAAGTATCTGACAACATTTTGAAAAACATCAGGCAGACATTGTTCGCCACATTTTACAGAAAACCAGGTCCTGATGATAAAAGTTAAAAATGAAAATATTCAGAAAACACAAATTAGCTATTGCCGATGTACCTGAAGTCTCTCCAAGTAAATGCAAAAGACTATTTCTTATAAATATACACATCTACATCTTTCTCAGTATAGTCTTCCTAGAATTAATCAAAAGAAAAAAAGGTAACCCGTTGGAGATACATAGACATGCACCAAATGTACCAAATGAAAGGTCTGCTCAAGCCGGATCGATTGATGACCCCCCCCCCATCACTGCGGGATGTTCCGTTCTCAGTCTACAGGCCTGTAAAGCATGAGTGTGCTTTTGGTGACAGGAATGTTGATGAATACTCACTGTTTTTATCAATATTTCAATGTTATGTTATTTGTAACTTGGATGTATGGACAGAAAAAATGTATTAAAAATTTCAACCAATAAAAGCAACATTTTAACAGTAAATATTGCCAAAATATGACCATTCGCCTGGTATATTTTGAATGAAAACTGTTGTATTTTAGTTTAATTTAATCAGATTTACAGTTACAATTGCATTCTAGGTGTATTAGAAGATATTCAGTTGCATTAAAAGCTTCCTTATGATGGTTTTGATGGTTTATTGCATTAAAATATAGCTTTTATTAAGGTAATTAATAGTTATTCTTTATTATTGCAGCGTCCAGCTCTCCAATTCCTCTGCTGCTGATCGTTGGGCTGGTTATTTGTATCTTCCTGTTTGTTCTCCTGTCATTGCTGCTGCTGTGTTGGTACAAAAAAAAGGACCTTTTCTTGTTTATTCTATATAAATACCTCTCTGCATATTAAAATCACTGAGGAATTCTGATGTCAAGATATGGATCAGTGATTCAGTTTTCAAAACAAAATCATGTAACGTAATAATTACGTCTTTCACAGATTCATGTTGTGACAGGTTGGTACAACACTCTCTTATCTCATCTTCAAATTAACGTAACGTAACAAACATTTTAACACATTAGTACTTAAATAACATGGTTTACTATATATTTCAGGCTCATCTAGTCTCAGAGAACCAATCAGAGCTCTGCTACAGTCCAAAATGTCAACCAAGATGAGCAGCAAGTATACTCCTCTCTTCTCCATGGTCAGTCTTCTAGCTAATCTTGTATTACTTTCAAAACTATTTCTGACACTCTTATGTCTTAAATTTATATCTAGATATTATATTTAGAACTATTAGAAACAACAGCATTTGTGGAAGAAATTTATAAATAAAGCTTGATGGAAAAATAAAAAATAGATGCAGCAGTGAAGACACAAAAAGGCACTGAAAACAGGCAGAGTTTGGCTCCACTAAGAGTCAATTATTCTTTTGCAAGACATGACAATGAGTTTGCACCAACCAGGTCTAAAAATGCACAACTGAAGCTGAGGTTGCTGCAGCCTGGTTTTATACCCTCTACTCGTACACTACATAACATGCATGCATAATAATTATATGAATATGCTGACTACATATAACATACAAATATATGTTGTCTAATAAATAAAATATACTGATTACAAAACATGTTGATGACCATCTCATTATAGAAAGGCAACTTATGGGCACATTTGTCATTATCTTAACTTTTGGCCTATGTGTACATAATATCCATGTTATATTGGAAACTGATTTATGACACACTTTTAACGTCAGTTTTCATTTATACACATGCAGCAGGTTTAACACTGTTACGGTAAATCATCATGGACATGAGGTTACTAAATTCACCTTTGATTTTGTTTTTCTTCTGACCTGTAGGTGATGTTTGTGTCTATGAAACAATCAGTGGCTCTGGAAACACTGGAAGTGGTAAAGTATAAACTCGGATTTATGCAGAGCAGTCCAGACTGATAAGATTTAATTGAGTGATTAAAATTAAAGAAAGTAAAAACTTTCAAATTTCAGGTGAACGGACAAATGTATACACAAATGCCACATCTGAGATTCAGCTCAAAGCTCTTGTAAAGAGAAGTAAGTACACAAAATTTTAAACATATTTTGGTCACATGAGCATAGGATGGCCAGTGATGTTGGGTGATAAGGTCTGGATAGCAGTCAGTGCTTTTTAAATCATCCCAAAGATACTGGATGAAACTGAGGTCAGTTCTTCCACACCACACTAGCTTGCTTTATGCAGGAGGACATTATCATGTTGACGTAGGAAAGGGCCTTCCCCAAGCTGCTGCCATAAAGCTGGAAGTAAAAGCACATTAAAATGTCATTGTATGCTACAGCCCTAGGCCAAACGTTCACATTGGTGTCCACATAGTTTGTGTGTAGCATAAATTATGTTATAGGTTAATATTTCAAGTACATATTTATCACTTGTATTTATTTTGATTTCCAGGTTGAGAAAATGAGAGAAGCAGGGACAACAACATGAAAAACAACATATTTAAACAGTGTTGACAGTATTTATAAAACTGATGCCATCCAAACATCATCAGATCATGTGAAAGACTTTCAACTGTAATATGTATAATATAGATTTAATTTCCTGTTGATTTCTGCTGAATTTGCCTTTTTATTTTTTTTGGCGTGTATTTTTATTGCAATAATTTAGTTATTCTGTAGGTGAGATGGCATATAGGTCTATATGTGTGTCTTTTCATGTCAGCATGGCTTTCGGCAGGGTGTTTTGTTGTCTAGAGTCGTTTCAAGCTTGCAGTTAAATGTGGTAGCATTTTTGGTAATGTCATTATCATTGTTTTATTTTGAGCCTGCAGATCTGGGCTTCATCACTTTGTACGTTCACCATTCATTGTGTGTGTGCACTTCAGTCATCTGTGCAGCTCACTTCATCTGCTGTTAACGAGACATGTCATTTATCTAGTAGTAGCAGCCTACATGCGGGGACAAACTGACACAATGTTTTTTACAAAAGAAAAAGAATTGGAAAATTGGAAAATGGAGACTTTTTTGTCAAAGACGTACATTGTGGTTACTCTTTACTCTATTTTTAGAATAAAAAAAAATATCAATAAAATATCAATAAAATATCGTTTTACATAAATTGATTGTGTAAGTGGTGAAATAATTTGAAACAGACAGTTTGTTTACAAACATCTACTGCTAGTCTTGGCAGGTGAGAGACACTTTAGATTGTAATTGTGGCCCTGCTTCCTTTATTTTGCTCTCTGTTAGTCTGCGACTTACTGAGCCCAAACACCTTTTTCCCTAAAAAGCACAGCATACATACAAACAGAAACAACATCATAAGTAATATATAAAACTAATTTTATTCCATGAATAGTGTTTTGGGGACGATACACTGGTCATAGAAGAAGAGGGGAGAGAAAGAAAGAGAGAGAGAGCTTCCTCACTTAATGCGCCAAGTATTCTGAAATGAGAAGTGATTACACATCTTAAAGAGGTCATATTGTGCTTTTTGGCTTTTCCCTCTCCTTTAAGTTACATATCTTTTTTGTGCATGTAACAGGTTTGCAAAGTGAAAAAGCCCAAAGTACACCCCAAAGGGAGTTCCCATCTCCCACAGAAAACTCAGCTTGTTTGTAGTCCAGCCGCTTCCCTTTCATCGCCTCATATAACACTCGCCAAGTGGCTACTCCGACACACCCTCAAAAACACCGATGGAAAAACACTGAGCTGCAGCACAAACCTCTCCGGGCTTCAAGGTATGCTTTCTCACATTTAGTGGGCGTTTCACAGGTGTTTTGGTGTTAAAAAGGTATGAAAATTTAGTGCGCTTGCGTAAACAGCAGGGTGTTCAGGGAACCACCGTTTCCGTTGAAAAAAATGTTTTGCTACGTTTTGTCTGCGCTGAACTCAGCCCAGCTTCTCATTGACCCGCCCTTCTCTGCTTCTGATTGGCTAGTAGCAGAGATGGGGACTCGAGTTAGAGACTCGGACTCGAGTTAGAGACTCGGACTCGAGTGCGACTTAAGTCGCACACACAGTGACTTCAGACTCGACTTGAGACTCGTCCTTAAAAGACTTCAGACTCGAATCGGACTCAAGGTGCGGGACTCGTGAACAATGTTAATTTTAGGAAACGTCTGATGAGCTTGCCATTATTCCCTCCCTCCGTTAATATAACCTGCCTACATTACATGGTTGTGCTCTGTAAGTTAAAAACAGGTTACAGCTTTATTGTTGACAATGTAACTTTACAGTTTTATTTAGTTAACTTTACACTGGGTTCGAGAGTCAACAGGGTTTGTTGTCTTACAGTAGTTTATAAGCTGTAATTAATAGTAGACGCATTGTACATTAGGCTACATGGTTGTGCTCTGTAAGTTAAAAACAGGTTACAAGTTTATTGTTGATTATGCAACGTCACAGTTTTATTTAGTTAACGTTACACTGGGTTTAAGAGTCTGGGGAGTGTTTTGACGTACAGTATTTAATAAGTCGTCAATAATTGCATTGCATATTAGCCTACATGTGCTCTGTAAATGAAAACAGGTTACAGTTACAGAATTACAGCTTACAGCTATGCAGTTTTATAAGCAACCTGGATTGAACGCAGCAGGTGATACAACATTCGTTATAACCATGAGAGACTTGACTTGGACTCTAGCTCAAAGACTTGTGAGCATCTCTGGCTAATGGTCCTTAACTAGGAACTGTGCATGTGCAACTCCCAATAAAGGTAATTTAGAGACAAGATGTATCACTCCATAGCTAAAACGAAGCCTTCAACACAGGGTGAAAAGAGGAGCTGCAGCAATGTGCAGTATGAAAAAACATATGGTGGTGAAAATTAAACCATGTAAACCTGTTCTGGTACAACCCCTAAATAAGATTTTGAACCTGACAATCAGCATAATACCACCTCTTTAATAAAGACTTAGCAAAACAGCTCTCTTGACCAGAGGAGTCAGGCATCATGTTTGTTTAAGTTTGAGGTACAGTCACATATCTGAAATCATATTTCTATCTGGCCACGTACAGTATGATCTTATACCTCCCACAGACCTTCTGCTGGTTTCAGGTAGACTTTGGGGGTAATTGTGTCTAAAATTATATGGAAATATGGAACAATATGGAAAATATTTTCTTTTTATGTTTGTCAGCTAAATAAAGGTTGAATTAACATATCACAGATTTTTGTTTTTATTGTCTTTTGGAAAAGATCCCAACTTTTCTGGAAAAGAAGGTTTGTATGTAATAAGTGCATCATACAATTCTGAACCTTTTTCTTAGCTGCAGTAGTTCGTAGCTGTAGTTCAAATGAGACGACATCCAGGTTACAGTTCAGTTCTAAGCCACTTACTGTATCACAGAAAGATTTTAAAGGGGAGAGAACGTCAATCATATTATTTGACAGTAATGTGGGAGAGCATGTGGAAATGTGACATGTTCCTGCTGCATCCTATTGCCTCTCTATGATTTCCACCCCATGATGTAAAACATGTTAAAATATCTTATAATTGTTTAGATTTCATTCAAAGAAATACATCTGATAGTTAACTGACCTACAAAAGTCCCTCAGCTGTACGAGCATCTCTCTGCCCCCTGGTTCAAAGTTTGTGGTCACATCTCAGCTCTGCAGTCCTTCACTCCCGGAAGCAATTTACTTTTTACTTTACTGGATCACCAAAAGTAGAGGGAAGATTATAAAACAAATTAAACTGGGTGTGTAAAGGAACTCATGCTAAAGCTATTAGGAACACTGGTGACAGGCAAATGCTGTTTATTGATGTAGAAATATGTCAACCAAACTTTTAAAGTACAAAACATAAAACATACATTGGAAAATGTGTGACAGAAAATGTTGTTACAAATGTGTAAAGCTTTTTCATGAAAAACTGAAAAGATGCTGAATTAAAGCCATGCTTTAAATTTTACACCCATTTATAACCCATTTAACCATCCATAAAATAAATAAAGACAGTGACTAATCCCAATATGCACATTATATTATCGCTGCATTTTTACCAGTAACTGTTCCTGGTTTGACTTCAGAATAAACTGTTTCATCCGCTGCTGCAGGACTTGAGCTTCCTATAAAAGGAGAGACAATCTATTTTGATACATTTGCCAGTTACACACCGGTTTACCATGATAATGTACTGATACATGTAGGCTATGTAAACTGTTTTCTTCAGCAATGTGTACATCCATAATGTAAAATAAACATACGAAACAAAACACTAGATAACACATGTTACAGGTTTGAATAGTATGTAAACAAAAAAAACAAATTTTATTACTTAAATTAAGCAATAGCTAGCATTGTAAAAAAATATTGAAACATATTTCTGTTGGATGGACACAGAACTCAAGGCCACTGTGTGAGAAGCCACTTTTCAGGTTTAATTTGTACAGCAGTTATAAACTGTTGATGCTGTGCGCCTGTAAAGCCCACTGAGACATTGTATGTACAAATAAACTTTGCTTAAAGGATTGGTTCACACTTTTTCAAGTGTGGCTTAAAACAATAGTCACATGCCCGTATGAACATTGAACATGTTTTGCTTGCTATAATCATCCCCCCTGTTCATACTGGCCATGAAGAGATCCCTTCCTAATGAGCTTTTAATGGAAGTGATGGGGGACAATAAAACATTTTTACAAGGAAGGAGGACCGTGGTTAATGTAGACATGATTTTTAAATGTACTATATCTGGTGGTACCAACTTAGTTGTGTAAGACATCTCTACATTTTTCAACAGCTGGTGAAATATTATGTCATAATTATTTAATCAAACATATCTGAAAACAACATACTTTAAACCAAAAAGCCTTAAAACTCTTATATATACAGTCTATGGGGTTACGATCTGACCATTGCTGCCTTCTAGTGGAAATCTTAAAATATTACACTGTGGCAGGCAGCAATAACAACATCTAAAGCTTTGTTGTACCTGTCTGAACCTGCAGCTGATCCTATCTTCACATCTGAATAAACAGGGCTCACCTCTGGTGCATTATCAGATGGATGCATGAAAAGACATTTCCTGGACTTAATTTAGGCACTGCTGGACACAAAAGCATCTCACCTAATTGACTGTAATTCTCACAACATAAAATAAAGTACTCACCCTTCTTAGCAATGTTTTTCAGCTCAATCAAAGAATATGTGACCTCGTTGGATTCATCTGAAATACATATATTGTTTAAAGTTCAGGGGTTGTCCATCATTTATATTTACCTTAAAAGGGCTATATGTAAGTTTTTGATTTTAATAAATCCGGAGAAACCCGGAAGGGAAGAGTAGAGGACGGCAGCTGCACCAAAGACGGCAAGCTAGAGAGACGCGGTGGTCACCACGCACGACGTGAGGCGGAGAGTCGACGGAGACGAGAAAGGGACTGAGGTGAACGTCGGAAGCGAGTCAACCACACTGCCGAGCAACCCTTTGGCTAGACGCAGCGGCCCGGAGCCAAGACGAGACGCCTCGGAGTAACTGGAGTGAGGAGTGGCCTGTGGGGGAGGACGACATCAGAGACACGAGGAGGGGTCGGAATTCGTTCGCCCTCCTTCCCTGTAAGTAACTCTCCCACGCCTCTCTGCTTGCGACTATTATGTTTTGCTTACATTTTTGATGTAGCTGTTTACTTGCATGCACATTTGTTTGAAGTTTTATATATGACTAACTAACCCTAGCGGAACTATTGTGGGGAACTTTGTGACTGCCAAGCATCCTGTCACCTAGGTTACTGCTGACCACTACTGAGAGCAGAGGAAGGGAGTTGGCGGGCTGACGACTGGAAACTGGGATTTTAAAGACTGGTCTGAGCCTCCTGTTTCGGTGCAGCCCGTTCCCCAGCAGAACCTAACCCAGATTAAGTTTTAATTGTTTCTTTTAACTAGCCGACCTGCCAGCGAACAGCCGCGTGGCGGCCACATAAGAACAAAGTGAACATTAGTAAAGCTGGAGAAACAAAGTCGTATTAGCTCGCGGGCTAACACCGGTCACCAGTTGCTAATGTTATCCGGTGCAAAGTTGTATCCCTTTCTAACATTAATTCACAGACTAAAGTGACCCACGTTATCCTGTGTACCACTGTTTATTTAGCCTGCAAGAAATTTAACGGCAAAAAGCAAATGTGGAGCGATTTGTTCACTATCCTATAGTGACGCAGCCAGCTAACGCTACATTAGCTCAGACCTGCCGAAGTTTGCTTTTACGATTGCCTTTTACTTATACTCAGGTACACAGCTTCTCCACCTCTCAGTCGCTGTAACTAACATGATCCACATAATACAACCCAGAGGAAGAGCCATCCACTAACACTACAGTAAATTTACTTACTGCGGTCTTGTAAAGTGTGACAGTCTCGTTATAATATTCAGCTCCTCACTAATCGTTTCGTTATCAATGCATTTAGCTGTGCTGACATTGCTGAGCCTCCGGTGAAAGATACACGGATAATAAAGATGGTTACTGAAAGCAGCAGGAGAGCTAATGTTAATGATGTAGCACATCGGCTAAATGCAGTACCATGAGCATGGATTAGTTCAACCTGCAGCTGATAAACTTGTATTGTTTTTTGGGTATTGTCTTTACACTTGTTAAAGCACTTTGTAACTTGTGTTTGAAAAGTGCTCTAAAAAAAACTATTACAGTAATGTTGATGTAGTGAACAGCCATTGTGGATTTGATCATTTTATATCAAATAAATTTGGAGATCCCAAATTCTTTGTCTGGGCAGAGAAGGACTGGCGACCTTACCAAGGTGTACCCTGCCTTTTGCCCGATGCCAGCTGGGATTGGCTCCAGCCCCCCACGACCCTGTACGCAGGATAAGCAGTAGACGATGGATGGAACCAGTGTCCCCCATGAGGACAAACTAAGCATTACATGCCATCGTTCTGAAATGCCGCTTCTGCTGTGTAATTGTATTACTCTGTACTTATTTGTTCGTAATCTGATGCCATGTTCGTGTACCCTGCTTATATTCTCTAAGTAAGAATGTGTAACAGCCAATATTATCCAGGAAATATTGAGTTAAGTCTCTTTCATTCTGAAATCCTGAAAATGTGTTTAACTGGTAACCACTCTAATATTACAACGATTAAGTAACTTTCCTTTTTATCAAATGCTTAAAACTAAGAACGGTATAACTGTTTGACATTAAAGGTTTGATTGTGGGAAGATATTTGATTAAAATACGTGCATATAGTCTTTAGGACCATATTAAAAAAATATATATATATAAATATACCAAAGCCTCCTCCTGAGACCGGAAGCCAAACCCCCTGGGGACACGCCCCAAGGAGCCAGACCAACAAAACAGCAGAGCTCTTTGTCGCTCGCACTCTTCTCTTGTACTTTGGCTCTCCAGCAGTTCTTGGCACGCGCTCAGCGTGCTCCTGTTTCCTAGCAACCTAAGGGCCCAGCGCTGCGCGGTGATTTCTAAAGCTCTCTTTGTCTTCCACCAAACTTTTGTTGAATTTATCTTTTTCTTTTGTTTGTAAAGTCATCTTATTTTCTTTTTGTTGAAGTTATCAGAGCGTTAAGTCACGCAATTTTAATTCAAGAACGACCAAGTTCTTTTAAGCTTTATTTCATCGAGTTAACTCACCCCCCTCCAGGACAACAGAGTCGGGAGGCCAGCCACGTGAATAATAACAAAGCACAATCAAACCGACAACCCGAGCCAAGATTAAAAGCATACCACTTCAAACCAAGCCAAATGAGGACGGATCTCCGGAGCAATTCCCTGGCAGAGAAAGCGTCCGGCCGACGGCTTGTTAAGCCGCCCTAACCAAGAGCACACTCCTTTGATATGAGATTGACTGATTTTATAGAAATGATTAAACAATTACTACTAACTTGTGTAATTATTAAACCCCTAATGTTACCTAGGGAGTCCGGAGACCCTAGGCGAACTGAATCTCCAGTGGTGCCCTAACGAGGATTTATGAATATTAATATTTCTGAAATATTAACATTCATAATTTGTATTAAAATCGTACGTAGACATGCTACATTGCAGTAGGGGTTTACCTGAGTTTCCAGCATGTTGTGTGAAGCAGTCTCTCTGCCTGTCTATAGCCGCTGTCACTCTGCCTCTTTTCCGGGAGGACTGTGCCGATAAGCGGCTCGCTGCGCTGAATGAAGTAACGTTATGGAGTCGGTGTTGATCTGTCTCTGAGACGGGAACGTTGAAGTAACAGAGTCTGAACATGTCTGTGTGAAAAGCCACAGCCTGCATGCTGGTGTTCCTGCGTTTATTGCAGGATTTCTGTATGAAAGTGGTAGGGTTTCGGGATTCTGCTCGCTCATGAGTTCAAGTGAGCATGCGTACGAGCACACGCCTGGTTGCAAACTTAAAACCGCACCGCTAGTGGCCATTGGAAACTCCATAATGCCCCTTTAAGTCATCTTATTCTAGTATTTCTAACTGCTCCGTGTTAAACAAAAAGTATATACTGTACCATTTTCAGTTTCTTCAGGGCCTTTGATTGATTCATAGAGACGAGCATCATCTAAAGAGCAGAGAAAATAAAGCTAATGTCATATTAATCAGTGTTTCAATTACATTATATGAATTTCATTATATTCTAAAACAGATAACGTGAAATGTAAACGTTAACTTTAATGTTAATGATTAGTTTGGATTAAGTCTGACCATGGAGAGGAGAAGAGTATTTTTTGTGTTGAGTTTCATCCTGGTTGATCATGTGATCTGTAGCAGAGCTCTGATTGGTGCTCTGAGACCTGCTGGACCCAAAAACACACAGTAAATACTGCAAATTTAATAAGGAACATGTGATGTACTGTTGTTATATTCAGGCAGAGAGGAGAGTGTTGTACCAACCTGATAAAGCATGAATCTGTAAAAAAAAAAAAAAGACATTTGCTGTTACATGGTTTTATTACAGTGCAGGTAATGACATCAGACTACATCTGTGAGTTTGACTAATCAGTGTGAAATCAATCTAATATCAGAAGGAGAAGAACTGACCTTTTGACTTTCTGCAGCGATGCAGAAACAGCAGCAGGAGAATAATCAGTAGAACTCCACAAACCAGCCCAACAATCAACAACACAGGAAATGGAGAGCTTTCAGGCGCTGCCATGATAAATAATCTATATTAATATTAATTATATGACACTTTTCTCAAATGCTTTACAAAAACAGAGTTATGGTCACATCAAGCCTCACAAACGCTGACTCTCATCCAGGGCAGAGAAGATCGATAGAACAATATATAACAACCTAAACATATCACATACACAGATACATCTACAGCACATACACACAAATACAAATACACAAACTAATAGGTTCAATCAGGTGAAACGAAGCTAAATTACTTTTCCATCTCAGACTGCGACACAGCTTAGAAAATGCTGTAGAAACTGTTTTAATCACACTCACATTTTACTGACATCCAGCTCTCTGGTGATGATCGACTCAGCTGACCTTGTGGTGAATATTTTCCTTCACATTTATAAAAGCCTTCATCTGACTTTGACACTGCAGGGATAGTCAGCTCCTTTCTGGTATCATTTTGGATAAGTTTTCCATTTTTAAAGAAATACACAATAGAAAGAAAATTTTTTGTGTTCATCTGGCAGCCAAGAGTAACCGAATCTCCCTCAGCCACAGGACGGACAGGGCTCACCAGGATCAAATCACTGCCTGTAGAAAGAATACAAGAATATGAGATCAGCTGGTGCTGGTTGAACAAGCTGATACACAAAGATGAAACAACATTTTAGATTGTTCACTAAATTTTACAGATGCGTACAGTAGCTGAACAAATAACTGACATTTGGCTTGTGTGTGTAAAACTTTAATGTGTCTTACTGTAAATGTTCTTTCTATCTTTTTATTATGTGTAGCCTACTGCAGGTTTCTAAAAATCAACCAGCATAACTATTACAGTTTGTTTCACCTTCAGTCAGTGACATAATCATTTCAGTACAAATTACCTTAAACCAGAATTTTTCTTTGTTATAGGTGATATGAGGTTTTAAAGACATTAAAATGTTGACTGTTTGGCAAATTACATAAAGTAAAAGCAGCCAACCTTCAAACAAAAAGAAACCATTATTCAAAACTACTGAATCATGACTCCACAGGATATAGAACAAATTACTTTGGTTAATGTTGGTCACCTACAAAAGATAATAAAAATGTGATGAAAACTCACTCTGTCTAGTGATGTTGACTGCATTGCTGAACTGTCCTGTTTCAGACTCACACCAGAACACTCCATCTGTGTACTGTGGTCTATTGGTGTTGCATGTGGATCCAGTCATTGTCCCCCAGGAAGAACAGTGTGTCAGGCTGCCAAATTTAGAAAACCTCCTCACTCTCCACTTAGTAGAGTTTCCTTCACAGCTCAGTGACACGGGCTCTTCGGTGAAGTGCTGCACTCTGTCAGGACTCACTGTGAGAGACGCTGCTGGATGAAAATCTGAAAACCAACATGTAATAAGGAGACAAACAAAGCATATAAAATTAAGATAGAAGACCATAAAACAAACAATCATATTATTGTGTTTTTAATCTTATTATTTGTTGGTGGATAGAAACAAAAGATCACACCCATAGAGATTTTTAATGAGATTAAAAACACATCAATGGAAATAAACCTATTCATTCGGGATTGTATCATTTTCATGGTTGAGGCTTAAATGGTGCTGAATTCTGCAACAGTGTAACACAGTGCGCATTTATTCATTTAGTGCAGGGGGGATGTGATACGTGTCTGCAAATGTCAGAAGCTGTAGTTCACAGAAGGTGAATAATGCAAAGGTGCATAAATTGCATTACTGCATTCTGAGTGAATAATATCCCAACAGAAGAAGACAAGAAGATAAAAATCCAGCCGGCATACAATGCATTTCAGAGAGAATTGATGGATGTGTAAGTACCACAGGGTACCTACCAGGTTATGTAGAGGTGGCAATACCAAAATTCACACATCCTCCATGACAAATAAAAGACATTTTTATTTAAATGCATTTATATGTGAATGCATTTGTTATTTTCCAGAGCTGGGCATTGATGACATGTGTTCGTATTAAACATCTGTCTTAGATAAAACTAATAACTGAATTAAACACAGAAGGAAAATCAGTCATGAGACAAAATACAGCTGAACAACTGAAATTAAAACCTTTTCAAAAAGCTTTTATGGTATCTAATTAAACTTGAAGTTAGGATTTCCGAAGTCAAAGGGGTCTGGAGATTCACTTATGTTAAAATTCAGTCCAACAGAAGAATCAAAAAACACTGTTCTGATTTAGAGAACATTTGAAATGATGCTGGTATGTTGGGAATTGTTATAGGGTCAGCTAGGTACATTTCTTCAGTTGTGCGAACACAGAAAAGTCAAAACAAACTGACCTCCAGACCAGACAAACTTTGGTTCACTGTAATAAGTGTAATACACTGGATCTCCTCTTCCAGCTCTGCACTTATATCCTGCTGTGTGTGTCTGTCCATAAACGATGTAGGAATCCTGTTCAGTCCCGTTGCTGCTGCCAGGTAGCAGCTCTTGGTCGTTGTAGTAGTCTGATAGTTTGGGAACAGCCTTAAACCAGAAGAACCTCCATCCTGCAGATGGATCTTTAACTCTGCAGCTCAGAGTTACTGAGGCTCCAGGACTCAGCCAGGATGGAGACACAGTGAGGACAGACTGGGGTCTATCTGTTGGAGAGGGATTTAAAAAAACAAACATGTTATGGTGGTGGATTACCCGCTTGTCTTAAAACATGTGACCAATATAACATTTTTTTTTTTACATTCTGCAAACTTACGAAATATGGCTTACTGTCAGATAGTGTCAATGTGAAAGCATCACTCCACTCTGTTGAAGACTTCCCACTTGTCATTCTGCCCAGACACCTGTACTCTCCACTGTGTGATGATGAAGCAGATCTGATGATAAAATCATTTGCTTTTTGAGGTTTGTCTGAGCTGGATGTTTTCCATTCATACTCCCACTCAGTGTCTCCTCCGTTCTCAATATCACATCTCAGAGTGATCGTCTCTCCTGAGTATATTTCAGGCCAGTTGGGTTGCAGAGTCACAACAGCCCTGTTTGTGACTGTGAAGCCACCAGTATTCAAATAACAAAAGGTAAAATGTTTTTTAGCCTTAATCTCAATTAGCAATAATATTATAATGTTATATAATATATATATAATGTTATATATACAATAATGTTACCGTATATACATTTATTGTTTCATTAGTAATTGTGTATTTTGAACTATAATTCTAAATGTCAGTTTTTTTAGTACCGACTGCATCACTGTCCTCTGTGTAGTAAACTGGGTCTCCTCTTCCTCCTCTGCACCAGTAGAGTCCTCCCTGTGAGACACTGATTTGTCCATCTGAGATGAAGACAGCATCTTGTGTGTTCAGGGGTTCAGAGGTTTTCTCTCCTCTGTACCAGAAGTATTTCCAACCAGATGACAGGTTCACAGAGCAGCTCAGGGTCACATTGCCCCCTGCTGGAAAGTCTCTCCTGTCAGCTCCCTGTTCAGCCTTTGGTCTCTGTGCTGTTAGATTTAGAACAAAGACATAAAAACAGTACTTAATGTCCCTGTGAATAAATCCAGTTTAAAATATAATTAAAAGGAGAAATACATAATCCAGCATTCTTGGTGGTGCAACAACTAATTATAGAAAATAATACAGATGGACAGATTATAATAATACAGATTGTATATAATATTAAAATATAAACAGATGGAAATCATTAGCAGTTATTCTTATGTTTCACACTTATTAACGACTGAAGCTGTTGGCCACATTAACATAAATCATGGATTAAAGTTTAAACACACTTTTATAAATGAATGACCATTTAGACACAGCTTTCTCTTTGTGTCCAGTGTCTCTAAGATCATCTCTCTGCTTCACTCTGGGAATGCTACATGTCTGCAGCTCCTTCGGGTAAAATGTCCCTGAACGTTGAGACTTTAGTTTGAAAACTACTTACGTTCAATTTTCAGTTTTATTGGTTCTGATTCTTCGTCCTCATCAAATTTACACATGTAAGAGCTCCCGTCTGACAGTAGCTGAATGGTCATTTCAACTGTGTTTGGTGATATTATTGATGACTGATGGTTTGTGTCCCTCTCAATAAATGATCCGTTTTTATAGAAGACAGCGTTCTTCTCTTCAGAGTCACTGATTCTCCTTCAGTGGATGCAGGATTTTCCAGGATCACATTCTTGTCTTAGTAACACATGTGGTTCTTTATTTTACTAAGTCAGCTCAAATAAATGAACAAATCTTTGAATACAAGTTATGACATATTAGTGATGTGTATTTTTAGCATACTTATAATTTCACTTTAACATTAACTTGGAGACAGAAGAAGTTTCTTAACTCACTATTACTGTAAGTAATGAATAAATAAATTCCCCCCTCTCTTGAAGGAGGCTACACACTCAGCAGCCCTGTTTAATACATTACTGTTATCACTTATAAACACTAAAAAGGGCTAATTTCTAAAATGTGTTTGTTAGCTTTACAAAAAGAATAGAAATAGTTAGTTGGTAAATCCTTATGATCATTATGCAAATCTTTTGATGTGAACAGCTGAACCCAGCCCATCTTTCTTGTTCTGCTTTTAGTTGTCATAATTATGTGATAACACGATTACACAGTTCTACAGCTGCATAAACAGCTTTAGTGGAGCTGGTCAAACTTTAAGGTTTATGAATCTTAAACTAGTTTTTACATTAGATTGAACTCCAACAACATTTATAAATAATTGCTTTTAGGGAACTT
Source organism: Micropterus dolomieu (assembly GCF_021292245.1). Taxonomy (NCBI): domain Eukaryota; kingdom Metazoa; phylum Chordata; class Actinopteri; order Centrarchiformes; family Centrarchidae; genus Micropterus; species Micropterus dolomieu. The sequence continues at coordinate 24,072,807 of NC_060161.1, read as the reverse complement.
GGTAAAACATTGATGACTTACCTGATACAGTTAGATAGACTTTGTTACTTTCCTTTATCAAATATGTTGAGACCTTGTGATGACCAAAGCACTGGTATTCACCACTGTGGTCTGTATCTAGTGGTTGTAATGTGTAGTTCTTATTTGTGTTGTTGTGGAGACATTCTCGACCATCCTTGTTCATTCTGTAATACCAGTCAGTGTCTTTTCCTTCCCTCATGTCACATATGAAGGTCACAGACTCTCCAGTAAATAAAGTGGACCAGTTTGGCTCAATGATCAGCAGAGAATCTAGAAACCAACACAAGATACAGTGAAATGAGAAATACACTGACAGACAGAAAAAGGATGCGTTCAAAGAGTGATACAGACTCATCTCGATGAATATAATAATAAATAAAGAAACTTGTATTATTACCTTGAGCATGTCCACAGTAGAGAAGGATAGTCAGCACTACAACAGAGTTTGAAAATTCATCAAAATGACAGAAACTATCAAAGATACATTAAACAGTTATAAGATGGTCACTATGAATCAGAGAAAGTCAGTGATACTCACAGAAAAACCCCAGCACGCAAATTAAAATGTTTCCCATCCTCAGATCAGCACTGACACTCTGAGAAATCCTTCTACTGTGTCTGAAGAGAAACCAGTAACAGAAGATACATTTCACATAATATTCAACCGGAAGTTTTTTCCGACTTCTTCTTCTTGTGAGTTTAGAGCCTTCCTTCCTTCCCTTTTACTAAAATATCACACAATTAGACTGGGTTTGTTCGCACAATATTTTTTGGCACTTACAAAGGACATAAGACTATTGAATTTAATTACATCATCTCATACTCAACACATCTCAACCCATAAACCTGTGAGACTTTATGTTCTGTTTAGTTGTTTATCCATCCATCCATCCATCCATCCATCGTCAACCGCTTATCCTGCGTACAGGGTTGCGGGGGGCTGGAGACAATCCCAGCTGACATCGGGCGAAAGGCGGGGTACACCCTGGACAGGTTGCCTAAGAACACCTAAGGACAATTTAGAGTCACCAATCAACCTAGGCCACATGTCTTTGGACGGAGGGAGGAAGCTGGAGCACCTGGAGAGAACCCACAGAGACACGGGGAGAACATGCAAACTCCACACAGAAAGGCCTAGAACGACCAAGGTTTGAACCCACGACCGACTTGCTGTGAGGCGACAGTGCTAACCACTGCAACACCGCGCCACCCACTGTAAAATGACAAAGAAGAAAAACACTGGATGTCGACATTGCTAGTCCTTAGAAAGAGGACATGTTGACTTTGAAGGTCCAGAGTCTCTGGACTTTGTTTATGTTACTCTTGATTGGACTATAACTCAGGGATTTGAGACACCTGTCCTATGTACATCCTACATACAGTTTGCCACCAAGTATCACAAATTGGCCTCAAGGGACTTTAAAATCTGTCCAGCACACGACATCCTCTACCCTTAGACCCTCAATCCAGGATTATCAGGATAATGCTTTAAACCAGTAGGTTGGAGTGCATTTAATTGTGGCCAGAGAAAGCTCTGCATTTCAAATACAAGAATAACTGTCTAAAGGCCTTGATGTTTAAAAGCAACAACTAGTTCACAATGAATCGTTAGAGCCTGTTTGAAGCCATGAACAAACAGTGGCAGACATTTTCTGTTGGCTTTGCTTGCTTCTCATAAACTTCTTATGTTTGGTAGAATCATTAGCATTAGCAGGTAAATGTAGTGTTCTTCTGGATCACTGTAAAATCTCTTCCTCTTAAAACACAAACACAATGTTCCTTCTCTTGGTCAGTCGAATGTGATACATGACTGATGTGAGGATCAAACCTGTGACATCTTTCATATTATATTACAATGTGATACATGGTAGACGAGCCTGGAATATAACCAGTTCTTAACTTGTTTAAATTCTGGCGGATATAGTATGTAAATTGACATGGTAGAATATAATGTACTGCTCAAGAAAAATGATGAATACTATTGGGAGGTCGTATGATGTGTGAGGCAACACAGAGACATTTCAATTTCCTTCCTGACACTGAACATAGAAAGGTTGCATATAACTGCTATTTCATTGAGGCTCAGGAATCCTTGAAGCTATTGTACAGGCTGCTGCATGAAATGGTTACAGTCAATGGTTTTAATTATTTATATAAAAAAAAAACTTTCTAGATTTAATAAAGAGAGAATTAGAAGAGAATAATATAATTAAAATGCCTACCTGTAATTCATGAGTTTCCTCACTGGCAAAGGTTTATCTGAAAATGTGTTAATTTTCATCTTAAATCAAAAAGTTAAAGTGCAGTACTGTAGAGAAAGTATCCCATCACCCCAGCACAGAAGCTTTACATGTCCTCGCCTTATGGTGAAATCCTGATTTTAAGTTTGGTCTTAATTTCACCCACAGGAAGAGACAGAGCTTGAGAAATAGTCTCATGAACAGAAGTGAGCGTGAGAGCCAAAGCCCTGCCCCCTCTCCCAGCTAGCATCTGTTGCATTAGTTGCAGCTGTGAGTATTTGTGTTTTATGTTAAAAAAATACAGTTAAATTTTTTTAGAATCAGTTTTTTTTTTAAATATACAATCATTTCTGGTGGTGACTGTTAAAAAAAAAAAAGAGAGAAAGTTGAAGACCACAATCGATTTCCAAATCTAAAACAGAGGAAGCGTAGAAAAAATCCCTAAAACTTCAAGAAATTTAGTGGCAGAACATGCTGTTTATGAAGAGACAAACCTAACAAGATTTTAAACTCCTTTTATATTAATGTAAGGATGTGAACATTCCTCCTGTGATCTCCGCTGTTGCCTCTTTGTATTGTCCAGCGCATGATTTACATATATGTCAGCATCACACTCGAAAGTATCTTCATGATGAGATGCCATGAGGTTTGTGTTTATTTTTTCAGATTTTATCTTATCTCTGAGATTTCTGCCTCACCCTGATACAAAAGAGATTAATTTAATTTAAATGAATATATTCCAACAGCAACATTTCTTTTCAAAGCAAATGTCTAAGTTACTCTGAATAATCCACAGATCAGTGAACAGTTTTGACTGTAACAAGTCCCTTAAAACCAACATCAAGTTCACTTCATGGCTTTTGCCAAGCTTTAGTGTCAGAAGAGAGCTTCTATCAAGTCTGGCTGTCCAATCAAAAAAGCAATTTAAAACACAACAGACAGTTTACTGCTGGAAAAAAAAGGTTTATTCACACGCTACATAAAATGATTAAATATTTTACCTGTTATAAATAACTAATAATTGCCTTTCAATGCATTTTAAAGGCAGAGGAAAATGTGTACATGTTACAATATATTTAGTTTGAGAGCAGATCATTACATATTGTATATTCAACTAATTGCTGACGTCCATCCTGGATCTTTCTCATCCATCACTGAAAAAGATGCTGACTGTTACAACCCAGCTCGTTAGGGTAGGGCAGTAACAAGGTATTTGGGTTAAATTAAGGTGGTAAGGACAACTGAATTCAGGTTGAGTCAAAGTTTAATTAAATGAGTGGTCTTCAAAAAAAAAAAACACAACAAAAGGAGGCTATGTAGGTACTGACAATAAAACACTTAACAAAAGGAGGTCAGTACCTACATGCTGTACAGGAATGTAGTGTAACCAAACAAACAATCTTCCCCCTTAAAGGGTGCCTCTTACATTCTGTAGCTCACAAAGGTTTTTACTGACAAGAGTCACTTAAGCCGGCAACCAACCAACAAACAGATCAGATTTAAACACTCAAGACATTCACAGGGGTACACAACCAACAACAAGGCGAACTGATCACTGGCTCACAGTCGCCTCGAACTGCAGGAACACAAACTATTTGTAGGCCAGCTGGTGTTGATTGGTGAGTTCTGGTTGGCAGGTTCGGTAGGATCTTCAGCCACACCAATCAGACGTCAGCAAACAGCAACCAGGGAGTGGGTGGTTCCAGGTCCAGGGGAACCAATCCTCGACAGGTGCTTGCCGTGGGGATTTGCATACAGCTCAGAGAACTCCAAAACACAACTACTCTAAGGCAGCCAGCGGCGGCCGTAACACTGACATTAAAGCTGCACTATCACCTGAGTACTAAAGCTCAAATATACTTTAGCAAACTGCTACCTGCTGCAGCTTTTTGGAACAGCTTGCTTTCAAAGTTTAAAACAACGACGAAAAATGAAAAATAATAATAATGCAGTGCATAAATGGGAATAAAACACATGATAATCCATATGACTTTATTCTTTTATAAAAAAAAATCTGCTAATAAATTGATTGTACATAATGTCAACCAAAACAATATTTGGGATGCCCTTTATTATTATATCTATTCCATATTTATATATTTCTACATTTATTTATGTCAGCTGTATGTTGGGG